>NC_047658.1:53518841-53866966 GCF_011762505.2 Arvicanthis niloticus | reverse complement strand
AAGCATGAGGTCCTCAGTTCAGATCTCTGGGGGTTGAGGGTGGGGAAGCCACTGAGTGGCAGCACCTGCCTGTAACCCCCAGCACAAAAGGACAGGGACAGGTTTGACTCCTAGCTAGCAGCCAGGGGATCTGATGTCTGATGCCTTCTTCTGGCTTTTGAGAGCACCTGCACACAGGTGCACACCCCTCCACACAGATACACCCCCATACTATATACACAATCTTTAAAAATATAGTTAAGGGGCCAAGGACATAGCTCAGCTGGTAGGACTTGCCTAACATGCAGAGAGCCTTGGGTTCATTTCATAGTACCACATAAGCATGGAACGGTGACACATAAACCTGGCACAGTGGCACAAGTCTATACTCCTGGCCAGAGTCAAAGGGAGATCTCAAGTCCTCTGTCACTAGCTCTGACAGTAAAGCAAAGAGCCGTAAGCCAAGGAATGCATGTGGCCTCCAGAGAGTGAAAAAGACAAGACGTGGGTTCTCTCCTAGAGCTTCCAGAAAGAACACCAATCTCTGGATAGGTCCCCAGAACTATAGGGTGAAGAAATGTTACCCTATATACATGCAGCTTTATGTCACAAGACGCATGGTAGTTTGTTAAGAAGCTATAGAAAACCAATACAATTAAAGAAAACTTGAGCATAAATTCAACATAAATGGAAGCTAAATGAATGGATACACAGTAAGCCACAAAGTGAGACATCCTCAGAGAGCAGGTATGGAAAGTAAGCCACAACAGAGACACAGAGAAAGAGCCCAAAGCCACACAGAGCCTCAGAGGCCTGTTGTCCCAGCACTTGGAAGTTGGAGGCAGGAGGATCAGCAGTTTAAGGTCATCCTCAGCTGCAGAATAATTCTGCAGTCAATCGGGTATAAATGACATGCTGTCTCAAAAAAACAATAATAATAATCATAACACTAATAATAGAAGTTTAAAAGGGGAAATCTGAGGGAAAATAAGAAAGGTGTTTAAGGTAATAAAGATATCCACATTTATTAATGATGTGCATAACTAAGTTTAAATGTAAAGGCTCAGTGAGAATGGAGGAAGAAAAGGGACCCACTTTCTCATCGTTCTGACATCTCACACTGCCATTCTCAACATTACTCACCAATTAACAGGAAGCAAGAGCCAGCAAGGAAACAGAGGCAGACAACTCTGTCTAACCTGGCCTGCCACTCAGAACAACAATAGAGGCAGACAATGTGGTCTAAACAGACCTGCCACTCAGAACAACCAGCAAGAGTGAAACAGATTGTTTTCAAGGGCACACAGAACATTTGCCAAGATGGGTCATGCTCTGGGACATAAGACAAGTTTCAAAACTGTGTTACAGGATAAATTCATACAAACGGACTATTTGAACAAAAGAGAGTTGAGTGGCAGAAGAAATGGGTTAGAGAGAATGAAATTGTTTCTTGTGCAAGGGAGGGTTGAGTCCATGCAAGTGTGTACATGTGTGTAGGAGTGTGTGCACCTATGTGGACCATCTTGTTAGTGATAGAGGTCAGTCTCAGGTGCTGCTCCTCTGGAGCCATCCACCTTTTTTATTTTGGACACGGTCTTTTACTGGCCAGGAGCTCCAGGGATCTGCCTGTCTCTGTCACAACAGTACTGGGACTGTAAACGTCCTTAAAACATTCTCCATAACAAACCCATCTTCCCTTAAGTTGCATATGCCTGGTACTTTTGTAATTGCTGGAGAACACTGCTGAGAACAATGAAAGATATCAGGAAATGAAAGCTAGACAGCTTGTGATGCAGACCAGAGCATGCTGTACAACTGTCATAAACTCCCTACAGTGATCTGCAGATTCTACCCAAACAAAACTAAAATCAGAATGTGTTCTATTTGGAGAGATAAGAAAACTAATGCTAAAATTCATGAGGAAATGCAAACAAACAAACCTAGAAAGTCAACAGCAAACAGTAAGAAACAAAACCCAAAGATAAAAGACATGGCCTGGTTCCAAGACATAAAACTGCAGACCTTGGCACAAGAAGCTATGAGAGTTCAGAGATGTGGCCATTGTGTGTGTGTGTGTGTGTGTGTGTGTGTGTGTGTGTGTGTGTGTTAGAGACAGACAGACAGACAGACAGAGACAGAGACAGAGAGACAGACAGGCAGACAGGCAGAGATCTACTTCCCTGATCTCTAACATCCAATTGCAACAGTTCAGTGGAAGCTGTAACTTCAGTGGGAAACAGGCAACTGCATGCAAAGCAGAAAGAACAAGAGAGGGGCATTTTAAGACTTCTGAGTGAAGGGAGTCATGTGTAAAACATGATTATTTATTTTTAAATGGTGGTTATAAGAAATATGGATGGGCAGAGTGTGTATGGGGCAGTAAAGAAGTTAAAGCCTCAGCTGCCATATCAGGAAAATGTAAGGGACTCAAAACAACATGAGAATAATCCAAACTTCTTACTCTAAACTGTGGGATTAAACATCAATCATTAATAGAGTGGAAACACAACGGGAAGTGATTTCTTTAGGAGCAAGAACTGAGTCTGGGGGTGAGAGGACCTGCTGTTCCTCACAGCTGTAACCTTCAAGTTTCATTTTCTATTTAAGACAGATGCAGATTACACTGCTAGTTTTGAATTTTCACTGAAAGAAAAAAATCCCATGACAATGGTAGGGTTCTCTGGCCGTGTGTGTAACAAGAACAGCTGAGCATCTAGGAGCAAAGCAGATGAACACCAACCCAAGTCTCACACCTGCACAAAGAGAAACCATCTGACTGTGGGCTTCAGAAGAAGGGTGGAGAAATTGTCTCCAGCATCCAAGGTAGAGAGTGCTCAACACCCCACAGCAAACACACACAAGTCTCTGGTCTGTGACAAGACACACAGAGTGTGCATGGAAGGCTACACGTGTATCTCAAAGGACTTCTGCTTAGCCTCTGTAACAACCTGACATGACAGAGCTCAGCAGTAGATATAGAAATAATCTAATTATAAGATGGGTAAAGACCTGATGAGATGTTTCACCTAGAAAACAAACACAGTAGATTCCTAAGAGCATGACTCTCCATAGTGGTCATCAATGTGGCTAAAATAAAAGGCAACAGCACTGCCGTACCACACAGAGACACAGACCCAGTCATGTTGCCGGTCGGAACATAAGATGGTTCAGCCACTCGGGTGGCTTGACAAAGACCTAACCTAGATATTAAGGAATAGGTTTTTTTTTTAAGTAGTAGAAACCATAGAATAATTCTGAGCACAGAGAGACTTCTGAGAAGGACACAAAATATACAAATCATAAACAAGAATATCGATAAAGTTGGCTACACCCAAATAAGAGTGTCTATGTCCTCAAAACAAATTAAGAAAAATAAAATGAACAAAATAAAACACTTCTCGAAGTTTGAAGGTAAGCATCAGAAAGCTGTTAATAACCCATATGTAATGGTTTCCTACAGATCACTAAGGCAAGGCAATCTTTTTTACAAGAAAACAAATGAAGCACCTTAAATATAGAAAAATATCTAATTCAGTGATTTCAGAAAGGTCAAAATGGAAATTGAACACCATGTTTTATGTAGCAATGCTTGACAAAAATTGAGGTCTGGCACACATCAACATAGTGTAACCATTTTAGAGTGTCACTTGGCAATACCCACTGTCATTTAGATGCCAGCAGCACAGCCCCACTCCTTGCTTTGATGCTGACTCAGAAATTTCATTTCTAGAAAGTCTTGCTTAGCTGCATATAAAGGCAGATAAGGGCAGACACTGTTGCAATTAACAGGGGCCATGAAGTGGCTAAAGACAATAGGAAAGGTCTATGTATCACATAGACATAACCACAATAAAGAGAAATGCATTTTGGGAAGAAAACTGCACAACAACAAGTTGCTTTTGTTAAGTATTATGTTAAATGTGAAATACGTGTGCCAGCCACAGATAGGACGATATTCATACACAGTCATTAGGATAGGTTAGGCCTAGGGAGGAGACCAGATGCAGTTGAAAATCATATAGAGGGCATGTGAAAATATACACCATATGAATCTTTTCTAGGTTAGCTTTACTCTACATTGTATTTAAAACCCAACAGTACAGTACTGGAGATGGTGTCAGGGACATCTCAGGAGCTCAGAGAGTGCTAACTAAAACTGCCTAACAATTGGGAAGATAATCTGAAAGGTGTTAAACCTTTAAGTATAAAAAGATAGCATAGCATCCATGGTTCTCTAGCCAAGGGACAGTCTAGTGGCTACAAGAGATGGCATTAGTACACAAAGGACTTCTTCACAAAGGACTGGCTTTCGAATTTTGAACACATGAACATTAGAATTGGGAAAGGAGGGGAGCCCATCAATCAACCAAGGAAAGTCCATTAGTTTCTCAGGGCATTCCCACAATAGCATCTACACCACGCAAGAACTGGAGACCCCACGTGGCCCACTTCAGATGGCTAGCTTACCTGTTATCTTTGATGAAGAGCTGGGTTCGACCCCATTGGCATCGATGGAACTCATGTCCACAGGCTTTGGCATGTATTCTTTCTTGGGGACTTTGGATGCAAGAGCTATTCTGTAACACACATGGGAAGCCAAGTCAGACCTCTGTCCCAAACAGCAGAGTCTCCACAGGCCTTTGCTTTTCTTGAAGACCAGACCCAGTGAGAGTGTGAGAGCGGGGACTGTGACACTGACTTCAGATAGCCCAGAGTGTCAGGGATACAACCAGCATGCAATTTTTCCAGTATGTGTTTGGGTTTCTAGTTGAAAATCATTTGAAAGACATGTCCTCATTTTGTCTTCTAGGCTTAGCAAATGGGTACTCCTCTAGGCTAGCTGCCTTCTTTCCTCTCTGCTGGAGAGGGAACCATCCAAATGTGCTCACACAATACCTAGATAGCCACCTGCCTCAGAAGCAAATGCTTCAAGAATGGCCTTTCCTCTGTAATGACAGCACTACTTGAAGCAAAAGTCCCTCTGAATTTATTCATTATCAGAAACATATGTAAAACAATTTTCTGTTATTAAGCCTAGTCAAAACATACGGTAGATTTAGCCCAATAATTTGATTAGGAGGGTTGCTGCATGTACTATAAATTATTATTATTGATTTTTCAGAAAGTAGGGACTGCATTGACCATGAAAGCCCCAAGACAAAGAATATTTCTTTATTACTCAAAGTATACTCTTGACTGTCATATGAACACAGTCTGGTAATGTTTTTCATGGCTTTTACAAAGTTCTGAGTATTGCTTGGCTTTCTCCCCATCCCTAGATGCTGGGGGGTGGAGCACATGCTCTACCCCTCAACAGGTAAATGGAGAGCTAACCCAAGTCAGCAAGGAAGCCACAGGAGTGGACTTCTCAGACCAGCCACAATGCTTGCACGCTCTAGAAATGGGGTACCTAAAGGGAGTACCGATAAAAATAGAGAGGAAAATAAGTCATTCCTCATCTCATACACAACCTGAAAGCAGACTAGAGAACATGTTAAACAGAATTGGAAGGAGGGACTGAGAAACAGAGACAGAGACTGGCTGCTCCAGGGCTACCCCTGCCTAAGCAGGGAGAAGGTGCTTACCGCAGCTCTAGCTTGTTCTGCAGGTCCTGGAGGATCTCGGTGGACTGCCTGTGATAGTCTAATGCCGCCTCAACAAACACAGCCAGCTGGCTGACTTGCTCTACCTGTGGCAAAAGTGCAGAGTTACTCCCTGCCAGCCAGAACCCTTGGGATATACAGAACAAACAGGAAGCCAGTGAAAGGAGCCCAGCTCTGCAAGGCAGCTTGGCAACTGCCTGAGCCCTGGTCCATTTCATCTCATCCCATCTTGGAGACCTAGAATCATGAGGGTCACATCAGAGCTATAGAGGCTGGAAAAACACTTAAATTGGTTTGTTACTCTGAATCTGCTGTAACTCCACCAAATACCTTTTTTTACAGTTATAAGATTATATCCTTAGATTTCTTTTTAATGCTCTAAAAGTCATGGATCTGAAGACAGCAGGAAAGCACTTTCCCAACTGTAAATGAAACCAGTGGTAGGCATGTGAGCTTGCTTAGGGGAATGTCGCTGTGAGCACTCTCTAGTTAAGCCAGACTAAGAAACAAGGAACTAATCCATGTTCAGAGAAAGTGGAGACACGTGGCAAGTCACACCTGTTCCAGGGCAAATAAATGTCCCCTGCATTTCTGTTGCCACCCAACAAAACATTTTCCCTGAAACATACAGCAGAAAGGATGAGCCATGGAGACTACATTATTCCTATTACCCACAAATTGACATGTTCGTGAAAGTAGTGGCTGATCACAGTGGCACTTGGTGGGGAGGCTTGAGAGAGGATTGTGACAGGGTCCCATGTGGCCCACATCTGCCTCACACTCATTATATAGCCAAGGCTGGCCTTGGACTGCCTCCTCCTCCACACAAGTGCTGAGAGGTTTTGTTTTTAAGCAGTTTGTAAGAGAGTCCCCGAAGAGCTACAGGCTTGAAGAAGAGCCCAAGAGCAACCTGCATCCGTGGGGTTGAAGAACCACTACAGCAAATCAGGATTAAGTTTATTTCTAGAACCTTCTGTAGCAAGCCCCAAAAGACTGAGGTGATTCCTCCCAACCACCCATTCCCAGCCCAAACCTCAGAAACTCCATATTTCAACAGAGATACGGATCAAAACCACCCACCCGTCCCAGGCTTCTTCCAAACAGCCTTTTCTTACACAGCATTCTAACCATCTGAGGCAAGATCTTGTGGTTCCTCATTCTGCCATCTGCCTCTCCAGCGGGGCCAAATGGGGAGCTGCATTTGCTTTCGTGTATTGTTGAGAACTCCTTCAGTTGCCCACCCTTTACTTTTCCTACCCTCTTTTTAAAAGCACAGCTTCAATATGTGTTTCCAATATACATAGAGCCCACTTATGCCAGGAATGCAGTGGGCACACGCATCACTAAGGAAAGCCCTGGCATTGTACTTGCCTTACCATGCTCTGTGGCTAGAAAAAAGTCCTGGCCTTCCATCTCCAAAAACCCAATAAACAAAACAAGGACAGCCTGGCCCCTGCAAAATCCCAAGGACTTCTTACATTTCACCTCTTTGGCTTTTACGAACACTTTTGAACCAGTCCAGCACCACAGCCTGACATGATCATGGCAGAATCTAAGAACAGAACACTGCTCCCTTGCAATGCTACAGCTGCATGCTCGGTGCAAATCGCCATGACCTCTCTGTCTTTAGGAATATTAAAGTGTCTGTTCTGAACCTCATTTTAACTAAGCCTGCCATTTGCAAAACTCAAAGATGGCTAAAGGCAACCAGGTGAATAACCCGATCGTGCACGTGCGGATCACACTTATTGTGCACACAGAAGTGGGAGCCACTACTATCCTCTCTGGCGGCTAAGATCGTGCAACTCGAAACTGCATCTGGAACCCTTCCCTTTTAGCTGACTTTGGGAAGGTGATGGATCCCAGAGCCCCTGAACGCTTGGGAGACAGTAACAGCACTCCACGTGGTGCCTGCTCATAAGGGGGCCAGGGAAAGCCCTGAGCAACAAACGTTACTAGACTCAGCTCCTCCTACAGAGCACGAAGGCAAGTCAGATCCAAACTGGATTATGTCTGTCACTGTCATAAGCCAGAAGCTTACATCTGCTTCCTAGGATGAGAGCTGTGTGCTGGGAACCAGCAGAGATGGCTTCTGCTTCCAAGGGTACAACTTGAACTAAATACCTAGAAAGACAGAGACAAGCTGGTTTATATTCTTTAAGCCACAGTGCTGCTTGTGGTCACTTGTTACAGGAGCCATAGAAAACGAACAACACTGTTTTCTTCTCTTCTCAAACCAAGAGAATTCTAAGGGTGGTAGCACGGCTCAGGGTCTCCACTTCCCAGGGATAGAAGCTGCTGTCTTAAGACTCATGGAAACAAACTGCTACCTTAGCCCTAGGCTAGGGCCCTTGGTCTTCTCTGGGCTGGGGGCTGGGGAGAAAACAAACAGCACAGACTCAACCCCCACCCATGGCAGGCACTGAATGCTGCATCAGAATTGTGCCACCTATGCACACATGTAATTCTATAACCCACTGCAGACTGATGGATAAGCTCCAGAATATGAGGCTGCTGGGAGTATTTGGGCACTGGGAATGAGGCAGAGTCTAGATGCCAGGGGATTAGAGTTACCAGGAGTTGTGGAACCCCCAGGGACATTCATGTGAGATCTGAGCATGAGTCAGGACATTTGAGCCAACAACAATGGAACTTGGCTTACCCAAAGGGGTGGGACTCAAAGACTGTAGCCTACGAAGACCCTCAAGCTCAACTCTCTGAAAGAGGACCATAGAAATGGTGGCTGGGGAGAAACAGGCCCCAACCCAGATGCCTGGATGCCACAGTGTGGTTGGCATTGAAGCTGGCAAGCTAGTGTCTCTCGTAGCCAAAGCACATGATCGCTGTGAGGGACATCTTCTATTTCAAATGTGATAATTCAAGTGATGTCTCATTGCCATGCTTAAGATCACTGCTTTTACTTTATTTTTCTTTTTTTTCTTTTTTTTTTTTTTTGATTCCTCAAAGGAGCTTGAATTTCTGGATGTTTTTTTCATTGAACCTGAGTTCAGATCCATGAACTCCACATTAAAAGAAAGAAAGATAGACAGGAAAGGAAAAAGAAAAAGAAAAGAAAACCGTTTGTAGTGGTGTGCCACTGTAATCCCAGTGCTGGAGAGCTGGAGACAGAGGATCCCTGTGGCTTGCTGGCAGCCAGTCTAGCCAAACTGGTAAGCTCTAGGTCCAGGGAGAGACTCTATTTTAAACAAAAAGTGGGAGGTGATGGAGAACACCCAAAATCAACCTGTGGCCTCCACACATGCACATGTACACACACAGACACACACACACACACACACACACACACACACACACACACAGAAAGAGACAGATAGACAGACAGACAGGCACAGACACAGATACACAGACACACAGACACATAGACACATAGACACATACACAGACAGACACAGGGAAACCTAAAGAAAATACTTCTCTGAACCAATGAAAAGAACCCAGGAATCTGGAATCTAGTCATTCCATTGGTCTGTGGATGGATGAAGGGAAGCCTCTGGCTATGGGATCTGTCACCTAGTAACTGTTGCAAGACCCTGGCCTCTTCAGGCTGAAATGGACACTTTTTAAATGTATTATGTCTGGTTTCTTCTAAGATCAATGGCTGCCATTTAATAATGTCAAGTTGGAAGGACTCAGAGGAGAAGAGTCAAACCTATGGATGATGTGTTATCCCCAGGAAATGGCTAGGAAGCCTCAGAGCCAACCTCTTGCCTGCTGTAGCCCCGCCTGAGTAGTGAACTGTGTGGCACATGGACACTTCTTCAAAAGGAGGTGCACTCTGGGTACCAGTCACAATCTGGCACAGGAGAATTAAGTCATGAGCCGGCCCCTAAGACTCGTGGAAATGGCGAGAGCCCACCCACTCTCAGGCTTAAACGGCTGCCCAGTGGAGTCAGCTGACCTCAAGCAAGACGTGAGGCCCTCGGGTCTTAAATCTAGCTCTTCCCAACAAATCAGCCAAGACTGAGATTCTTCCCTATTCCTCCATCCCACATCAGCCTGGAATAGAAGGGTAGATCAAAGTGACATTGTTTAGGGATGGTGGAACAAACAACTCAAGACACACACACACACACACACACACACACACGAGTCACACGAGGACAGTCCCTAGGTTGAGATTTCACGTATAGCTGGACACGCATGGGGGTGCCAGAGTGTGGATCCAGCTAGACTCACCTGCTGGTTTCTCAGTTACAAGAATGCAGACTGGAAGGTTTATATTGCCTGAAGAGAAAGCAGCATGTAAGGACTATAGACTCGGGGACTGAGCCCATTCTAAAAACTTCCACAAACAGCCTGGCAGCCAGAAAGCTCATGGAGGAGCTAGTTATATGATCTTCATTTGGAGACCCAAGGAAGACGAAGTTTGTTCACTGCATTCAAAGCTCCTCTCAGGTAAAGCTTCGGCAAACACTTTTTCTATTACACGGGCTGATAAAGTAGTTGCTGTACTGGGCCTGGAGAGAAGGCTCCACACTTGGGCACTGCTGCCCTCCCAGAGGACCCACATGGCACTCACCGCCAGTGTAACGCTAACATCAGGGGATCTTCTGCCCTCTTGGCCTCCACAGGCAGTGTTCTCACATGGTGAGCATCCATCCACACAGACAAGGTATCCACACAGACAAGGTATCCACACAGACAAGGTATCTACACATAACTGGTGTTTTAAGCTCTTGTTATAGCTTATCCAGGACAGTGGGAGATGAGGGCTAGAGGCAGTGAGTGCATCTGAGCCCTGGAGGGTGGGATTTTAGCCTTTGAATTCCTGGTACCACAGAAGCATATGCAGGAAGTAACAAGGCCTGAGCACAGCATCTCAAATACTTCTCGGTGAGTTTCCTCTGCTTACTCATTTCCTTGGAGCGAATGCTTGCAAGTCCTGATTCCATTCCCTCCTTGTGTGGATGAGACTGGAGCCTATCCTTAACAGTATACCTTACTCTGCCCTATAACTGGCTCTCATGGTCAGTGAGGGATGCTCACCCAGTGTCAGCATCTTTTATGGTGTTCTGGTGGAAGAGCCATGCTGGCTCTATGTTGAGAGGCTGCCATCCATCAACTGAGGTAGTTAGAAAGGAGGAAGTGGAATTTTGACACTTTGGCCCTGGGACACACCACCAACACAGTTGATCAAAAGGTTAATAATTACAGTTACCGGAGGCTCACACCAGATACCTGACTCCTTTGTCAACTTCTCAATTAGACAGAATCCAAACCAGTGTCTGCTGCAGCTGAGTTCCCCAAATCTCCTCCCAACAATGATGAACCATCTCCCACTCGTGTTTGGAGGGAGCCATGGCCCTTCTGCTATCTGCTTTCTGCTATCTGCTCCCCAAAGCCCCACGTTAACAGCCATGTCGAGTGTGCCGCAGTGTGAACACAAATGCTCTCGAGGGTCACATACTGAGGGTTTGGTCCAGAGATAATGGCGATATTTTGTAATTTCTGGAACTTTAAGAAATAAAGCCTAGTTTAGTGTAAATAAGTCATCAGATGGATACAGGGGATAGTAAGGCTGTCTCTGTCTCCCTCTCTCTGTCTCTGTCTCTCTCTGCCCCCTCTCCCTCTCCTCTCTTCCCACCCTGCATTTCTTCTCTGACTACTCTAAGGGCAACATCTGCCCCCACCCCCTGTGATGCTCCATGACTCCGTAACATGGAGATAATGGAGCCAGCGAGCCGTGGTCTGAGACCTGCAGCCCCTGAGACAAAGCTCACCTTCCTCCTTTTAAGTTGCTCTCTCAGGTGTCTGTCCCAGTACACTAAAGTCTAGCCAATTCAGGGTCTAAGCACTGTCAAATCCATCAGATGGTGTGTCCCAGCTTACAGACCTACTATGTTTGACAAGAATTAAAGGAGTCCAGTCATGTTTACCCAGAACCATAATGATATCCTAGAGGAAAACCCATCCGTCACCAACCACTCTGAAGCACAGCTCCCAGCCATGAAAAAAAGCAGGCACGGCCACAAAGGCCAAGTGACCAAGGGTGGACACAAAGTTGGTGACCAAGAGGTATCAGAGCTCTGTGGACTGAATAACCATGGCCTTGGCTTCATGGAGGCAGAGCTGGGGGGAGGTGGGGGAGATGGATGAAAAACAAGGTTAGAGTTAAAAAAAAAAAAACACAAAAAACCACCCAACCTCAGCAGGAAGGTTATTAGCACTTCTTCTCCCCTCCCACCAGATCACACCCACAGTTTGTTCTGCCAGCGATGGGCAATGCTGGCATTAGCCTGTGAGACACCAAGAGTCAGCTGGAGGTTTTTACACTTTAACTGGTCAACAGGAGAGAGAATGCCGGGCCACAAGGACATGGAAAAGACTAGGGAAACCCCTTCCAAGTCTGAAGAAAGAGAAGGAGGTTGATCTGCTAGATAACACAGTGACCAGTGAGTCTCCTCAGCTATAAACCTGACAATGGGAAAGGGCGAGACAGATCTTCACCCCAGAACGTGCTGTTCCAGCTCAGCAAACCTACAGCTCTAAACCACAAATGCTGTGGCCTTAAACACAAAGGCTGTTCTCCTGGGCCATCTTCTGCTACAAGGCCACCCCAGAGACAAGCAGCCCCACCAAGGACTACGGCTTCAGTCAGGGACTGCTGACTGTCTTTCACAGTATGTAAGGCAGAAAGCTACAGTTACAGAACATTCTAGAAACTTCCATAACAATTAAAGTTTTAGAGCTTCTCATGCTCACACATATACAATGGTGTTTTACTCGTGTGCATTACTGTTTGGTTTAAATACTTACATCATTTTCTAAAAAATTAAACATGCTTCTTTCGGCCAACTCCTTTGACTCTTCAAACTTTTCTACTGCTTGTCTGATTTCTTCCTCGGGGATCTTACCTACCCGCCTCTTTTTATAATCATAATCCAGGCGGCGGCCTTCCAGCTTTCTCAGGTGGTGCTGAAAAGAGAAAGGAAGTGCTCACTCACTGAGTGTTAACTCATGCAGTAATGAGACTCACACCTCGGTGTGTGTGTGCAAGTACACACATTGTCTTTCTTAAGTCTATGGAAATACTCATTCCTTTTTCTTGGACTAAATTCTACCTGCTGCTGTTTGAGAATTCCATGCATACATATGAATGTTAACCTGAGCCAATGCCCATTCTCTCTCCTTTATCTTCTCCCCTCCTCCCACCACCAGCATCTCTTTCCCTTCCCAACCTCATGTGCTCTTTCTTTTAAATCCATGGAGGCCATTCAGCCTTGTCAATTGCACAAGGACACAGAGCCACCTGCTGGAGCACCCCTCAGGAAAACTGACTTTCCTCTGTCCTCCAGAGGCCATCACCAGTCCTCAGCTACGGGGCAGGGCATTGTGAGCCTTGGCCCTACCCACTCTTCAGGTAGAAAACTGTTACATCCTCTGCTCTGCACCCTCTGCCTCCTTCTGAAGGCTGCCCACACAGCCAAGCATTCAGAATGTTTACAGATGGACACATGATGGGCAAGAGGTGGGCAGCAGGTGAGAGAACAAGAGTCTGTGTGGAGCATAGGGAAGGATGCAGTGCCCTCACTCAGGTAACCCTTCCTAACTGGCTCCACAGGACTCCCTCCCTCCAGTTCTGTTAAAGTACACAACCTCTAACCACACTAACTCTACAAAAAATAAGAATATCTCTGTTGCCAATTCCTCCCTAAAAAGCTAACTACAAAATAATAATAGTAACAGCAACAGTAACAATAATAGTAATGCATGTCTAAAGGGAGTTACTGCCCAGTGAGAGGGAAAGATGGACAGCCAGAAGAGCTCACAGCCCACAGGCACAGGAGGCGTGCCTTAGAGTCTGGAAAGGGAACAGAGAACTTCCCAGGGAAAATAACATCTATGGTGAGATCAGAGGCACTTGGGTGAGAAAAAGCAACAATCATAGAGCAAGACTGTCACCTGGGGACAGGAGGAGACTGCAGAGGTCAGACAGGGAATGGGGAGCAAGAAGACCACAGAGGCCAGGAGGTGATGACGGTGATGGTGCTTGATCTTCACACAAGGCCAGGGTCGGCTCCTGAGGGCTTGAATCTTAGGAAGATTCCTCTGGCTGAGGACTGGAGCCTGGCCCAGAGTCAAGGGACGCTGTGGTGATAGGTTTAAATACCACAGGGAGAAATCAACACAAGCAGGAAGACCCAACATGTGGGAAGGAAGATAGGTCTTGATGGGGTGAGAGGGATGGACCTGATGCCCAGTGTGGACTGGGGATATGCTTCCCCTGGGATGGAAGGAAGGGGTGACAGGTGAGGGGATTTAGGGGTGTTCAAATAAGGAGGAGGAAGCAAAAAGGCAGCTTTCACTTCTCATCTAGCCTTCCTGGGTCCTTCTCTCATGCCTTCTGCTTTTGGAATAAACTCTGAATGCAGATAAAGGCATCTGGGGTTCTCCAGGACTCCCAGTCTCCCCTCCCTCCATAGCTACTTGGTCTTCACCCTGTGTCCTGGACTCCTGGACATCATAACCCTGGCCCTCAGCAAGATGAGCTGCCTATTTACCCCAGCCCAGTCAGCCTGGATAGCTCCTCAGACGCCTTTCCTCGTCCAGCTAAGCTGAGGATGGTGCCCATCCTCAGGTGTCCCCGCTCCTTTCTCCACCATTTGTTTCCCTACCACAAGTCTATATGCTTCAGAAGGGCACAGGCCTCATCTGTTTGTTGCAAGGACTCACTACATAGCCCAAGTTCTCCTTAACTCGTGAACTCGGTGGCTACACTGTTAAAACTGTCTGGGCCTGAAAAGATGACAACAAACCAAAGGTTCAAATGAGTTTGCAGCTGAAGGGAGATGATGTCAATCAAGCTTGAGGGCAGTGAGTTATTCTCTACAACACCACAAGAGGGCCTGGACCTTCAGCGCAGAAGTCTGGCAGCCTGCATTGCTCCGAGCTGGTCTGCACATCTGCAAAAGCAACCAGGCTGAACGAGACCTGGAAGTCCACAGAGACACTCTGAACAACAATTTCTTACAGGTTTCCAGATGAAAACTGCCAGTTTCTAGACAATGATTTTCTCAAGAATGAATGAAATAGAATGACTACAAGTGCAATGGATCCAAACACACAACCGATATAGTGTGATATCACCAATCAAAACAATGAAGTCACTGTGTTATATGAGAAGTAGTTGCAGAAATATGATATTCAGCCTGGCTTGTAGATGACTCCGTGAGACGAAGAACAGCAAAGTGAGAGCCGGAGATTGCACCTCAATTCCCTGTCTCTGTCTGCCAGGAGAAACAGATCCCAGTACTCTTCCTCAGGAAGCCATATAATATAGTAACAGTGCAGTTTTCAACCATCAGATAAGACTGTGGTTGCCGACTCCTTGCAGAAGCCTTGGCTTTAAGTCCTGATATCTTTATAAGCAGTAACGAGCACAAGACAGCCAGGAAGACTCACCCCAATCTCTTTTAAATCTTTGTCTTGAAGTAGCTGCAGTGGGTCTATAAAAGTTTGCTTCACATTGATATCCAGAGAGTCTTTCACCTCAGCCATGAGTTTCAGGGCCTCACCAACTTCTACCAACGAGTTGCCTTGAACAGAAGAACACAATGTATCCTTCAGAATAATAGTCTAGGCTGGGGTGACACGGGGTTGGGGTACAGTGAGGCTTCACTCTAAGGCCTCTGCTTCCTGACTCAGAACAAATGGGAAAAAGAAGAAAATCTACCTGCATACCTCTCTAGCCTGCCCTCTCTCTCCCCTCTCCTTAGAAGTGAATTGGAGGATCAAAGCACTTCCACTTTGGCCATTAGATGGAGACAAAGTTCTTTTGTGGAAAATCGGGTCTGGAAACTGGCACCAAAGGTTCCTTACAAGTTCAGGGATAAAACATCTTTGCAACAAAGAAGGGATTCATTCGTGGAGATCTGTGTTAACCAATTCAGATTACAATGGAAATAAGGACTCCCTCGGCCTGCTGTGGAAGCGGTAGGAAGCCACTCTTGCACAGAGTCCTAAACTTCTGGAACCTCCCTGAGGTCTTGGGTATCAGAGATGCCCTGTGGACAGGTGGGATAGGCCCGCTCTGGTAAGGGATGCTTCCAGGATATGCATATCTTTAGTGAATTATACTCTAGTATCTGTAACTTGCAAGGCCTTTGCCACACAGTATCTGGTTGCCATGCACAGTGAGGGTTATTTGCTCTCTGGAAGACACAACTGAGGACATTGCATGAGATTAAACTATTTTATTTTATTTGATATCTTCCAAATTGATGGGGACGAGATACACTCTGTTCCTTAGATTGGACACACCTGAAGGGCCTGGTCCAAGGGCATGGGCAGTTCACTTATGCATAAGACAGGGAAAGCAATGACGGCCTCGCCTCCTTTTAAAAGGGAGTAAATTCACAGCTGGGTCCTTGCCATCTCTGGACTTTAGGGTTGGCCAGGATGCCAGTCTAACCCTCCCAGTGTCACTTCTCCTAGGAGGAGAGGTTTTTCTAAACTGAGCTGGCAAGAACTTGATTCTGAGTTGTTCCTGCATGAAAGAAGGACATCCCTTCCTAGCTTGGGTACTACTTCCTACCCCGTTGTCTGGCCCTGGCACTCCTTGTTGCCAGGGCCCAGGTATCCCAATATCAGCCCATTGAGTTATGTGGCAGAAACATTTGAAATATGCCTCTTGGGGGGGGACTGTAGAGATGTCCCATGTCCCGTAAATGTCCCATGTCAGTAAATACTTGCTGTGCACACTGGAGGACCCAAGTCTGACCTCTCCAACCCATGTAATAAAGTAAAGAGCCAGGCTTGGTGAGGCACACCTGCAATCCCAGCGCTGGGGAAATGGAGTAAACAAAACAACTGAGGCTGGCTGGTCAGCCACGCTAGAAGAACCAGCAGCTCCAAGTTCAGTGAGAGACCATGTCCCAAAGTATAAAGTGGAAAGAGACTGGTGAGGACCTCTAGATGCCACACACAAAAAGCCACCCTACACACGCACACATGCACACTCACACGTGTGTGCACGCACAATTAAATTAAAAATAAAAAGGTTCTCTCCTATATGCAGGCTTTTCAGAGCTTGAGAACGCGAAATCAAGCAAAGGAGTGTGTGTGTCAAAAGGTAGAGCACTTGAGGTTGGCCTGGTCTACATAGGGAGTTGCAGACCAGCCAGGGATGCGTGGTGAGACCTTTTCTCTAAACAAAACAAAGCCAGCCTGTCTAGATGGATGGGTGGAGAAAATGTGGTCACATACAATGGAATTTCATTCAGCTGTAAAGGAAAATGAAATCTGAAGAAAATTGGTAGTGCTGGGAAATATTATATTTGGGGAAATCACATTCAGAAGGACAAATGTGCAGACACTAAATTGTGTGTGTGTGTGTGTGTGTGTGTGTGTGTGTGTGTGTGTGTGTGTTGTGTGTGTAGCAAGAAATGGGGATGGGTTTAGGTCATAAAACTGTAAAGGGGACCATAAGAGAGAATGAGATCTCAAACGGGGAGGTTGAAGACATGCATGCATGCATGCTGCAGGAAAGCAGCCAGATGGGAGGACCAGGGAGGGCCTGGGGTGGGAAAGCCTCCAGAAGGGAAGCTACATATGGTGCTGTAGTCTGTGGGGAAAAGAGCTCATGAAAGTAAACAGAGAAGGGAGAGCTAGGAGAGACATGCACACGTATGATGTGTATACAGTGTGTTTTAATCTTTAGAGACACATGACAATGAACAAGAGATATAAAGGATGTATCAGGGTTTGATTGATTCTACCCATGGAGATGGCAGAATTATTTTATTTACCTGTTTCCTAAAACCCCTGCAATGAATATACTACTCTGGTAATATGTAAAACTATCAAATTGCAACGACACAGGCTTTCTGTACAACCAAAAGCCCACCCAGGAGGTATTATCCCCACTGTGCCAGCTGGAACAGAGATACCCACCAAAAGCAGAGTCTTCTCCAAGCTCCTTGCCATACTTCAGCATGCAGTCCCCCAGCAAGCCTTCTGTCTGTGGATAGCCGGTGGTCTTCACCTGCCCTCGGAGCTTCGACATAGTGTTCAGCATTCCTAGCTTAGCTCTGTATGCTTAAAAACATCGTCATTTGTAATTCCTTAAAGTTACAACATGCCATGACAATCACATTGCCTTTAACAAACACAGCCGCCCAAACTGAGGTCCTCACAGACGGAACACCACAGCCGATCCAGTCATGTGACTTTCCATAGGCTTTGCAGGGGGTGGGGTGCTAAGTCCACTGGCACAGCCAAGACAGCCATGAACATTACAGACCATGTTGTCAATAAATCACAGTAAGTTATATTTAGCAAGCACCAGAAGTAAGGGACCTCTAATGCTTGACATTTCCAACACCTTGGAGCTGACACCTGTGCAGCCATTTCTGCTGGGGTCAAATATGAGTGAGGACTGGAACTACTGCCAGTTCCTCATCAAAACCCTCACCCTGCTCCCAACAACAGACTCAAATGGAGGATTTGCAAGGTTATTAAAGAGGTCTAGGGAGTGCAGGCAGGAGGCAGGCCATCACCACAATGAACAGCCACCTATGTTGCTTGCCCACAACCAGCAACTTTCCCTGGGGAGGTAATAGGCAGCTGTGGCTTCTCATCTCTAACTCAAGCACTGAGTGTTTATTAGTCCTGGCTTGGTGTTTTGAATGAGAATGGCCCCCACACAGGCTCAGATGTATGATTACTTGGTCCCAGTTGTCAGAACTGTTTGGGAAGGATTAGGTAAGGCCTTGTTGAAGGAGATGTGTCACTGGAGGTGGGCTTTGAGGTTTCCCAGTGTGCTCCTGGCCTCCTGCTTGAAGTTTCTGACGTCACGTGGTGGCTGTTCCTGCCACCATGACCTTGCTCTGTCAACACGGATGCTAACCCTCTCAGACCCTAAGTCAGCCCAGTTAAAGACTTTCTTGTATAAGGTGTCTCGCTCATGATGTTTGTCTGGGCCGTATGCTGTGATGACATGGACACCTGCCCTTGCTGCACCTTACTGTGCAGCTGCTGAGTAGCAAAATACAATGTGATCCTGATAAACTCCGAGGTGGTGCCAGGAAAGGGAGATGATGCAGGAAGTTTTCAAGATGGTCCTAAAAATCCCAGGAATATCTGTCAGTAAGGTACAGCAGGAATTCCTTCTATGTCAATCAGTGGACATGGAGTGGGCTGACTTGAAAAACAGCAAGCATCTATGGGAAATGGGGACTGTGAACTGAACTCCAGCCTAAGGCTCTGAGTCTGAGGCACTGCCTTGGTGTCTGGGACACTCATATTCAATGTACTCTAGACATGTACTTCTCAAGCTTAACCACATAAGCAGGTAACTCGGGCATCTTGTTACAATGTACAGATTGATTCAATGAGTCTTGGGTAAGCTTAGGAGTCTGTGTGTGTCCGGTCATCTCTCAGTTGGTCCTGCTGGGCTGTGGGCTACACTCTGAATAGGGATCCTGGTGTCGGCCTTTTGAGCCTTGCCAACTTCAGCCTTAAAGCCCTTATCTTCCAGGTCTCCAGACCCAAAGGCATCAAGCAGCCACACAAATTCAGTCATACAAACAACACACACACATCAGCTTTCCTTTCCCCCACTGTCAGATGGGTGTGCTTCTCGTGGGGTTAAGGACCACAGGATGAGGCCAGAGGCTTCTGGTGCATCACCCCTCGCCTTCATGATAACCAATAGTCTCTGTCCAGTGGACACTCCCCTGTTCCATTCAGTATCAGCTCTTGAACGGTGGAATCTGCCTGACGGTGCATTCAAGCAACCAGAAAACCTCTCATGTAGAAGTAACACTTCCTGGATTTTTATAGGCTGATACATGAGGAAAGAACTGGTCACTCCAGTCACTGATGAGGCTGGACAAAAAGCACACGTCACTGTGAAATTTAGTCATGTGACTTTGAAGCCATTTAAACTCCCTGTTCTTCACTGATGGTCTGACCGAATGCATGCTCTGACATGCTCGTGAGTGTGGGCGTGTCTTCCTGATTCCTATGGCTAAGGCACTCACAGTGACCCCCACAGCAAATCCTATAGGAAAGCACCAGGCGTGGTGGGCACCTTCTGCCAGTTCTCATCATCCTGTGACAACTGGCGTCTAGGACCCAGGGGTGAAGGCCTTTGGCAGACGCTGATGCTTATTTCCACAAGGTTCCCACAGATTATATAATCTCACCTCAACCTCAGCTCACAGTTAACAGATAGATCTTTTAGAAAAGGATAGAGGACTTTCTTGTTAATGAAGAAATGACAACTAAGAAAACTTTTTTTTTTTTAATGTGCAGTGGGTTTCTGAAGAACACTGGAATACCAGAGATGTCCATCTGGGGATGTCTGTACTGAGACCAACACTCCAGCCTAACCATGTGACTCCCTACAGCCACACTGTGCCACTGAGAATTCAGTTTTAACAACTAATTCCATTCTTTGTACACTGGGACATTGCTTCCAAATTGTCAACCTTGTGCAAAGGAGCTTGGGCCAAGAAAATCCATGAACACAAACGTGCAACAGAATGCTTCAAGACACGTTCTGACGTTACCTGGATTGGGCTGGAGATACTCTGTGGCCTTTGAAAGGATTTCTGCAACAGCTTTACTAGTAATATCTATTTTCTTTAAAAAAAAAAAAAAAGAAAGAAAGAAAGAAAGAAAGAAAGAAAGAAAAGAAAGAAAGAAAGAAAAAAGGCAGAACAGAAATGTTAATGAATTTAAAACTCACTAAAGTCACAAAACGAATAACAAGCATTTCCTATTAATTTAATTTCTAACAGTACTATGGTGATTTTTAAAAATTTCTTCTTATTTTATGTGAATTGATGCTTTGCCTGTATGTATGTCTGTGTAAGGGCATCAGATTCACTAGAACTGGACATATAGAGAGTTGTAAGCTGTCATGTGGGTGCTAGGAATTGAACCCAGGTCCTCTGGAAGAACAACCTGTGCTCTTAACTGCTAAGCCATCACTCCAGCTCTACTGCGGTGGTTTTAACATGGATGTTTTCAACATCTTGGGGAGAGGTGATCTTTTTTCTGTTGCTGACTCTGAGATATCACCTCTTCTCAGTGACAACACTATTTTCCTTTTTTCATAATGTTAAAATGAATTTAAATGAGCAAATTTGAAATATTCAACATATTACAACTCCACTCAGTGAACACAGACCCTCGGAGAACTCCCAATACTAAGACCAGACATGAGCCTTAGTCTTCTCTACAGAGTGAACTTGAGCAGCCCTGCTTAGGGAAAGTATCAGGTTATAATGAGTCATATGAGAAACAACCCTGGTATTAATAAGACAACCACCACCATGAGTATTATAATGTAGCATAACCACCATGCCCTGCTGAATGTTAGCACAGTTTGCTCTGCCATGTTTGACTGATTTTGCCCTGCCATTCCTGCATTGCTGGTTATTAATCAACATAAAATTAATAGAATATCCAGGAAAGCCACAATACAGAGTTCATTGATTTTATTCTATACTATCAAGAACCCACAAAAAATAAAGGTAAAGGAGATGCCAATCACAAGAGCAATACAAAAATATGTCCTAAAAAGGAATAAATCTTATTAGAACACAGACTTTTAAAAATTCAATTCCCTGTGCAAAGAAATCAGTTTTGGAAAGATGTAAACCTTCCCATAAAGTAGCATATGAAACATCATCAGAAGTATCAATTACTTGGTTAGAACATGAGAAGCTGAGGTTGAGCAGGAATGGCTGCTCATCAGGGAGTGACTCTACTTGACAAGGGTTAGGAGGTGTGACCTTGTTGGGGAGATGTGTCACTGGAGGTGGGGTTTGGGGTTTTAAGTGCTCAATCCAGGCCCAGTGTCTCTGTCTCTTCCTGCTGCCCATGGATCCCAATGTAGAACTCTCAGGATCTCTCCAGCACCCATGCAACCATGTTCCTGCAATAATAATGAACTACGCCTCTGAACTGTAAGCCAGTGCTAATTCAATGTTTCCTAAGAGTTGCTGTGGTCATGGTGTCTCTTCACAGCAATAGAAACCTAACCAAGACTGAAGTTGGTACCAGGGGTTGAGGTATTGATTTGATAAGCCTGACATGCTTTTGTTTGAAGAAATGTGGACTCTGAAACTTTGGATTAGAAAAGCAGTTTAACACTTTAATCAGGCCTTCAGTAGGAACATGAAAGGCAGTGGTGCTGAGGGTGATTTGAACTGTGGGGGCCTTTCATAGGGGAAGGATTTTAGTATGTGGCTTAGAGATCATTCTTGTGATCTTTTGGCAAAGAATGCGGCTGCTTTTGCCCTTGTCCAAAAAAGTCTTTCTGAAGCTAAACTGAACAGTTTTGGATTAATGGCATTGGCAAAGAAGATTTCAAAAGAGCCTAATATAGACTGTGTTGTGTGGTTATTAATGGTCAGTCATATGCATATCTACAACCAAAAGGAGCAAGCCAGTCAGCAGCACTCCTCCATGCCTTCTGTATCAGCTCCTGCCTCCAGGTTCCTGCCCTGTTTGAGTTCCTGTCCTGACTTCCTCCGATAATGAACAGTATTTGGAAGCATAAGTAAAATAAACCTTCCCTTCTCAATTTGCTTTATAATCATGGTGTTTCACTGTAGCACTCGTAACCCTAACTTAGACAATTGATGATAAAGTGACATTCATAATTCACACTGCAGTAGGACTAAAATATGGGCCAAAAACTAAAAATGTAATAACTCATATAACAGAATATCTCAAAATGCTGGTGTGGGAGAAGCATCTAAGCTTTGCCTGAGATCCCACATAGTTAAACTGTGACACACAAAAATGTCATACTACACAGTGACATATACAGCACATGAAATTTACAAGAAGTGGCAAATGGGGGAGGGGGAATCATGGAAGGCCAGCATCCATAGAGCTTAGAATTCTCATTATACATAAATATTAAAAAATAAAATAATCTAGTGAGATAACATTGTGAAGGGAAACTCATCGGGAGGAGAAACAAAGGAAATTCTATGCATATTACTGAATATGTTGGCAAAGATAGATAGATGATCAAAGGAAAGCTAAAAAAAAAAAAAAAAAAAAAAAAAAAAAAAAAAAAAAAAAAGCTAACTCCTGAAGTATAAATACAAAGAAACAAAACCAAATGGCCCTCCTGGGATGGCTGGATGTGCACACACAGGTGTGTCTGCACTAACAAACTGTTATGCAAATATCTTTGGCAAAACTCAAAAGAAAGAAAACGGAGGCAGGCAGAGAGGTGCAAGCATGTTGGGGAGGGCTGTGTGTTGTGAAGCATGTTTTCCAATTGACTACATATAGGACTTCTGGGGATGTGCAACTAACTCTCCCAGACCCAGCCCACACAGGGGCTGAGTAGCAGAACAGGGTTCTGAGGATACCATGAGTTTACAGTCATTGGGTCAATTAAGCAGACTGTATCAGGGGGCTGGAGAGATGAACTGGGCTCCATTCCCAGGACCCACATGGCATCTTCCAACCATCTAGAACTCCAGTTCCAGGAGATCTGGTACTTTCTTCTGACTTTCATAGGTACTGGGGACGCACATGGTACACAGATATGTGTGTGTGTGTGTGTGTGTGTGTGTGTGTGTGTGTGTGTATGTGTGTATGTATAAAATATATACATTTGCAGACAAAATATACAACATACAATACAAAACAACCTGTGGTCTAGTTGGTAAAGAAGCTATATACATCCTACCATAGATTAAGAAATTTAAAAATCAACTTCAAATGTGTCAATGATATTAACATGTTGATAGGGTTTTCAATTTACAGAAATTCTTTTTTCAAAATCAAACACAAAATAAGCTTCTCTTCTTAGGGTCTTAACATTTCTAGATTTTGTATTCCTCTCAGGCGGACTTCCTGGAGGAAGAGCTGGCCAGGTCCAATATACATTAAAGACAATATCCTCTCAGCCCATACCCAGAGCTGGCCTTTCCCCCAACCTGCACTGGCAGCCACACCCAGGCCTCCAGCTCTGGTCTGAGCAATCTCTTAGGACAAGCTCTGCTCAAAGAGCCCAAGACAAAGGGGAGTGAGCTGAGCAGTGTGAGCCCAGCTCTGGCTGCATGGGAGCTCCAGGCAGATGACCAGGGCACAGGATAGGGGACGGGTTCTGCAGTCCTCCATTGGATGTTACAGTCCATTGTTGGAGTGCCAAGCCAAGAACACTATTCTAAATTATTTCATCTGCATATGTGATTCTGGAAGCCTCCCTGCGAGGCCAGTGGGACACACATTCTCATCTCTGTATCACAGCTGACAAAATGATCAACTAGCTCATTCACCCTGTCGGTTCTAATGGCAGAAAAGTATTTGCTGTGCAGATGCTGAAACAGAAGGGAACAACATCCCAGATTCCCAAATGATAAATCACTTGTTATAGATTGGAAAAGCCTTGTCCCAGAAATAGTTGACTCTCTAAGACATAGGAGCACCATTTGGCCCTGGAAGTGTTGCCAAGGCCCACATTTTATGCATTCTGACATCTGTCCACTAGAGGGAACCAGTTAGTCACATACCAATGCCTTCCTCAACATGCCCAGACTAGATGTGGCTCACCCAGAGCCTGGCTTGGGGTCCTGCCTTCCTACCCCAGGCCTGCATTTGAACATCATGAATTCCTGCTCCAGGTGATATTCCTGACAGTAGGAGGTTCTCTCGCTGGCAAAGACAGCTCATTTCTAACCCTTTACGAGTTCAAACAGCTTTACCTTTTCCATGTCCAGAAACTCTTCATCTAGCTTCGTTCCTTCAGCACCACTTATTTTTTCACTAAACAGCTGCAAAAACAAACACAAAGGCTTTCACTGTGTAAGATCCTTATATGTCTTTCACTGAAGTTAGTAACAAAAATCTTGGCTCTGGTGTTGTTGGTGTTTTGGTTTGGTTTGGTTATGTACATTGGTGTTTTGCCTACATATATATCCCTGGAATATTAGTTACAGACAGTTGTGAGCTGCCATGTAGGCAGCTGGAACTTGAACCCAGGTCCTCTGGAAGAGCAGCCAGTGCTTTTAACACTTAGCCATCTCTCCTCATCCTTTATGGAAACTCTCAGGGAACAAGAAGACAGTAAATGTACCTGAGTTTGAGCCCTGGAACCCATGTAGAGGTGGAAGGAGAAACCAACTCCACAGGGTTGTTCCCAGACATCTATATGTCCACTCTGGCACACACGTGCGCATGCACACACACACACACAACAACAACTAAATAAAAAATCATGGGACAATGTACATTTCCCATTTGTTCAAGCTTCATCATGCACCCATCCTCATCAGAGGGCACAAAGTAGTTCTACTATAAGCAGTGACAAGACAGCAAGGAACACACGGAGTGGCAAGAATTAGCACCCAAACAGCCTGAATGTAAGAGACAGGCGGTAAAAACGTACAAATACTAGGACCAAATGCAAATTCTTATCAATGCATCAACTCAGAAGACTCTCAGAGCTGCTTAGAAAATAGCCTCAGTCGGCAGAGCAGAAGGCAGGTCATTTAGGACCTGATTCCTAGAGTTCTTGACATTTGAGCTTGCTTTTTAAGGATAGCAACATTTCGGTGTGTAACTCTGAGGGAAAGGTCTTCTAGGATGTGATAGTGTTTTCAAAAAAGGAAAAACTGAGTAGGAATGGAAAGGGTGGTTTGATACTGAGCCCAGATCTTATCCTTTGTGGGGTTGCCTGTACAACATGAGAGGCTTAGCAACATCTCTGGTGTCTCTACCCGCTAAATGCTAACTAAAAACTGTGCATAGCATGCGCGCACATGTGCACAAACACGTGCACACGCCTGCCACATCACTGTGACCACCAAAAAATGATAATGAGAGGCCAGTGTACTCATAAAAGAGTAAGGAGTTTCATTCCCATGTGACGACTGCTCAAGGGAGAACGGCAGAGGCCACAGATCACACCCGGGCAAGCAGGAGGACATGGCAGACAGCTCTCTAAAGATGCCCTGCCCAACAACCACTTAGAGAAGCCTTTCAGAAAAGTGACTCCGGCCCCAGTGGATTTGGCTTCGTGAACAAGAAGAATGAACTGCCATAACAAAGTGTGTTTTCTTTAGAAAGTATTTCACTTAAAGTGTTAATGCATGTATAGAAGTCACAGTAAGCTGCTCTTAAGGGGACTGCAGATTCCTTCCATGCAGGCATGGTCTCGTCTGACTGCTTGCCCTGTTACTCTCATGCACACACACTATTACAGGATAAGGAGGTGTGGGGTGGTAAACGGACACAAAGTTTAGCTTAAATTAGAGATGTGACACAGGATTTCCTAGACAGAGTGGCTTACAAAAGTTCCTAGCAGGGCCTGGCATGGTGGCACACACCTTTAATCTCAGCACTCAGGATGCAGAGGTAGGTGGATCTCTGTGATTTTGAGGCCAGCCTGGTCTACAAAGAAAAGTCCAGAACAACCAGGGTTGTGTTACACAGAAAAACCCTGTCTCAAAAAAAAAAAAAAAAAAAAAAAAAAAAAAAAAAAAAAAGGGCTAGTGTTCTATTGCCCACTATCAGGTTGGCCCCGTGACTTGTTTTAACCATACAGAATGAAACCTAGCTAAAAAGAGACCTATGTTCTTCTACCCACTTCCCTGAAACCCTCTGCCTGTGAACAAGCCCTGCTAGGCAGAGACATAAAAGCCCCATCACACACGGCCATTCATGCCCAGAACCACAGATGAGAGAGCAAGCAGGAGAGTCTCACCTGAAGTCCACCACCACCCCACCCCCAGGAACTAAGTCCAAGAAACTGTGTTGTTTAAACTACAGAGCCTGTGTGCTTCTTGAGATAATCTGCCAAGACAATCCACCAAGACAAGTCACCATGGAAGACTGCAAAAATGGCCGCCATGCTTTGTAGCTCCACCCATTGAGATACAGCTTATCCCATTTCACCCTCCACTTGCCTTGGTCAACAAAATGGAGTGTAGGCTGTGCCACATGACTACTGAACTGGGACTTTAAATACTCTGTAGGTAGAAACATGCTTTGCACACACTTCTGTTCCTTCTCTGAGATCCACAGTGGTCTAGCTTGGAGCAGAGTGGAAGATCACTTGGGGAAGAGGAGCCACCACACTTGTACACTGGGTGTGTTATGATGACTGGAGTAGCCGTCGACAGTCTCCTTCATTGCTGGAACTAGAGAAGTTGATGCACTGATCCTGGTCTTGAAATATGGATTAGAGATTCACTTAGTATTGAGAGACCAGAAACCTTCTCAACTGGTCCACGTTGGTAAGATTACCCTGGCTCTACTTTTTCAGAAAGCATGTGTGTCACACAGGAGAGGAGTGTTTCTACAGAGCAGAACAGAATGTGAACAGAAATGAATGTGGTTTCCATTCTAAGAGATACTACCTGGTTTTGTTTTCAGTAGGAGTCACAGGTCAGAGTTATGACAATCCTGATGCTTTACCTGAATTTCCCCCAGGATACTTAGCTATTTTGAGACATTAAGTAGGAATACTTACATGACATTAGATATCTAAGTCACCTGACCGACCACTGAGTGAGTACTTCCCACATAGGCTCAGGGATGTGAACACTTGGTTAAACATATTGACACTGAAGCAACCCTGACTCTTATTCAAGGTCACTGTAAATTCCAATTTAATGCCTTCCCTATGTGCTGAATGACACCTTAAATATCAAGAACAAAATCAGAAAGAAAAAGCAATAACTAGAAGCAGAATAAATCTTTTTCTGGTTCTAACAAAGAACTGAAGCACAGCATGGTGAGCTCAGGTAGGCCTACAGGCCTACTGGCCATCTTGTCTGCACATGGGGAAGGGACAACAGATGGGACTCCAGCTCCCCATTGGATGAAAAGAGACCTGAGAGTGTGTCCAGGGTAAGAATGTGGATTAAGCTCTTCCTAAGGGCTGGGAACAGGAAAGAAGCAGGGCCTGGGAAAGGAATTCAGGCGTCTGATGCTGTCCTGTCTGGCAGTCTGCACCCCACCTCAGCGGATTAGATCAGATACCCACAGCATCACCACAGCAAAGACGCCAAGGTGCCTGTGTGAGGGTCTCAGGAGCCCAGGTGGAGGAAAGCACAACCACCTAGGGGCCTAGAACACAGGGGTTTAAAGGGCAAAGGACATTTTCCCAACATTATTTATCCTAGATCTAAATTCTAAATAAATATAACACCAAGAAAGAGAGCCAAAAAGAATATACATGAATTCACTGCTGACAAGAAGAGCTTTGTGAACAAGGTGACAAGGCCTCTTGTATATCTTTAGGCCACAGCCAAAACTGTTAAGTGATGGAAAGTTTCATTTAACAAAAAACAACTAGTTATAAAAAAAATAACAAAATTTTAAAGACCATTTTTTAAAAATTAGAAGTCTTAAAAAGCAATAGTGACAAAGATCTGATCATCTCACTAAAAGACATATGGTCTCCCTCAGGCTTCCACTGCTGTGACACTGTGGCCACACACAACATGGGGCAAGCAAGGCTGACTGCAGCTTATCACTTTAAGTCCCTCATCCAGAAAGCCAGGGTAGGGACTCAGGGTGGGAATCTGGAGGCAGGAACTGACGTGGAGATCATGGAGGGGGGTGCTGCTTACCAGCTTGCTCCTCATGGCTTGCTCAGCCTGCTTCTTATACAACTCAGGACCAGGAGTGACACTGCCCACAGTGGGTGGGACTCTCCCATGTCAATCATTAATCAAGAAAATCCCCACAGATTTACCTACAGGCCAATCTGATGGAAGCCTTTCTCAGTAGAGGGTCCCTCTTCTACAGTTATATCAGTTTGCCAAAAAAAAAAAAAAACCTAACCAGGCACAGGGTAGACTGGGCATAATCAGAACAGAAATAGTAAGCTGGAAAGTATTTAAGGGACTTTCCAAAACAAAACAAAGCACTTTATTTTCTATTGAAATATGAGCTGGTCAAGACAGAGAATAAGTGAACGCCTCCAAAGTAAAAGACACCAACAGAGGCAAAGAAATCAATATTTTAAGAATAGGGTTTTGGCCTGGCAGTGGTGATGTACGCCTTTAATACCACCACTTAAAAGGTAGAGGCAGGCAGATCTCTGTGAGTTCAAGGCCAGTTCAGGGTTAACAGAGTGAATTCTAGGACAGCCAGGGCTACACAGAGAGACCCTATTTCAAAAATACAAAACAATACAACAACAACAAAGAACTGTTTTTTTCCCTTTGTATCTTTTACACAAAGATGCAAGTCTTTAATTTTGAAAATACACTCAAGATACTAAGAAAGATGAATATTAATTGATAAGATCTCAAAAATAAAATATCCAAGACTGTCTGAAAGGGGGTGGGGCTGTAGAGGCAGACAAGCAGTGCAGCAGTAAGCAGACAACAGATCTCCCCTCAGCAACAGCTGCAGGAGAGCACAGAGGAGGGCTTCACAGAGCTCAGTGCCAAAAGGAAAAAAAAAGAAAACAAAAAACACAGACCTACAACTACAAGGAAAACAAAATAAAGACACCCAAGCCACCGAGGTCTCTCAAAAAAAAAAAAAAAAAAAAAAAAAAAAAAAAAAAAAAAAAGTTAAAATGCTATTTCAAGGAAATAAAACCAGAACCAAGAGGGAACATATGACATACAAGAAATAGGTAGGGATGGAAGTGGAAAAACTCTTGTGATAAAATCAAGTTTCCACTAAAAACAATCAAAATCTAATGCCTGGGCTCATACAAAACCCATGTGATCACAGGTATGGATGGGGCGGAGCTGCTAAGGTGGTGAATGCACCAAAGCCTGTGTGTTCAGCCATAACTGTGGACAATGGCAAAATGATGTATAAGCATCTCGTTCTATAATTAATAGTTAATGTTGAAAGCACAAAGATATAAAAGAAATCGTGCTATGTGTGGTAATAAGTATCCTTATCAACAGAGAGGAAAAAGCTAAAGTATTTCAAATCAAAGGAAATTAAGAAAAGATGTTCAGATAGAAGCTAAGGAATGGCCAGCAGAAACTACAAAATAAGACAGTTACAGTAAGCCCCAGTGGACCAACAATATTTGTGGATGTGGACTAAGATCACTATATGAAGGGATGAAGTAATAGAATGGGTTTTGTTGCTTCACTGGTGGAGGTGGGAATCAAAGCCCGGGCAGGTGCTCCATCCCTTAGCTACACACAAACCAGTTCAAATGAATGGATTTTGAAAACCCAGCTATGAAAAATTTCTAGATTGATATCTACAGCCAAACATACAAAGATATTACAAGTAAATAAATAAATATATACATACTAGGAAATTATTGGCCAAAATAAAGCTTTTAGCAACATCAGACAGGAAATATTTCCCTGGGCCAATCACTGACTGCGATCTCAGACTGACAATAAAAGGGGTAATCCACAAAACTCAGTCATAATGACACTGTGCCAGCCAGCCGCACAATCCATACACATATACATGTATATATGTACACACATAGGATGCATGGCTTGAAAGTCAAGTTAACATTGATCAAATGCATATGCATACATTTGTAACTTTTCAGCCAACAAATTAAGAAATTCATTGGAGGTATAGAGAGAGCATGACAGAAAAATGACCATGCCCAGGTCACAGTCACTGTCATAGCAAAGCTGGGTACTTGTTTTGGGAGTTTGTTTTTTCATTTTTTTTCTGCGTAGCACAAGTAGAATAAGAATCAACAGTAAAAATAAATATATAAGAACAAGTGTTGAGAATTCCGTCCCAGAACAATTATTTGGGGAACTAGGGAGATGGCTTGGTTAGTAAACATGGTGTTCAAACATGAGTACCTGACTTTGAACCCCCAACAGCCATATAAATGCCGGTGTAGTGCAGCTGTAAAGGCCACGCAGAGCAGTGCGTGCCTGTGGCTCCAGCACTGGGGGTGGGGGGCAGCTCCTGGAGCTTAGGGGCCAGCCAGTGAGCAGAGCTGAGCTCTGGGCTCAGTGAGAGATCCTCATTAATGGAGGGTGAATAAGGGGGACATCTGACAGAAAACTTTGGTCTGTGCACATGTACACATACACACACACACACACACACACACACACACACACACACGAAGGCTGGGCACACCTTTAGTTCCAGCACTCAGGAAGAAGAGGCAGGATATTCTCTATGAGTTCTAGGCCAGCCAGGATGGGGGGGGGGGGGGGGGGAGGGAGGGAGAGAGAATAGATAGATAGATAGATAGATAGATAGATAGATAGATAGATAGATATGTTTAAAGGTCAAGAGATAACTTTTAAAACACTGGAAAAACCCCTTCAACTTACTGCTTTAAACCAATACAGTATCACTCAACCTAAATCGACAAAACTACAGAACTGCAACCTAATATCTCAAACTGATACAATGTGAGTTATCTAATTACCAAACCTAGGAAGTCTACCAAAAGGTATCAATATAGTATGTTAAAGACCCCATGATTAAGGCACAGACACACAACACACCAAGACAAACACACTTCCAAGGCAGAGAGATGCAGAGCCTGCCACTAGAAACCAAACAAAATGAAACAAATGATATTTGGTGTCCAGAAAGCTCCAGAAGACAGCCTAGAAAGCTATCTGTACTTCACCAGGGAGGAAGTAGTATTTCTAACAGAGGAAAGCAATATAGACAAAGCCATGATATTAATAGTGGGGTAAGGGGGTAACACTGTTAAAAGATTAACCCAAAATGAGAAGGGTCACATCACCAGGCAGGGAGGTCATAAAGATGGGCAGGTCACACAGGTAGACAGGTCACACAGTAGACAGGTCACACAGGTGGACAGGTCACACAGTTGGGCAGGTCACACAGGTGGACAGGTCACACAGGTGGGCAGGTCACACAGTTGGGCAGGTCACACAGGTGGGCAGGTCACACAGGTGAGCAGGTCACACAGGTGGGCAGGTCACACAAGTGGGCAGGTCACACAGTTGGGCAGGTCACACAGGTGAGCAGGTCACACAGTTGGGCAGGTCACACAGGTGAGCAGGTCACACAGGTGGACAGGTCACACAGGTGGGCAGGTCACACAGTGGACAAGTCACACAGTAGACAGATCACACAGGTGGGCAGGTTACACAGGTGGGCAGGTCACACAGGTGGGCAGGTCACACAGTAGACAGGTCACATAGGTGGACAGGTCACACAGTTGGGCAGGTCACACAGTGGACAGGTCACACAGGTGGGCAGGTCACACAGGTGAGCAGGTCACACAGGTGGGCAGGACACACAGGTGGGCAGGTCACACAGGTGGGCAGGTCACACAGTGGACAAGTCACACAGTAGACAGATCACACAGGTGGACAGGTCACACAGTTGGGCAGGTCACACAGTTGGGCAGGTCACATAGGTGGGCAGGTCACACAGTGGACAGGTCACATAGGTGGGCAGGTCACACAGTGGACAGGTCACACAGGTGGGCAGGTTACACAGGTGGGCAGGTCACACAGTGGAAAATTCACACAGTGGACAGGTCACATAGGTGGGCAGGTCACACAGGTGGGCAGGTCACACAGGTGGGCAGGTCACATAGGTAGGCAGGTCACACAGGTGGGCAGGTCACACAGTTGGGCAGGTCACACAGTTGGACAGGTCACACAGGTGGGCAGGTCACACAGGTGGGCAGGTCACACAGGTGGGCAGGTCACACAGGTGAGCAGGTCACACAGTGGGCAGGTCACACAGGTGGGCAGGTCACACAGGTGGGCAGGCCACACAGTGAACAGGTCACACAAGTGGGCAGGTCACACAGGTGGGCAGGTCACACAGTTGGGCAGGTCACACAGTTGGGCAGGTCACACAGGCAGGCAGGTCACACAGGCAAGCAGGTTATGTGCCACATGTAACCATGAGTCCATGAGAGTTGGAGTGTAGGAACAGATTTGAATTTCAGAATGCTCAGTCAAGTGGGTCAAATGGGAAGGAGCCTTGTCGGAGAAAAAAATGGTCAGCGTGATCCAAGAGATGACAAGGGACAGGTACATAGGGAGGTAGACATCTGCTAAGGGACAGTGCTGGAATTCCAGCTTCTTCAGTGTTCACACCAAAGATCACACATCCACCTTGAGCTAAGTAGATAAACACTGTAAACCTGCCAACCAGACCTTTGGCAGGAGGCCCCGGGCCATCATCAGATGGAATCCTGTCCACCTCCAACTTGGCAGCTCCAGTCAGATCAAAAATAGGAAAATGAAGACCACTTTCCCACTTACCTGGAAAATCAAAGGTAGTGTGTGGAGTTTCTACCTGTATGCAGTTGTGGTTTTAATGGTAAATACTGCAGCCTTGACCAACCTCTGTGTATATTATGTTCTCAAAGAAATCTGGACTTCTCCATCTCTTCTGCTTTTTGAAAAAGGATTTATTTTCATTTTGAATTGTGTGTGTGTGTGTGTGTGTGTGTGTGTGGAGAAGGGGAAAGGGGAAGCAGGTTCTGAATCCAGAAGAGGGCATTGGATCCCCACCAAAATCTGGAGTGCTGGAACTGGAGCTGGGAACTGAACTCAGGTTCTCTGCAAAAGCATGTGCACTCTAACAACTGAACCATCTCCCCAGCCCCCACTTCTTCACTTTTTATAAAACAAACTAAACAGCAATAAAACCAAAATCTCAGAAAAAATGTTTTTAAAAGTCAACCTTATACATAAGGATTTTGAAAATTGGAAATTGTGTGTGTCTAAAACCATAGCTCCATGGGAGGAGGACTGGGGCAAAGCTCTGGCCACATAAACTTAGAAAGACGTGAGAAACAAAAATTACCAAGATTTCTTTACAAAAAAAAAAAAACAAAAACAAACAAACAACAAAAAAAAAAAAAACCATGCTCAGGAGCTTTAAACCGCTAATGGGTACTTGTAGACGTTCCAGGGACGAGCGGGATGGACTTGTTGGCCATGTCTGATGTCTAATGTAAAGATAATTCTCCAAACGGTAGTGCTCTGGAGAAACACGTCAGGCTCCCCAGGGGTGTTCACTCTCCCTGCAGGCTCCTCTGTCTTTTCTTTCTGCCATTTAGCTGCCATGTACTGTTCCTATAAGCTCAGAAAATACGGCAAAATTCAACTCGTCAACAACAGGGAAAGAGGAGTCAAGGGTGTGTGTGAGCCCTTCAAACTATCCAGGAAGGAACCAGAGCAGTGGGGGCTGAGGGTCAGGAATGGAACGGGTGAAACTTCTTGGGGTGCAGGTGGAAAAGCAGTTGCAGGTGCTGCTTCATTTGGGTGAATTTTCTGTCCTGAAACATGGGGTGAAAAGTGGGAGCAGAAAGCTCCAGCCTCAGATAAGCAGCCATCTTTCCCCCTCATGAGGAAAAAAATCAAAGCACACTGTAACCAAGGAAACCAGGATCTAAAAGGCCAAATTTCTGGGGAAAACAAAAAAACAAAAAGCATGAAGAAGTGGCCCTGACCAGCTGTTCCTTTTCTCCTGGTGCTTGAGATGCGTTCTCCCTGGAGACAAGGCTTACAGAACACAGCACAGGGACACAGATGAAGGCCAACAATCTAGGCGAAGATTTTCGCACCGTCACAGACATCAAGAGACCAAGATTGGAGCATAGGATAATCCATGAGATGCCTTAGTAAAGAGGCTGGGAAGTGAGGGTTTATCTCCTCAAAATTCATACACTGAATCACCAATGTGTCATACTAGGAGGTGGGGTCTTGCAGGATGAGTGGGTCAAGGTTGGGTTACTAATCGTGTAGAACCTCGTGGGGTGGGATTAGATCTTTATAAGGGAAACCTCAGAAAGCCCTCTCCTCTCCATCTACAGAAGCACACAGGGAGCTGACCATCTGTGAACCATGAGGCAGACCCTGGCCAGACATCCACCTGCCTTTGCTATGAACAGTCCACAGAACTCTTAGAAACAAATCTGTTTAAATCACCCAGTGTTTGGTATTTTTTTCTAGAATGTCCCAGGTACACTAAGACAATATCCAAATGGCCCAATAAGCATATGAAAATATCTCACCATATTATTATCGTGGGAATACAAACCACCACATGAGATGCCACTACATTGCTATTAGAATGACTAAAATCATCTCAAAATATGAATGTCGGCACAAGCGTTTCTAAAGATTGCTGGAGCAAGTGGAACATTCAGGTGCTAATGTAGAGTCCACATTGCCTGAATGGTTTTGGGAAACAGTTTGGCAGCCTCTGCTGAAGATGAATATAGAAACTACTACACCCTATGATTCAGAAAGTCCCCTCTTAAGTGTTCACCAGGCAGAAATTCCTACATGTGTACACTGAAATTCACATACAGGCAGCATTGTTCAAAATAGCTAAAAACCAGAAACCATGCAAATGTCCTTCGCAACAGTGAACAAGGCAAAGGATGGTTGCTAAGTCTGCAATACAACGTGCTATAGAAACCAGAAGACACAGCGCTTCAGGCAACGAGTTGATGACTGGTATGGGAGAGCCCAGCTCACTGTGGGTGGTGCCACTCCTGGGCTGGTGATCCTGGATGCTATAAGAAATCAAGCTGAGCAAACCATGAGGAGCAAGCCAGTAAGAAGCACCCATTCATGTTTGCATCATCTCCTGCGTTCAAGTCCCTCCCTTGTTTGATTTCCTTCCTGACTCCCCTCAGCGTTGGACTACAATTGCAACTGCAAGCTGAAATAAACCCTCTCCTCCCCAAATTGATTTTGATTGTGGTGTTTTATCACAGCAATAGAAGCCAGAAATTGGTTCCAAGTCATGAGTTATCACAGAAACAGACATGATCGTGTGTTTGTAGGAGGGCTGTGGTGGCCTTTGAACTTTGGGCTAGAAAGCTGGTAAGTGCTCAGAGCTCTGTGTGATGTTCTGTGTGGGAGGCTGGAAGAGAGGAAGGGTGAGAGAAATGCAGATGATGGAAGCCTGGCCTGTGATGGTTCCGATGGAAGTTTAAGAGTCCCTTAAAGACTCTATCACAGAGGTATTCAGTATTTTGAATTAAAACTGTGGTGTCTGGTCACCTGGAGTTGAAAAGCCAGCTGTGATTAACAAAGAGGCCGGAACCACTGAAGTAAAGGGACAACTGACAATGGTCAGCTGGAGCTGAAGAAGCTGCTTTGACTAAGGGGCCAGCATCAATGAGTCCTTAAAATCCTCTGACATGTTCCTCAGGGCCAGCCCACAGAAGCTGTAGTCCAGAGAGGGGAGAGGCTTCATCTCACGCCGCAGGTGGACCTGGTAGTGCAAGAGCCACCCAGGTGGTGCGAGTTTTGAATGTATGAAGGGGTTATGGGAAAAAATCTGAGGCCTGGCACTGTGTGGCATCCTGGAGTCCTTGAAGAGAGGCCATCGATTAAGGTAAAAGCTCAGTTGCAATAGGAGACCCCCGGCATTTTAGAGACGCTAATAGCATGGGATGGCCTGCAGGGACAGCAGCAGCCATGGAAGGTCTCCAGCCTGAGTCTATGAGACAGAGCTTCGAAGGGCTGGCCTGATCATCACAGCTGGCTACTGGGTCCCCCCACCCCCAGAGCCCAGAGTGGGTCCCAGACACCAAGCACTGAACTTCTAACACTGTTACGTTTTGGTTTTGCTTTGATTGTGACTGTGGCCTTGTTCTTCCCTTATGGAGTAAGATAGTGTTTAACTTATATTTTATAGGAGCCCACAGTTAAGGGATTTAGACATTTTGCCAAGATTTTGGATACTTTAGAGAAATAAAAGAGACTTTGGATGTTTTTTTTTTAAAAGACTGGACTTCAAAAGAGTTGAAACTGTGGAAGTTTCATGCTTCCAAATGTTTTATGCTGTGATACTGATATTAATAAAAGGATTTGGAGGATAAGCAAGAAAAAAAGGTTATAGCTTAATAAATTATATGTTTCTGTGTTGTTGGCAAGTGGTCAATTTTGCTAGCTAGTTGTTATGTCAACTTGACACAAGCTAGGATCATGTGGAAAGAAGGAATCTCACTCAAGAAAACACCTCTATAGGACTGGCCTGAAGGCAAACCCCTAAGGCATTCTCTTGGTAGATAATTGATATTGGAGGACCCATTCCATTGTGGGTGAGCCCACTGCTGGCCTGGTGGTCCTGGGTGCCATAAGAAAGCAGGTCAGAGCAAGAAATGAGGAGCAAGCCAGTAAACAGCACTTCTCCAGGGCCTCTGCATCAGTCTCTGCCTCCTGGTTCCTGGTTCCTGCCCTGCTTGACTTCCTGCCTTGTGGAATTTTAAATTAAAATAAACACTTTCCTCCTCAAGTCATGGTGTTTTATCATAACAGAAACTCTAAGACTGTGACTCTTATGTTCTGTGAATCTAATGACAAAAAGTCCAAAAATAAAGGAGAACATGCTATGTTATTCTAGTCACGTAAGTCAAAAGTAGAATACACTAAATTTATAGGACTCCCTGGAGAGGTGGCTCAGAGGCTAAGGGCTCTAGCTTCTCTTGCAGAGGACCTAGGTTTGATTCCCAGAACCTACACAGCATGGTGGCTTACACTCGCCTCTTACTCTGTTCCAGGGATCTAACACCACTCTAGTCTCCCAGAGCACTGAGCTTACACATGGTCCACATACATACATGCAGGCAAAACATTCAAACCACAGGATCTTTTTAAACAGAATATACTAAAATGTAGTGGTAGAAATAAGAGCTACGTCGTGGCATTAAGGGAGCCTTCTTGGTGCTGGTAACACCTGTGTCTGTGTGTACATGCATGTAGCAGACAGAGGCCAATGACAAGTGGCTTATCCAATCACTTTCCTCATTATTTCTTAGACCAGGCTTCTCCCAGAACATGGATATCACTGATTTATCTACCTGCTAGCAAGCCCCAGGGACCCTCCTTGTTTCACTTCCCTGGGACTGAGGTTATAAGAGGTCTGTGCCACCAAGCTGAGTTTTATGTGGGTGCTGGGGATCTAAAATGGGGTCCTCCTCCTTGCGTGGCAAGTACTCTACCAACTGCATCATGTCCCTAGCCCCTAATACATGTACCTTGAACAGGTTACATGGGCATGTCATTCATTTAAATACATCAAGATATAAATTTATAGATGTCACTCACTTCCTGTGTGCATGTACTGTCCCAATAAATATGCCTGCCTATCTCTCCCTGCAACTCAGCACTCAACGTTTTTAACATTTACATACAATGTATTCTTTGATTTATTTGTCTAGAACAACAGTTCTCAACCTGTGGGTTGCAAACCCTGTAGGGGTTGCATATCAGATTTTATATTATGATTCATAACAGTAGCAAAATTACAGTCATGAAGTAGAAACGAAATAATTTTATGGTTGGTGGTCACCCCAACTGTATTAAAGGTTGAGAAGCACTGGTCTAGACCAGCATAAAACAAGCAATGGTGGTCTGAGTCCTCCCATCTCAACAGTAGAGAGGAGACAATGCCTGACAATCCAGAGTGGGTTGTCTCTGATCAGCAGACTCATACTAGCACAATAAGGAGTTTCATCTTCACTGAGAAATAACCTCAAGGGCTGTGGTGCCTCTGTTGTGTCCCCTGAGCCATGATGCCTGCTTTGAGCTTCGTCACCATCTCAGCAGGACAAGAGAAAAGCAGCAACCCTGCCCCGAGTAAATGAACTGCAGATAGTAAGTGAACTGCAGATAGTAAGTGAACACCGTGCAATTGAGCCAAGATGGTGGGGAGGTTGCACGCTTCTCAGCTCGACCAGGTGTCTTTCAATAAATGTCTAAATATGTGGAGGCAGCGGGCACACCGGTAACAGGGCTGAGAAACCAGAACAGGTGCCAGCAGCAATCCATGAGCGGTGTGAGGCTTCTAGAAGATGGAGAGCAGATGGGATCAGAGAGAGGAGACAATGATCACCAATACACAAGTGGCAGAAAACGGCTCCCTAGATCAAAGTGAAATCAGGGAAATTCCAAGCCTAAATTATGTAAACATCAAAAGAACAGGAGTGATCCCCGAAGCACAATATGGGGATCATTTAAAACAAAAATTACATGTGGGTTGAAGAGATTGCTCCGTGTTTAAAACACCCACTGCACAAGCCTGGCAATCTGAGTTCAGATCCCCCAACCTTGTAGAAGCCAGGGACAGTAAAGCAAGTCTGTAACCCAGCACACCCCCACCGGGAGATGGGAGGCAGGGACAAGAGACTAATGGGAAGCCCTCAGGCTGGCCAGGCTGCAGACAGAACAATGAACAAAAGAAACACTGTATCAAACAAAGCAGAAGGTGAAGACCAGCACTGAGCTTGTCCTCTGCTCTGCGCATGTGCACCACAGGCACATGCATGGAGCACTCATGTGAACACACACACACACAGAGATAAATAAATGAATGAAAGACAAAGGGGCCAGTGACTCACTCTCATTCTGTTAACATCCAGAGGCAAATCCTACAGTTATAGCATCTGGGTTCTAATCCCTGCTCCACTGATAAACAGAGATCTGTCTCTGAAAAAATTATCAAAGCACTCTGTACCTTCAGTTCCTGATGTGAAAATTGGTGATAACAGTTCCTGCTTTGAGTATGAGAAGTACAGACCAGTGTCTCATACCAAACAGCAGACACTAACAGATCCATCAAGCAACCGACATCTGGGAGTGCCTGTGCAAGCCTGGAGCCTGCACTCATGTCTGGATGGACTCCTCTATGAGTGGGCCTAGAGTAAGGTCAGGATCAGAGAGAAGCTTCAGGTGTCTCCAAACATTCCAATCATCAGAAGAAAAAAATATGAGGGTGACTCGCCCAAGAGGAAAGCGCTGCATTCCCAGAGTAAAGCCTGTCTTTGCAGCTTCCTGCTGGCCCCCACTGATCCAGTCACCACACCCAACCACGGTCAGGAGAGAACACAACCAGGCAAAAAGACAAAACCTGCCAGCCACCTACACATCTCACCCTAGCCCTCCAATCGAATGGCATCCTGGAATCACAGAAATCTGAAGAAAACCAGACATGAGAAAAAAGTATCTACAAGGAAGCTTAGGTCAGTGGTTCTCGACCTGCTAATGCTGTGACCCTTTAATACAGTTCCTCATGTTGTGGTGACCCCAACCATAAAATTACTTCTGTTGCTACTTTATAACTGTAATTTGGCTATGGTTATAAATCATGATGTAAATATCTGTGTTTTCCAATGATCTTAGGTGACCCCTACAAAAGGGTCATTTAACACACACCCCCCAAAGAGGCCACGATCCACAGATTGAGAACCACTGCTTAGGACTTTCCAGAAGAAACAGCTGACTAGGGCACAGGGGCTTGTGGGATAGTAGACCTTGCCAGGAAACTTGGTAAGGCAGAGCAGGTCTGAGCCCCGAAACTGAGGTACACACCTGAGATGGTAGGCAGCTCCCTGCTCCCTGCCAGATTCCTGGCCTGGAACATATGTGTGCCACACTCCCCTTGTCTGTCACATAGCCCAGAACAGAGGTCTCCATGCTAATGAGGTACCTAGAGGCCCCCAAGGGCTTAGCCAATGATAAGCTTCCCTTCCCAGACATTCCTCCCTGCAAAATCTCGGGTCCACCCTGTTATGTAGGAATGCATCCATTTTCCACAATGAATAACCAATAAACAGTTTGGAACCAAGAACTGTCTTTTCATTCTCCACTGCCATAGGGAGCATGGAGATGGCCTTCACCTACAGAGACTTAGTCTCCTGTAGTCTCTGTACTTCCAGACAACTGAAGCTACCTTCATTAACTAGCTGACCAGCTAAGCCAGAGCTCCCAGCCCTGGGCCCAGGCCCCTGCGAGATGCCGTCCTCAACCCTTGGGCCCAATGGCCCTGGTCTCCTCGCAGGCCTGTGGACTCCTGATACTTCGTTCCTGACTTCTCTGTGTGGTTTTCTAGTGGTGAGTAGATGTCCGGAAGTCAGGGAATCCCAGCCTTGCCTTCCCACATCTCAAACTGTGTTTTCCCACCCCCAGAGCTGTGTCTTGGCGCTTCCCTAAAGCCCTGCACATGACAACAGTGGCTGGGATAAGCGCAGTCAAGTGCCCTGTGTTTCACCTCTCCCGAAGCTGTGCCCAGTGGCGGGCTGAACTTGGACCCACAGCGGCTGAGTCCTGTTAAAGCTGCCATCAATATGCACAGACAAATTTAGATAATATACACATGAAACAAGAAAGAGCTACTATGAAAAATTAGGAGGAAACTCATATTTTTTAAGTGAATTAAAAATAAAAGTGGACAAAGCTCAAGTCTGAACTGCTCCTTGGGAAGACATTGAAGCAAACAGCCCAGTGGACCCCCAAGAGATGCGGAGCAGAAAGGAGTCTGGTGTCAGCCCTCTTTGCTGAGGCTGCTCTGGACCATCCATCCAATCCCTGAAGGTCTTGCCTAAGACACCAAGCAAGGCTGTCCCCAGACTGGTGTGGGCTCACTTCAGGAATGGATTCTAAGTTCCCTGAAAGTCGGATGACAATCGTGGGAGTCAGTTCTCTCCTTCCAGTGAACTCCAGGGATGGAACCTGAGTTGTCACAATTATGCCGTGAGGGTTTTTACCTACTGAGCCAACTCCATGGCCCCAAGAACCTTCATTTTATATATATATATATATAAATGCACATTAACTAGCTCTTGACATAGGGTAGCTCTTTTAATATAGATGGTGTTTTATAGATTTGAGATAATACTGAAAACTAGGAAATGTAAAATGTTAGTAGTGACTTAGCTATAGGCTTAGGCAAAGTCCCTCTATTCCCTCCCTGATCTAATCAGTCACTGACAATTCTCTCTTCTGTCTTTCTTTTTCTCTTTTGGTTTTGGAGTCTTGTTTGTTTCTTTGTTTGTTTGTTTGTTTGCTTTGTTTTTTAAGACAGAATCTTGCTATAAGACCTGGCTAACCTGGACACACACAACAGTCTGATCTCTAACTCATGCCTCTCCTGCCTCTGCTTCCTACGTGCTGAGATGACAAAAACGAGCCACCACACCTTGGTCATGTCATCTTACATCTACAGAGCGATGTATTCCTTTTACACTATGACAGTAAGTCATATATATTGACCCACAAGCTTTCCAGGAAAAGGCCTTTATATGTCAGCACCTGTTTAACAATAACAAGACCAAAACAATAGCAAAGACTAAAGCAATTAATATCCTCTGTGTGCCAGGCTAAGAATATCATTGGACTTTGTGACTATGGTCCATCCTCCTCATTATGGGCAGTGAGAGTTCTACTGTCTCCTGGCATATAATGATGCTGAGAATTAAGTATCAGGGAGAAAACTGTGGTTAATTATCTTCCAGAGTCTTTTGTTTTTAGTACTTGAAGCTAAGGTTTAACTTATTTTTTCTTAAAATACATTAATTTCTTCTTCATGAAGTCCAGTGGGTTTTATTTCCTCATTCATTTTTCTTGGCCTGCTCAAAGGCTCTGTGAACTTCAGATCAAGTCAGTAGATTAGCAGCATTTTAAAAATCTATAGAACTGAAGTTTAAAAATCTCTATCTACAGTGACAGACACAAAAGTACAGTAATCGGGAGGCTTAAACCAGCTGGAGGAAGAGGAGAAGGGAGGGAGGGCGTCTTCGTGAGCCCCGCCCCCACCCTGCCACCCAAGACCCAGGAAGATGGAAGGTAAACCTTGGGACAGAAGTAGATCTCAAGGTGCTACAAAGGTTGTCCATCCCAAAGAAGCTTTAAAAGGTCAGCACCACCCAAAACCTTGAAAGGCATCCCAGACACTAGCCAGAGGGAAAAAAATCGATAGGCTCGGCAAGGAAATGCCACATCTGTGAGGGAGTCAGCCCCACACCTGCCAGAACCAAAGAGATCAAAGCCATCTGCTACAGCTTCAAACAAGCAGAGATTTCCCTACTCTCTCTTCCCCCAGACACACCCTGCAGACAGGAAGCTATCAGGTAGGAGAGACTCAGGAGTGCCCAAGGTACCAGCCGGCCTGAGGTCAGTCCCTGCTGAGGAAGGGGGACAGACTTCAAGTAGATGCTCACATTGGAATGGTCACATGAAAATGATAATCACATTATCCTGTCTAGTTTTCCATTTCTGTAATAAACAGCATGACTGAAAGCAAACTGGAGAGGAAAGAGTTTATCTCATTTTACAGTTTACAGTCCATCATGAAGGGAAGTCATGGTCGGAACTGAAGCACAGAACTTGGAGGCACACTGCTTATGGCTTCCTCCCCAGTTGGCTTGCTCAGCTTGCTTTCTTATAGATCCCAGAACCACCTGGCCAGGAGTGACACCGCACACAGAGGACCGGGCCCTTCCACATCAATTACTAATCAAGGAAATACCCTACAGACTTGCCCAAGGCCAATTTGATGAAGTGCATTTTCTCAACTAACGTTCCCCCTTCCAGGTGACTCTGGTTACTGTCAAGTTGACATAAACAACAACCAGCATAGATGTGCGACTACTCCGGAGAGCACAGGATCTGTGCAGGGTATTGCCATCATCCTCAGAGTGGAAAACACAGGGCTGAACGTGGGTCATTTCGAGGTAGTATTTCTCAGATTATCACCCTATGCATACGCTCTCTCCTCTAACCTATTTACTCTAGAAAGTTCCTGTTTCTAGGATGCCCTTTTGCCAGTTTGCATACAGCACAGTCTTCACTCACTCCATGCTCAGTGCATCGCCCAAGAGCAGGCATACAGGGATCCCACTCAGATCAATATGACATGGCCCAAGCCTCTCACATTCGGAAATGCCACCTCCCATTATTTTCCCACATCCTACTGGCTACCAGCTTCTCCAGTTCCTACCTATTACAACAGCCTCCCAAGGAGACCAGACACAGGCTTTGTCTCCCTTCCCACGCCCTTCTCAACCCAACTAAACCCAACTCTGTCTTCTGCCCACTGGATGAAGACTCTCCTCTTCCTTGTGGCAGATTTTGCTCCAGCCCAGGCAACACACCACTACACTGGAATATTTTGTTTCTCCAGCCCCCTCCCAGCTACAAGCAGTCACTTTTTGTGTAGCTAATCAGACCTAGATGGAAGGCAGTTGGGGTGGGAGTTTCTGGAAGGCTTTTCATTTTTTAGTATCAAGTGTCTCTCTTTGTTCCGCTTCCCCACACTGAGCATGAGATGTCTTGAGGCTGCAGCAGCCAGTAAAGATGGAGGCCCTGACATTAAAGACAGAGAACAGACACTGTCACCTCCCACACAAGTTCAGGTCAGTCAGCTCTGTAGTTGCACTATCCCTAGCCACACCCAAGCCTGCTGCACACTGCACACTGCACACTGCACACTGCACACTGCACACTGCACAGCCTGGCTCCACGGGAGCAGCCCCATCAATCACCTAACGACTACAGCCCAAGATAATTATGGCTCCTAGTTAGCATACCCTTTCTGAGGCATTCTGACCAGTTTTACACTGCTCTTGGCCTCGTCCCCTAAGCGACCTATGGAGTTGCTCTTTGTTCAGCCAGGGTTACATCCTTTGCCTCCTGGCTCTCCCTTGCACTAACTAATTTTCCCGTTGCTTTCATCCTGTGATCACAGAAAAGCTAAGCTGCACACACATGTTACTGACTTGAAAATCCTGGAGTCTCTTGAACTTCAATATTTTTGCACCTAGTGATCTGCTGGAAATGTTCTTGAATATTCTAAACATCTCTCAAAAACTAAAATTTATAAGAAGCTTTCCCCTCCCTGTCATCCCCTTACTGAGTTTTCAGTTATTGAAATTAACTACCCAGTCAGCTCAGAAAACTGTAGTCCTCGTAAGGTTTCTATGGCCGTGATTAAACAATGTGATCAAAATCAACCTGAGAAGGAAAGAGCTTATTCCAGCTAACATTTTATAGTCCACCATGAAGGGTAGGTAGGGTGGGAACCCAGGGCAAGAGCAGAAGCAGAGGCCATGGAGGGATGCTGGTTACTGGCTTCCTTCTCTTGGCCTTGCTTGGTTTGTCTTCTTATACATACACCTCAGGACTACCTGACTATGGGTAGTAGCACCCACAGCGGACTGGGCCCTTCAGTATCAACCGCCAGTCAAGAAAATACCTGGCAGACTTGTCCATGGGCCAATCAGGTAGGGGCATTTTCTCAAACAAGGTACCCTCTTCCCAACTGGCCTCAGCCTGTGTCAAGTTTTAAAAAAAAACTGCAACACACACAACTGGAATCGAGATATAGAATGTCAAGAGCATGAGCGTGCAGGTGGATGGACAGATAGGCAGTAGGACAACAGGTATGTAGCTGGCAGATAGGTAGAAGAAGATAGGTAATCTTTCTGTTCAAAAAAAAAAAAAAACCAGCCCACAGAGATAAGTGAAAGGTGAGGATATATTTGACTTGTCTTTGAAACTAGTAAGACGTAGCCTTCGTGATGAAACAGCAGAGAATAAAGAGTTTGTGCAAAACTGAGTGAGGGTTTTCAGAAAGAAAAGCTGGCTAAGAAACAACTTACAAAGGATTAGGAGTCACAAAGGCTCCACAGAGCTCCCACAATCTGTGATAGAGCCTTCAAAACATATACATGTGCACACACACGCGCGCGCACACACACAACACACGCACATGCACCTCCAAACACACGCCCCTATCCAGTCTACATCCCAAACAACTCTGGTCTCTTTTTCCATTCCCTTCCTCCTTTCCCATGGATATATGCTCAGGTTGGTTAACCATCAGCTCATCCCCAAGCTACTCTGGCAGTTTCCCACCTGAGCTACTCAAGTTCCCACCAGGAGCTTCCAAAACACCTCCTGAGAGCTGTCATTCCCCAAATGGTTCAGTGACCCCCACCATGCCTTAGGCAGCCTTGGGACTCAGCTGAGAGTTATCACCAACAAGAAGGACCTCACCAGATGTAGACTTGTTAAGGTAGCCCCCAGAATCATGAGAGACAAACTTTCATTCTTGATAAATTGCCTAGAACTTAGAAAACTGTCATAAACTGCTGTGTTCTTCATAGCACAGGAAGCAGTGTAGCATGTGTGGGATGGGTGTGCAGGACTAGCTACTACAGGCTGTGTGTCTCTGAACTGCATGGCATTAGCCATACTTTCTCTAAGCCTTCAATTTCCTAGCCTGCAAGCTATCAGCAAAGTGAAGAAAATAAAAATGAATTTTTCATCATTCAATTAGAAATGTCAAAAATGGGTTCTGGTCTGGGCCAGAGCACTGAGCAGCTCTTGGGTGACAGCTCTACCCCCAATCTCAAAGAACCCAGAGGAAGCAGGGATCCCAGGTACTCTAACTCAGGCAGTGTCTTAGGTAAGCAGACAGCAAGGCCCGCCCCAAACAGGGAGTAACTGGGACCCACAAGGACCCAAGAAGTCGCTCCCTGCCCAGAGCACTGGTTCCTTCCGGTCTGGGCCAGAGTACTGAGCAGATCTTGGGTGACAGCTCTGCCCCCAATCACACAGAACCCAGAGGAAGCAGGGATCCCAGGAACTCTAACCTGGGCAGTATCTTAGGTAAGCAGACAGCAACATTCACCCCAATCAGGGAGTAACTGAGACCCACAAGGACCCAGAAAGTCACTCCCTGCCCAGAGCACTGGTTCCTTCAGATCTGGGCCAGAGTACTGAGCAGACCTTGGGTGACAGCTCTGCCCCCAATCACACAGAACCCAGAGGAAGCAGGGATCCCAGGAACTCTAACCTGGGCAGTATCTTAGGTAAGCAGACAGCAACATTCACCCCAAACAGGGAGTAACTAGGACCCACAAGGACCCAGGAAGTCACTCCTGGCCCGGAGCACTGGTTTCCTTTGGTCTGGGCCAGAGCACTGAGCAGATCTTGGGTGGCAGCTCTGCCCCCAATCTCTAAGAACCCAGAGGAAACAGGGCTCCCAGAGCTCTCACCTGGGCAGCATCCTGTCTGCACTTGAGCACTGAGCAGATTTTGGGCCCCAGCGCTTACCCCAGTAGTTACACCCACCCCACAAAGTTCTGATACAACCAAGATAATAGGAAAGACAGGCTCCAGTCAGGGACAGGGCAGGTAGCACTAAGAAGATATAAATGGCAAACGGCAAGCACAAGAACATAAGCATCAGTAACCCAGGGTACTTGGCATCATTAGAACTTAGTTCTCCCACACTAGAAAGTCCTGAATTCTCCATATCACCAGGAAAGCAAGATTCAGATTTAAAATCACTTCTAATGATGATGATAGAGGACTTTAAGAAGGTCATAAATAACACTCTCAAAGAATTTGAGGAGAACACACGTAAACAGGTAGAAGCCCTTAAAGAGGAAACACAAAAATCCCTTAAAGAATTACAAGAGAACACAACCAAACAGGTGAAGGAATTGAACAAAACCAATCAGGACATAAAAATGGAAATAGAAACGATCAAGAAATCTCAAAGGGAGACTATGCTGAAGATAGAAAACCTAGGAAAGAAATTGGGAGTCATAGACACAAGCATCACCAACAGAATACAAGAGATAGAAGACAGAATCTCAGGTGCAGAAGATACCTTAGAAAATAGCAATACAACTGTCAAAGAAAATGCAAAATGCAAAAAGGTCTTAACACAAAATATCCAGGAAATCCAGGACACAATGAGCAAACCTAAGTTCCACTTGCCAGGCATCAGTGGAAGTGGACAACCTTGGTACCTGAAAGTTTGGATTCCCTAGTGCTAGAGAATTGCAAGAGCAGGGAGGTGGGAATGAGAGGATTGTGGGAGCACACCCTCATAGTAATTGGAGGAGGAAAGATGGGGTAAGTGGTTAGGCATCAGTGGAAGTGGAGGGTCTAGGTGCCTGAAAGTTTGGATTCCCTGATTTGGGAAATTTGAGAGCAGGAAGGCAAAAATGGGAGGATGGTGGGAGCACACCCTCATAGAAACTCCCATAATTATATGGATTAGACATGACAGAGGCAGGCAGCCAGAAGACTAGATTCCAGAATTCAAACAATTATCTTGATACTAAAATTTGTTTTGAGAATTTTCATATTGCAGAATACATAGCCTTGGTGTATCTACTCATCATGCAAGCTGAGCAGACCTGTTCGAACCTCTGATGTCCTGGAATTCCAGTTGAATGCAGTGAAGAGGCTTATCAATTTACTCTTCCCCCAACCCCTCTTCTAATATCTCAACACCCATAATCAGTTTGAAGAAGTTAATGAAGAGTCAGCACCCCTATTCCCAGGGCTTGGGGACTGAGGTGGTTAATGTTGGGCTGTCTTTCTAGGGAAAAGTTTTGGTGGAACAGGGAGGATTAGCTAGGATTTATTGCATAGCCATAACCTACTGGTAGAAATATGTATAATTGTTATTAAGATGAAGTTATAATTTCTTAAATGGTACAAAATTTACTTTGATTTCAAATTTAAGGTTTTCATTGGTACGAGCCTCTTATTAATATAAATGTGAGATGAATATTGTTACTGTCATAGGCACTGCGCCTGTATAACACATTTAGGAATACAAGGCTTAGACTCAGTCCTTCTTTAACTTTTTAACTGATTTGAGATGGTTAGCCTGTGAGTTAAGGGACTATAGCAAATTCATGGCTTTGAGTTTATTGTTAGGGAGTTTTCTATATTTTCTTTAGAAATAGCAAGAGGAGTTAACAGACAACAGTCCAGATAGCCTTACATAAATAATTTGTTTTCAAAACATCAGAAATCCACAGAATTGACGTTACAAACATTTCTGTATTAATGTTCATTTTGATTAGAGACCTGTCTGCTCCTGACAGCTTCCTGTCTTGGATTCTAAGAAGAAATTGAGCATCTTTGGAGTTATTCCAATTGTGGTGAGACAGCCACTAGGCAAGAATTGCCTCTTTCCATCTACAGACAAAATACTGTCCAGAAAAGGACACACTTGTGGAATAGTCGACTGATTATATCTGCCAAGACAGAGTAATCAGCCCTTAATAATTCTGCATCACTAGGTCTGTCAGATGATCCTGGGCCAGAAGGCTGAAGATCGGATGCTCCAACGTTCTGTAGTATAGGGACTGTCCAGGTGTTCAGAGGTCTCTATAAATTGGCTATGTTTTAGAAGCTATGCTTTATGCTTCCCATAATTTCAGTTAACTCAGTCATTCTAGATTTCTGATGGGGTTGAAAACTTATAGTCTCATAGCCAATCCTTGCTATTTACTTTGAGAGAAAAGATTTGAGAGGATGGTTTTCAGCTGACATTCATTCTAAAGCCAAGAAAAAAAAAAAAAAAAAAGCCAGGTTCAGAACTAAGTCTTTTATTTAGGAGAGATGACAGAGGTTCTGCTTAGTCAACAAAATGATGAACTGGGTATTAGGTCTATCTTGCACCTTACTGACATAAATTAGTACAGTTATGCTCTAATTGTATTTTGAGAGAAAAGTTTTATTTTAACAGGAAGGGTGATATGTAGGAGGAGCTAAGGTGGGAGGAGTAAGGAGAGGAAGAGGATAAGGAGAGGAGGAGCTAGGTGATGAGAGAGAAAGAGAGAGGGGTGCCAGACATGGAGGCAGATGTTCACATGTCTCTGCCAGTCAAAGATAGTTGATATATCTAGGTTGGGTATTAGGTTACACTTCTGATTGATATTGAGCATTACCCAATTTATAAAGCCATTGGTTAACATTAAAAAATTGTATAAAAGCAAAAAAGAGAAGGGGGTATGGGATAGGGGTTTTCTAGGGAGGGGAAATGGGGAAAGGGGATGGCATCTGAAATGTAAATAAAATATCCAATAAAAAAAAAGAAATGTCAAAAATAAGAAAATAGAGAAAGCATGATGGTTCACTGTTCATAATTCAAAATAAGTAAAATAAAAGTAATATTTTGTGATTTTCTTCTGGGACACTATAAGAAACAGATTGGGACATAATGCCATAATTTTTTTTAATCCTGCTTATAAAAACAAACAACCACCCCCCAAAAAAACCCAAAAACTTGGGGTCTATCTGATTGTTCTTCAGCAATAAGATGTGTCCTTCATATTAAACAAAGCAACAAAGAATATAATCCTCTTTAGGTTTAAAAGATATTGAAGCGTGTTGACTGACAGAATCAGCCACTTTCCGAGTAGCACCTTCATAGGCAGTGCAGGGACTCAGAGCTCCCGAACTCCAGGTTCTCCCAGCTCCTTCCTACAAAGGCGGGAGCAGTAGAAATGGCCACACAGTGTGATCAGCAACTCTTTCTCCTGGTGGGCTCTAAGATGCTGAGAACCCATGCAGACTGCCCTCTCTATATATATTGGCTTACAGACAATTCTGCTAGACTCCACCCAACAGCTACCTAGCAACACCTTGCATCATCACCTTGCATCATTGCTGGCAGCCAGGTGCAAGCAGGAGCAGCAGCAGCAGCAGCAGCAGCAGCAGCAGCAGCAGCAGCAGCAGCAGCAGCAGCTTATAAAGAAGACTGCTGGCTACCCCTCTGCCGCCCCCCCTCCCGTCCCTTCTTCCTCTCTCTCTCCCTTCTCCCCCTTATCTCTTCTCTCTTGTCTCTTCTCTCTCTCTCTCTGTCTCTCTCTCTCTCTCTTTCTCTCTCTCTCCCCACGTGTTTCCCTCTTTCTCTCTTTCTGTCCTTTCTCTGCCCCACCTCTTCTCCAGGACCCCACTCCCCCCACACACAATAAATCTTCATTATACTAGGTCTAGAGCACAGCGATTCCTCAGGGGGACACCTTAGCAGGGCCCGCCAGGTACTGCCATACCCCTGCCCCTCGGCATTCTACCGTGATTTATATTATATTTCATAACTCTCTCCACCTCGGGGCTTAGGGTCCGATGAGATGGTGGGGACTTTAACCACACACTGGCCTCACAGAAGAGAAGAACTGCTAATTTCACACTCGTCATTTTGGAGATTTGAAGCAATGAGGAAATGAGAAGAAAAATAAAACAGGAAAATAGAGAGGGAAAGAAGGAAAGAGGGGGCGTACTTCAGGCTACCCTCAATCAAACTGGAGCTCTATCTAGACAGAAGGGCATTTCCAGAATTTTGGAGAAGACCCCCAAACTCAGTCTCAAGGAGCCCAGATCTGTCAAACTTATGATCTAATTCATATCTCTGACTTATGTGCAAATGTCCTTAGTGTTAGCATTCTAAGCTCCACCCCACAGTTACCTGGCAACAACCAGGTATGCCTGACTCACTATAAAAGGGGCTGCATGCCCCTTCCTCCCTCTCTTGCTCTTGCCTTCCTACCCCTGCTCTGTCCTCTTGTCCCTTCCTGGCTCTCTCTCTCCACATGCTCATGGCTGGCCTCTACTTCTCTCCTTCTCCTCCTCCTCCTCCTCTTCCTCCTCCTTCTCCTCCTCCTCCTCCTCCTCCTCTTCTTCTTCTTCTTCTTCTTCTTCTTCTTCTTCTTCTTCTTCTTCTTCTTCTTCTTCTTCTTCCTCTTCCTCTCTCTCTCTCTCTCTCTCTCTCTCTCTCTCTCGCTCTCTCTCTCTCTCTCTCTCCTACCCTCTTAACTCCCCTCCCCATGCCCTGAATAAACCCTATTCTATACTATACCATCATCCCGGGGCTGGTCCCTCAGGGGGAAAGGATACCTCAGCACGGACCTACGGAGGCACCTCCTTTCCCCACACCTCAACCACATCTCCACCAAAACATATCCCCCTCTCTTTACCTTTTAATAAACATATCATTTAGGAAGTCTGCATCCTGTACAATGAATATGCACCAATTTAAATGAAGACAATACAAAACCAAATGTTCTTCAGCTTAAGAACATTCAAAAGCCTGTGACTTAAAGGAGTGCAAAGCATCAGGAATTGTAAGTGGGGGTGGGGGTGAGGTTTTGGAGACCTTACTACTGTGTGAAGGATGTGAGCTTGCTTCCCTCAAGCTGAGGTCAGATTCCGTGACTTCCAACCCTTTCCCTGCCTCTTCTCCATATTCCCATCCTCCCAGCAGCCAACTCCCCCACAAGTTCCCAAACAGAGTCTCCCCCAGAAGCTGCCCTTCCAACCTTCCCAGAACCTGCCATCAGGACTCCTTTGTTCCTTTGTCTGTACCAGGTCATTTTATCTCAAGGCTAGAGGATTCAAAACAAATGAGAAGTCATTGACACTGTAGGAAAAATCGGCAACAATGAAACTTACTGTTGGTTACTCTGAGATACTGATAAGAGAAAATGGTAGAAACAGACACTATGTTCTAAATTTCCTGTGAAAACAACCATGACCTCACCTAACACTTTACAGCAGCGGAAAGTTCCATGCCAAGCTGCTTCCCACCTTATTCAGAATATTATCAAAGAATTCTTCTTTAGTAAAAAAATAAAGAGTGTTGACGCAGAAATCATCCTTCCTAAGTATTTGCCACATAGATATAACTTTGGAGATATCTTTATTTCTTGAAGAGTTGAAGACTTGAGGAAGGCAGTGACTAGGTGTTTTCAACTATTCTTGTCCCTTTTGTCTGTTGTATGACTATATCATTGTACAGTCAAAGAATAAAAAGGGGACACTGTGGTAATTGAATGAAAAATGCCAACTTGTGTTTGTAGCTTTAAATAAGAGAAAATGATACATTGGTGACTTTAGAATTTGAATCACTTTATAAGAATCGCATAATGTTACGGGGTGAAGCAGGGGCTCAGCAATTAAACAAAACAACAGCAAAACTTTCCATTCAGCAGAAGGTCACAAGTGAAAAGCCTGGATTTCTTGTTTCTCTTTAAAATAGGAAGACTCATCCTTCAGGACAAAACAATAAAAGACTATGTAACTTACATCTGAAACCAACAGCCACATGGGCTTTTCCTCGTCACACCAAAGTGTCTCTTAAAAGTCTGAAGGGAAAAGACCATTCATCTAACCTCAAAACAAATTTTAAACCTTCACCTTTTCTTCTTCAAGTTGAAATTGTTGGCATTTTGTCTAGGCTCCGCCCCACAGTTACCTGGCAACAGCCAGGTGTGCCTGACTCATGATAAAAGGGGCTGTTCACCCTCTCCTCTCTCTCTCTCTCTCTCTCTCTCTCTCTCTCTCTCTCTCTCTCTCTCTCTCTCCGTCTCTTCTCCCCTTTCTCTTGCTCTCTTACCCTCTTCCCCCCTCTCCCCATTCCCCTCTCCATGTGCTCATGGCTGACCTCTTCTCTTCTCTCCCCCTCCCCCCTCCCTCCTCTTCCCCTCCCCCCTCTTCCCCCCTCCCCCTCTCCTCCTCCCCCTCCCCCCCTCCTGGGGGAGTAGGTGGGGGAAAGGATGCCTCAGCATGGGCTGGCAGAGGCATCCCCTTCCCCCACACCACCCTGTGCCTCCACCAAACATATCCCTTTCTCTTTGTTATAAAACACAACAGAAATGGCAGTCAGAAAACAGTCATCTGGCTCTCTTCAAAGCACTCATCACAGCTATCATGGCCAAACAAGGTTAGAAATCACTCATGAGATAAGACAGTGTTGTGAGCATCTACAGGAGGATTGCCTAAATGAGACCCGACACACCTGCAAAAATGATTTACTGCAGGGAAGTGAGCTGGACAGTCACACTGTCCCCATCCACATTTACAGAAGTCGGGGGGGGGGGGCGCTGTTCACAGAGAAAATACCCCAGGACATAAGCTGTAAAGTTGCACCATAGTTGTGCACGGTGCTAGAGCATGGAGAAGTGAGCGGGTAAAGCACACTACCTGCTTAGAAAGACGGGGCAGAGAGACAGAGACAGAAAGATAAGCAAGAGACAGACAGACAGAGACAAAGTATACAATCACACTTCCTGTCAGGATAGCCACTCACTTCTGTGGCTTCTCTGACTGGAGAATGCTGGTACCTGAAGGAAAGCCAGGACATGACCTCGACTAGGCACAGTTGAGGAAGTTTGTTATTGTAGGGAAGAGGGAGAGAACAGCCAGAGGCATCTGGAAGAGTTCAGACTGAACATGGCCAGCAGAAGAGACCAGTCCATGAGGGGTGGGAGGAGAAGAGTGAAAGAGGAAGAGGAGAGAGAGGGACAAGAGAGGGGACCAGGAGCAGGATATGAGCCAAGACAGCTTGTTGCCAAAAGGGCTGGTTCTGGTTTATATAGGAGAGAGAGAAGCTGGGGGTGAGGGAGAGGGGAGGGGGAGGGAAGAGGGAGGGGAGGGGAGGGGAGGGGAGGGGAGGGAAGGGAAGGGAAAGGGCTGGGTCTCAAAGAGTTTAAGGTAGGGAATGAGGGTGAGAAGTTATAGAGAGGAGCCAGGACTCTGTAACAAATTTTTGAAATGCTGGGCGATCCTGGTGGCCAATGGCTGACCCCTTTGATATGTTAACAGGCACTTCAGCCATTTGTACAGGATTTCCTAGGGACCTAACAGTACCCTTCCACATCTCCCTTATCCCCTCTCACTAGGAGGTTCTCGGTGGGGGCATTTACCATCAATATTTAAACTGTTACTGATGCCCCAGCTGGCACCACTGAGTTCCAGATGCATGTATCAAGTGGCCAAGCCAAGCCAGCACGTCCTGCTCTGCCTTTTCTCCCTCATTTGCCGCTGCCCCTCCCCAGGAGACAGGAAGAAGGGCTAGATAAAGACCTCAGACATTATGCCTACCTGTGACTTCAAACCTGCATACAAATCATGAAGTAACTCAGGTTGGCTTTACAAAGCACATGCTGTCCTGGGCACATTTCACCAGCCATCTGCTTCAAACTAACCTGATGGCCACAGTCCCTAGAAACAGCCATAAAGTGAGCACTGCACATTTCCTGCGAGCCCTTTGCTGCTCAGGCCTTGTGAAGCTGCCTGTCCATTTACTGTCCCTTGCATGGACCCAACACTCCAGTCCACCTCAATGGTGGTCCTCTGCAACCGCACAGCTCAGGCTTCCAGCCACTGCTCCCAATTACACTCTGAATGAGGTACAATTACACAGGGGTGGGGGTGGGGCAGGGAAGAGGGGGCATTCTTTAAGCCCCTCCTCTGAGCTTTGGGTTTCTATGCTCCCCTCTTCCCTTCCCTGAACCCAAAGGCAGCAGCAGCTTCTGGGAGTTTCTAATCTCAGGCTTACATCATCTGTTTTTATTTTTTTCATGCTCTTGGCATCTATACAGACAGACTCTTTTATATGAAACGCTGAGCAGGGCTGCCCCGCCCTGCTGGAGCCTGACTTCAGGAGGAGCTTCACCTTTGCTCTGAGGTTCGTTTGCTTTTGTTACACACAGTACCTGTGCTTTCAAATATGCTAGTGTCAATCCTGGGTCAGGGACACATATAACTAAGTTCTCATCCCAAATTTGTTCATGTAGTGAATACCTGACTTAAAATGCATAATCCCTGGCTCAGCTCAGTGGGTATGTGTCCGTGGCTCCTGCCATGCCTAAGGGGGGAAAACTGGACTGGAGAGATTGCTGAGTGGGTAAACACATTTGTCACCAAGCCTAGCACCTGAATTTGATCCACATAACCCACATAATGGAAGACAGAATCAACTCCTAAAGTCGTCCTCCAACCTCCACACATTGTGGATATTGCACATATGTACACACTCATGCACCCTATTACAAAATAAGTAAATAAAATGCTTTAAATGTTTAAATACAGATCAGGTGTGGTGTCATATGCCTTTGATTCCAGCATCCTGAAGGCAAAGGTAGGCGGATCTCTATAAATTTGAGTCCAGCTTAGTCTACATAGCAAATCCCAGGCCAGACAGGGGTTATACAGTGAAAGCTTGTCTCAAAAGCATTTTTTTCATTTATGTGTTTTTTTAAATTAATTTAGCTGATGCATTAAACAAGTGATTTACATACTTATGAGATACCATGTGATATTTTAATATATGTTTTATTGTATAATGTTTAACTTAGGGTAAACTTATCACCTTAAACATCTTTATAGTAAGAGATTCAAGTTCCTTACTTGTGTCTTTGTGAGCTGTCCTGTACATTACTGCTGTCAAGGGTCACCCCAATCTGCAGTAGCATCCCAGAACAGCATCCTCCTGGCTAGCTCATACCTATTGAGCGCCTTCTCCCCACCCCTTCTGCTTCCCTCCACTCTTTTTTTCATAAAAAATTTTAATTTATAAGTGTGTGTTGGGTGTTGTGTGTGTGTGTGTATCCTCATATTTGTTTGGGTTTCTGCTTAGATTTGTATTGTATCTATTTAGGTGTTCACTGTATTGATCAGACAGACATAATTTCTATAGTCAAGCCAGCATCTATTACCTCAATGCATAGTTAAAACATACTTTCTTTGCAAAATTCCATTAAGCAATAAATAGATACGAATGATTGAGTAATGTGTGTGTGTTCGTGTGTGAGTATGTATATGTGTGAGTGTGTGTATGAGTGAGTGTGTGTTTGCATCTGTGTGTGAGAGAGTGTGTGTGTTTGTGTGTGTGTGTTTGCAAGTGTGTGTTTGCATGTGGGGGGAGTGTAGGAGTGGGGGGAATGTGTATTTGCATCTGTGTGTGTGTATGTTGTGTGTTTGCATGTGTGTATTTGCGTGGGGGTGTGGGAATGAGGGGTGTGTTTGCATCTGTGTGTGTTTGCATGTGTGTGGAAGTGTGGGAGTGTGTGTATGTGAGAGTGTGTATACATGTAGGAGTATATGTGTGTGTTACGTGTATGAGTGCGCTTCACCAGGTATCTTAATGGTCAATGCTGCTCATCTTCCTCTTCTGATCTCCATCCTATTCTTTGAGATGTGGTCTCTCTCTGAACCTAGAGCTTACCAATTCACTTCTCTCTCTCCCTTTCCAGCACTGGGGTTATGTATAACACACTGCCACACCAGCTTTTAGTGGGTTCTAGGGATTTGAACTTGGATCTTCATGCTTGTTCAGCAAACACTTTACCCACTAAACCATCCCCAGCCCCAACATAATATATTTTAAGAGCCAAAGACTCACTGTTGGCCTATCTCTCTCCATCCATGGAGCCCTCCAATTCTCTGCAGTCTGCAGTTCAGCCTCGTCACAGGCCCACCTCTACTGCAATGACCCTGTTCTTGCTGGTCTGGTACCTGTCCCTCTGCAGACAGCATTCTCCACCCCATCCAATACCTGAAGCTACAATACCTATGTAGTAGCATAGAATACAGTGACCGATGAACTGTCACACACAAATCAGTAACAAGTAGATCACACCTCTGAAGAGATCACTGTCCCTGGGTCCTTTTATTCTAGACTACTCAAGGCATGTATGTAACAAACAGGCTTAAAATATCAGTGTCTCTCCACAGAGAAATGCACATAGAGGCTTGCTTCGTATCCAATATAGCGGACAATGGCTTCCCTTTAGGGCAAAGGCCAGGTTAGCTTACAGCCCATTATAAACAGCCCAGATCCCTTGGCTCAGGCGTCCTTGCCTCTAGCAATCCACCTGGGGCTCAGCTCACTGGGTGTCTGGGTGTCTTGGGGAAATTCTGATAGGCTTGAATATATTAAAATATGAAAAGTCAACAGATTCCATTAAAAGAGAGACAGAGTCAGGCTAGAGAGCTGGGACAATTGGTAAAATACTCATCACACAAGCATGAGGATCTGAGTTTGAGTCCCTGCACTGCATGAAGCCATGTTACAGCGACACACACCTGTGATCACAAAGCTGGGGGTAGGGGGGCAGAGACAGGAGGATCCCTGGAGCTTGCTGGCCAGCCAGTCTCCCCAAGTCAGCCAGCTGCAGGTTCAGTGAGAATCCTTGTCTCCAAAGAATGCAATTGAGTCTTTGAGGAAAACAAATCAACCTCCATCCACCATGCCTTCTTGCACACATGTCCACATACAACACACACACACACAGAGAGAGAGAGAGAGAGAGAGAGAGAGAGAGAGAGAGAGAAAGAGAGAGGGTATTTGCAATAAGTAACATGTTCCCAGACATAATGATAAATGCGTGTCCATAACCAGCACAAATCTTTTAAGTCAACAGAAAGATAATTGTTGAGAAATTAGCAGAGGAGCTGAGTGGGCCGCTCACAAGAAAAATCAAAGTGCACATGAATGTTCAGAAGAAACGCATGACACAGCTCTCGGTGTCGCTCAAAATCAAGAAAATACAAATGAAATGGAAGTTTTCATGGAAAGCCAGTTTTGCAAACTGAGACATGCTTTATGACACAACTGTTCCACTCCTCGGTCCATGTCCCCAAGGGGTGGCAGGAGACTGACCATGGTGGCAGCATTTGTAATAGTCAAAACCCCAAAAGCTGCCCAGAAGTCTAACCACAGATGAGTGAATGGATAAAGCATGGTATAGTTATGACATGGGTAGCAGCCCTCTGATCTCACACACAGTTGGCAGCAGCAGGGCTCTAAAACCCCAGTGCACAAGATGTGTTCTCATGCCCTTGGAAGACAGGGTGCCATTCCCAAAGGAACAAGAGAAACAGGGCCACCTGGTAGGGAAACTTTTGACTTGCCCTTGTCTTCCCTTCTGGGTTAACAGGCCAGACCATCACCCAAGCAGCTCCTGCCCCTTTCACTTCACTTGCCTACTGGCTTGAGCCAATCAGACCTCACCTGAAACTATATAAATCCCATGGTGAGCCTGTTTATCAGGCCAGCTCTGGGCCAGCACCCAGTACGGACCAGTGTCCAGTCCCTCAGAAGCAGAACACTACCCATTGCTACAGGAAGACTTCCTTCTGTCTCCAGTGAACCCACTAGACCTACCCCTAGAAAAAAAGGTCTTCTCTTGCTTCCATGCCAGGACAGAAGTTCCTGCCACCTCTACTCTAGTGACAGGCTCTCCCTAGAATCCTATAGAGGCCAGCTCTTGGTAACACTCTACCACCACAAAGAGCTCAAAATGGTAACACCAACAAACAACCTCTCTCAGTTGACATCCCAAGGGCTGCACACAGTTTAACTGTATAACACTTGCCTCCAGTCTGTCTCATCCGGTACCCTAGGCTTGAGAGCTCAGCGCTCTAACACCTGCTGGCGACTCCACTCAGCTGGCATCCCAAGGGTCACACAGCCTTTAGAGCTGTAACATCTGCCAGGCCCCTCTTGGTTGGTATCCTACCAGCCGCCAAGAGTTTAGATGTCCACTTTTCCATTGGATCTGTCACTCCCATATGAATAAAAGTCCTCATTTTTCACCATTCTCTGTCTACTTAATTCTCTGTGATGGCAGCAGGACAAGAAGCTATGGCCAACGCAGCTGTATCAGTCACACAGCAATTCTACGCTGTGGTGAAGAACAAACTAGAGCCACACAGAACACCACAGATGGGCCTTGAGAAGGTAAGCATTGAATGGAAAGGTCTAAGACACAATGATATAATATGGCCCTGTTCTGGATAAGTTTCAAAGGAGACAAAGTAAATTAAACACTGATTATTTTGGAGCACTGTGGGTGTTAGAATGAGAATGGCCCCCATAGGCTGATATATTTGAAGGCTTGGCTTCCAGTCAGAACTCTTTGGAAAGGATTAGGCATGGCCTTTTTGGAAGAGGTGCGTCACTGACAGAGGACTCTGAGGCTTCAAAAACCTACGCCATTCTGAGTTAGCACTCTCTGCCTCTTGCCTGTGAATCAAACGTAACCTCTCAGCTTTATTCCGCCGCTATGCCTCCTGCCTGCTGCCATGCTTGGTCATGGACTCCAATCCTCTGCACCATGAGCCCCCAGTTAGATGCTGTATTCTATAAGTTGCCTTGGTCATGATATTTTGTAATGACAACAGAAAAGCAACTAAGACAAATGCTTAAGTTCTAAAATACAATTAGTAAAAGTCATTGTTATTTGGATAGAAGAGGAGGCCCCATGGAGAGCACCATGGTGGTTTGAATAGGTATGGCCCCCACAGACTCATGTATTTGAATGCTTGGCCCATAGGGAATGGCACTGGTAGGATGTGTAGCCTTGTTGGAGTAGGTGTGGCCTTGTTGAAGGAAATGTTTCACTGTGGGGGCGGGTTTTGAGGGCTCCTATGCTCAAGATACATCTATAGTGGTACAGTCTCCTGCTGCTGCCTGCTGCTCAAGATCTAGACATCTCCAACACCGTGACTGCCTGCATGCCACCACGCTTCCCTCCATGATGATAATGGACTAAACCTCTGAACTATAAGCCAGCCCCAATGAAATGTTTTAATTTATAAGAGCTGTCAAGGTCATGGTGTCTCTTCACAGCAATGACAAACAATGAGAGCTCTAACTAAGACTCTGGGGGCTAAAGAGGCTGGTGATTTCTGTTTTATGTCCTTAAGGGGGACACACTAGCACTTACTTCATAATAATCTGCAGCTATGCTATATGCCCCTAAACACTCGTATAAGAGAAGAAAAAAAAGTCAGACTGAAGCAATCCCTGAGCATGGTAGCCCATGTCACACTCATAAGGCTGAGGCAGGAGGATCACTTCAAGTTCAAGAACAGAACAGAACAGAACAGAAACAAATACTAAGGTCACAAAACACTTCCAGCAAGGAAGAGTCCCTAAGCCACTGCCACCACCCTGGCCTGGGCTCCTATACTAGGTCACCACACACCACGGTTTACCCCAGTCTTCTCAGCTGTATACAAATGGATGTGGTTAAATAGTTCTATTAGGGCCCCAAAACCAAAAACTGTCCTTTGTAGAGCAACAAACTGCTGTGGTGGGCATGCTGCCTTCAGAAAAAACGGTTTTGTATAAATTTTAGACAGTTCAGCTGAAACAGCTCAGGTAGCAGGGCTGTGCTGCTGTGTGAATCACACTGAGAACACTAAGCTAGTCAAGCAGAAACACTGTCCGTGGCATTAAGTCTTTGGTGTTATTTGAAATTTTGCTGAACTTGTAATTTCATTTGTATTTAAATTGAAATAAGTTGAGTGATTATAATTGTTGCAAAGCTGTGAGCACAAGTTAACACTTTGTTTTATGTTTTACAAATCTAACTGATGCTAAAACTAAATTCAGATGAACACAAGTGGTCCTTTAGAAGAGGGTTTGAGAAGTCTATGTAGGAACCAGCGCCCGCTCTCAGCCCTCTCCATTCTCTTCTCTTTACCCCAGGACACGCCCACAGCTTCTCTCTCAAGCAGGTACCTTCAAGCAAATTTATGCCAATTCCCCTTGTCCTACAGGTGACCGGGGACTAAAAAAAGCACAGTTAGTTAAGCCAAAGGCAGACACACTTGATCTGGGCTGGCGACAATTCTTTGAAATGCAAATGACGGTGACCCAGAGCTCACACCTTGGCAGCACTGGGACACAGAGCCACACTGTTGCTTCTCTCCAGTGGCTGCTCTAAAGAGTCACCAAAGACTCATGGCTGAAGACAACACAGAACAGATTTCCTATCGTCCTAGAGTTCCAAAGTGTAAAATCACGCAGAGAGGAAATCTAGATGTTAGCCAGGCTGCTTCCTTCTGGGGGCTCCAGGGGAGACTGTCTGTCAGGACTGTGCTATTTCTGAAACATAAATGAACACATTTGTCTTTCCAAAATGCTGGAATTTCTTAATTAACAATATATTTATAAGGTATGGAAGACATTAAAGGCAACAGTTTGCCATATACCTCGCTGTGCTGATAGTACTGGCTGAGGTAAGTACAGGTCCTTTGGTTCCAATATTAATTACTAATATCACACCGTATACCTAGCTCTCTGTATACTTCTATGTCTCTGCTGGGTTAAGAGGAGTTCAGGTTTTCAAAGTCCTAAGATAAGGAAGCTGACAGAGATGCAAGTGAAGCCTCCTAGAGGGGTAAGAACCAAGGCTGCCGAGGCTGGAATCAGGCCATGAGGCTGGGGGCGGAGGATTGCAGGTTTGAGAGCAGAGCTGTTGACCTGAGTCTTGATGGGGAAAGGGGAAACCTGCCTGGATCCAGATGAACCAATAGGCAGACAGACAGACAGACAGACAGACAGCAGGTCCAGGTGGGCAAAGAGGACAGACAGATGAAAATTTGAGGAAGCTGCATTTACAGCAGACATGGAGTCAAGCTGAAGCCTTAAAACAGTAGGGAGTTCTCTAACACACACACACACACACATATACACATGCACATACACACAGATGCACACACACATACTCGTGCACATACACACATGGACATGGATGCACACACACACACACACATATACACACTCACATGCACATGCACACATACACACATCAGTGGTCAGGTGGCTGTTGGTAGGGGCTTTCTTGATACTAGCTGTCCACATCCTATGGAGTCCAGATAAGGGAGTTTCACCCTCTCTTTTGCCCCATGTTTCTGTAAGGTTCTCAGGCCTGTTTTTCCTGATATGATTTAGATACAACCCTGAGCCCCTGTAGTTCCCATGCCCCCCAGTATTTGCATAGGACGGCACCCTTCTTATTTCCAGAAATAAGTTATCTGTGTTGTGTGGATCAACACCCAGGTGCTTTCACACATCTTCAAAATGGAGTCAAAGCGGCTGTAAAATGAAGCCCCTGAGCAAGGCTGTCTCACACAATATGGAGGAAAGGAGAAAACAGTGCAGCCCATCCCAACATCCTCCAGCTACAAGTCACTGCACCCCACTGTGCCCTCCCTGTTGTAGGGTGCACTGTGTGGGGAGCGCCAGAGAGGCAGCTCTGGCAGCCTCTCACCCACGCTGGGGTAGCACTCTGGTAATAGAGATGCCAGTAGGCCACCCGTGCTCCTCCTGAAGTGACCCCAATAAACCCCTGGCTCATGAAGCTAGATGAAGGTGGAGCAGTGGATGGACAGACAGGCTCAGCTCAGCTGTTCACGATACCCCAGCGGCACTCTCCATCCACTCCTTGATTCTCTTCCTCCATCCAGGACCCACCACATAATCCAGGGTAACTAACTCAAGAGCCCATCTGTAAACTCCCACACAAAGAACTCTCAAGGGTTCCAGCCCACCGGACATGGATATCTTGGATAGCCATTATTGTACTGTTACATATGGTATAGGCTGCTGTTCCCAGGCAGAAGTCTGACTTCTGAAACCTGTGATTCTGGATGATCCCATGAATTTGCTTAAATATCAAAAAGTCCAAAAACACGAACACCCACCAAAAATGCAACTTATTTTCCCGAGTGCAGCTCTACATGAAATGATCCAAGTTACTTGGTATACTACCATCAGTCCCTACACGTACAAGAATAAAGGGAATTATTAAATCATCTGATTTTTTTAAGAAGAACAATAATTCGATTAATCTGCTTTATTTAAAAAGCTTTTTGGTTTTTTTTTTTTTTTTTTTTTTTTTGACTGGCTTACACACCAAAGGCAGACACTGATGTGGATGTCAGGAAGTGCATGCTGACAAGAGCCTGATATAGTTGTCTCCTTAGAGGTCAGCGAGAGTCTGACATAATCAGAGGCAGATGTTCACAGCTAACCACTGATCTGATCAAGGGGTTCCCAATGGAGGAGTTAGAGAGAAGACTGAAGGAGCTGAAAGGGTTGATGGCCCCATGAGGAGAGCAACAATACCAACCAACCAGAGCTCCCAGGGTCTAAACCACCAGCCTGGGAGCACATAGGGAGGGACCCGTGATTCCAGCTCTATATGTAGGGGAGGATGACATTGTCAGGCATAGGTGGGAGAGGAGATATTTAGTCCCATGAAGGCTGGACACCCAGTGTGGGGGGAACTCGAGGGTGGGGAGGTGGGAATGGGTGGATGGGTGGGGGCACATCCTCATAGAGGCAGGAGGAGGGGGGATGGATAGGAGGTTCCTAGGTGGTTGAGGGAATGGGGTAAGAGGATAAAATCTGAAATGTAAATATAATATCCAATAAAAATAATGAATTAAAAAATATGCTTCAGTAAAGCAGTGAGAATCTAAAAACAAAAAGGACTGGCTTACAGAGACACCACATGAACGCTGCTAAGACCCCTCCGGCAGCACAAAGACCAATCACACGGACCAGCTCCTAAACTGTACTTGGTGTCTACCGACCAACCCTCCCTTTCCCCACGTAACCATCTCTTGCTAGATTACACCTGTGCCCCCACCACACACACACACCTCTAAATATTCCAGTGTATTAGCATCCCCTAATAAGTTCAGGAGGATGTTTTTTCTTTAAAAAAAAAAAAGACATCCTTTAGGGCTCAAAATTCAAAGACTTGGTCTTTGCTTTCGGGGGCAGGGGGCCACTTCTCATCATATTGCTGTGATTCTGGCTCTGGCCTCTTAGGATCCATCACAAACAGCCCTGCCCACAGGAGGAAGCAGAGTGCAGTGAAGCCTAGGGGAGGGTTTCTGGGCAGGAGAGCAGACTTAAAGGGCTGATCCTTTGGAGAGCGAACGGAACAGCACGGGGCAGGAGCAGGAAGCATGGAAGGGAGTGGGCACTCAGACGCAGTGAAGGGCAGAGCAGCTTCGTGTCCTGGTATTCCATGGTCTATGTCTCCAAGTCATGGTTGGTCTTGCAGAAAACAGGTTTCCTTTTTTAGTGCCAAGTAATTAACATTCCACTAGCTTAACATTAAAAATGTTGACCTGGCTCTACCTTGATTAAATAAGGTCCCAAAGACCCTTCCAACCCCTCACCCTCACACCCAGCTTCATGCTATGCTGAAACCAGCATTGTTGGAGACAGGAGGAGAAATACAGGTTCCCAGCAAGCACGGGAATCTGTGGTCCAGCTATGACTATCTGGTTATGCAGTCAATACACCTGTCTGAAAAGGAGCATCTGAGGCCTGTGATTATGTAAATGCCTTTCAAAGAATTCTTTTCAAGTTGTTCTAAAAGCTGAAGAGAAAAGTAGATACAGCCTTTTTAATTTGGGAGAGGAAGGGAAAGCATGTTAGTAGCTCCTTCTCTTTGTGGCTATGCACTCTGCAGTGCTATCTGCAGAACACCACCTCCTACTTGGAGGCAGCTGGTGGGGAAAGGGAGGGAAGGAGGTCTGGGTAGTGAGAAGACAGCATGTAGACTGCATTCAGATTGAGAGGGAAGAGGACAGAGAGGAAAGCTCAGCTCGGCAGCTTCCTGAAACCAAGAACACCTTTGACAGGCTCTGAGGTTAGGGATGCTACCAAAAACAAGTCTTTGAAACATAAGGGTGTGTGGGTGGGTGTGTGTGTGTGCACATGATCTGTATGTATGAGTGTAGAGGCCAGAGGATGACCTCAGGTGTCATATTGCTACCTAACCAACCACATTCCCTTTGGGACATGGCCCTTCACTAACCTGAATGCAGCCAAGTAGGCTAGGTTGGCCGGCCAGTGAGCCCCAGGGACCCACTTGTCTCCACAGACTCTCTCCACAGACTCTATTTCAGCAACTGACGTGAGGTTTAGGTTTCAGGAGACAGCAACAGGTTTGTACAGCTAAACATCCCAGCCAAGGTGTGGCCCTGCCCACCATCCTTACAAGTCTCGGCTCTTCTCTCCTGACAAGTTGTCAGAATTGTGTGAAGTCTTTTTGGAGGCCACAAGCTCCCTTTCTGGCTGGCACCAGCTTTGAGGTTTTTCCTTCTCCAGACATAAGATTTCTGAAGATTTTCACTTTCTTTTCTTCCTTCCTTCCTTTTTCTTTCTTTCTTTTGATACAGGGTTTCCCAGTATATAGACCTGAGAGTCCTGGAACTCACTCTGTAGACCAGACTGGCCTCGAACTCAGAGATTTGCCTGCCTCTGCCTCCCTAGTGCTGGGATTAAAGGAGTGAGCCACCACCCCCACCAGACTGAATTTTCAGTTTCTTAAAGTCCATGGTTTCAGTGGTCTGACAGCCAAAGTGGATAGGACACAAACATCTCTTTAGAATATCTTCATTCATGCCAGAACAGTTACAGAAAAGGAAGAGGAGGAGGAGGAGGAAGAAGAGGAAAAGAAGAGGAGGAGGAGGAAGAGGAAGAGAAGGAAGAGGCATGTTGTGATCCTGAAATTGTGAAGTTGGTAGAGGCTTTAAAACCAATAAAATAATGATAAATTTTCATAGGTATTTATAGACAGTAAACACCAAAGAATCCATTTTTTTTTAATTTTCCCAGAAAAATCAAAAGAATTCCTAGGCTAGCAAGATGGCTTAGCTGATAAAGGCATTTGCTGCCAACCCTCCTGACCCAAGTTCAATCCCCAAGACTCACACAGTCCAACTCCAATAGTCTTTGGATCTATACACAGGCACACATACATGCGTACACACACACACACACACACACACACACACAAATGCATGCATGCACACACACACAAATAAATAAATGCAAGCACCTTATTGTTTCATTAAAAATAAATGTTCATGCTTGAATTACAGGCTTAGCATAGTGCGTGCTATCAAGCAGTTCAAGTCTGAGGGCACTGACCTTCCTCTTGCTTCCATTGTTTTCCCTCTTGCTAAAAGCCAGGCGGCACGTGAAGACGGTGCCAGGCACCTCTGGAGATTCCCTGTGATGCAAGCAGATGTCAGGCACTCTGCCACTCCCACCTATGCTTCTTACCCAAAATTAGCTTAGCAAAACAGGCACCTTGTATGGTTAGCCCAAGGTGCAGACTTTGGGGAGCTAGGATCCTCACAGTCGTTTATTCAATCCACGCTTCTGATTGGCCAGTTTTCTCATGGGAACCCTTGCTGTACTCCTGCTTGGTGGTGGGCATGTTTTAAAAGCCCTTTGAAGAGCTAGAGAATGGTAAGCTGCCGGCTTCTCTCTTTTCCCTTTGGCTGCCAGGAAGCTCAGCATGCAATGTGATGGCCAACAATGTAACTCATTGGATCTTTTTAATGTACACTTCAACATGGGCACCTACTCCTAAGTGCCTCCCAATGTCCCAACTTTTTCCTAAGCTATTTATATTCTCTCTGATACATTACAATTTCTTAAAACTTCACACTTAAAAGAAAAATTCTACCAAGCTACTTCAAATCCTGTGTGAAATAAAAGATTACAAATATTAATGTAAACATGTTTATGGTGCACAGTAAATGTTGCCAAAGGCAACCCATGGACAGACAATTGGCTACACCAAACATGACATCTCTTAAATAATAATACTCTGGGGCTGGAGCGATGGCTCGGAGGTTAAGAGTACCAGTTGATCTTTCCTGAGGACCTGGGTTCAATTCCCAGAGCCACATGAAAGCTTTAACTCCATCTCCATTTAACAACATCTTTAACTCCAGTCCCAGGCAGCCAATGCTCTCTTCTGGCCTGCACAGGCACCAGGCATGAAAGTGGTGCACAGACATACATGCAGGCAAAACATTCATACATGTAAAATTAATAATAATAAATAAAATTTGAAAGCAAGAATCATTTATGCCACCAGATTTGGTTCCAAGCTTGCAGAAGCTACTGACTAATTTTCCCCTAAAAGATATAATACAGTGGGCCCCAAACTGCATTCATATTCATAGAGCTTCCAAACAATCAAAGGCACTCGCTCTTCCATGAACAACAACATTGCATTCATGTATGCATAAAGCAGAGATTCTTTCTGCTCCTTTCCATGCTGGCTATACAGATGAGGTATTCCGAGCCAGGCAGACCACAGAACCAATATGCATTCTACATGACGTCTGATCCCGGCCCATGTACCAGGCGACAAAAAGCACTTTGTGTGACCAAAAAGGCAAGAAAAATCCTGCAGCTCTCCTCTGACACTCTCTTCTGTTTCCCCAGAATGCAAGGCATTGATGGCAGACGCATACATTAATATATTCATTTTGAACCTAACCCTGAGCACACCCCACACAGATGCTCAGCGTGGGGGCTGTGGAGAAGCGACCAAGTAAAGGAGACACAAAACTCCACACCAAGTGCATTTGAGCAAAGGTTTTGGGTTAAAGTTTTTCCAAAACAGTGTAACTTAAATTAGGTGTTGTGAAGTTAGTGGGGAAGGGGATCTCTAGGAGGTAACTGACACCCCATCGAGGCACCAACAGGTAACAGAAACCTCTGAGGCTAGGTTCCTGAATTATTCCTGTTTGTGGGTACTTACAGAATCAGTACAAATGCAGCATCTTAGCGGAAATGCACTCTCTCATCTTTTTGGTTTGGTTCTGGTGTTTGAAACAGGGCCTCACTTTTTAGCCCAGGTTGGCCTGAATCTTACTAGGGAACCCAAACTGGCCCAGGCCTTCCTATGCATGGTTATATGGCTCAGTGTTCTCCTGGGATTCTTAACAGTGGGAGTGGGGGCTATCTCTATTTTGCATGCCTTCTGGACTGTTTCCCTCCTACTGGGTTACCTCATTCTGCCTTGATGTGAAAATATGTGCTTGGTCTTACTGTAGCTTATTATGCCATATCTGGTTCATGTCCCTGGGAGGCTGCTCTTTTCTAAGAGGAGCTGAACTGTGAACGGCAGGTGCAGGGGAGGGGTGTACATCTGTAACCCCAGCTCTGTGGGAAGGGGACCCTGAAGCTCACTGGCCAGCAAGTCTACAGAACAGTCTAGAGGTGAGGTAAGATACAGAGTAACTAAGAAAGATAACCAAAGTCAACCTCTGGTCTCCACACCCACATGCCTCCATATGCGTAAGTCTCCACACACATGTCTTCCCCATGTACCTGGACCTACACGCACATGTCTCCACACATACATGTATCCACATGCACATGTACCTTGCAAGCAAGCATGGTCTCACCTACATTTAAATCACACTAAAATTTTCAGTGAAGCTCAGTGGTAGAGTGTTTTTCTAGGTTCAATCCCCAGTGCAGAAAATCACATAGTGTTTTAGAGGAATGTTTTAAGGCATTCTTTCCATGGGCCTGGCCATTCATTCAATCCACATTAAAGTGCCTAGAGAGATGCTGTAGAACCAGCCTCCTAACTACTCCCTGCTTCTGCCTCTGTGCATCCCAGGTTCACTCTCAGAGCAACCAGAAGGATCTTTTCCTAATGTAAGCCCATCTTGCTCCTCTAATACCCCAGAACCCTGCAATGGCCCTCCTTTTTACTCACTCACCAAGTCCCCAGGTGAGCAGCTTATGCCCTTCTTAGACACCAACCTTCACCCCGTAGCACCCAGTGCTGCCATGATTCTCACAAGGCACTGGCTGCTCCCTCTCCACCACAAGCACATTGAGCTGATTTCCCCACAGTCAGGTTCCTCCTGGAAAGTCTTAGCACAGTGCTGCCTCCAGTGAGGGCTTCCCCCACCCCTGTACCCTTCAACCATTTCCCTTTGCCCTGTGCTTTCTTATTCCCACAGTGAGTGGGATAATTTCCAACTGCCATATCATACACACATCAGTGTTTCTGACACATCCATTCCAGAAGCCCGTTGTGATGGTTTATACATGTTTGGCCCAGGGAGTGGCACTATTAGACGGTGTGGCCCTGCTGAAGTATGTGTGTCATTGTGGGTGTGGCCTTAAGACCCTTGTCCTCGCTTCCTGGAAGCCAGCCTTCTGTTTGCCTTCAGAACAAGATGAGAACTCTCAGCTCCTTCAGCTCCATACCTGCCTGGATGCTGCTGTGTTCCTGCCTTGATGACAATGGACTGAACCTCTGAACCTGTAAGCCAGCCCCAATTAAATGTTGTCCTTTATAAGAGTTGCCTTGGTCATGGTATCTGTTCACAGCAGTAAAACCTTAAGCTAAGACACCCATGAACAGGAGAAAACCAGAGCAGGCAAGTGTCTAGGGCTCTGTGAAGCCAGCCACTGAATTCATAGCTGCAGCTAAGCCTGGGAGGCCCACAGGAGCCACTAGGAAGAATCTGCTGTTTGAGCTCATGGCCATACAGTTACTGTCTTAACATCTGATAAACTGTCCATCGCCAGAATGATCTGATAACATCATAACCGCAGCAGCCATGTAAAAAAGGAAAACCACATCTCAAATGATCATCTAGGGACAATTACTTGCAACAATTTGATATTAATCCCAAAAGATACAAACAGCTCTTAGAAAGCAGAGACAGGTGCCACAGCGGGAATCAACAAGCAACACAGAAAAGAACAAAAACTGTAAAACCTGTCAGAAAGTGCCTACAGGATTCTTTTTCTGGTGTCAAGAAAGATGTGGAGAAATGGGTTCTCTCTCCTGCAGGGAGAAAGAGTCTACATTTCTGTGCATGAAAAAATGTTCTAGAACCCTAAATGAAGCCTTCCTATCACGGCCAGCTCCTTGGGGCGTGAGTTGTGGGGCGGGTCCTCCTCTTTTTCATGCCTGTCTACAGTGGTCCATTTCTGGCCACAAGAGCAAGAGTCTACAGCATGCAGCGCTGACTCAGCAAGCACACTTCTGGATCAGTCTCTCCCCTAGAAACTTAGCAAAGGTCACTCACTGCTACTCCTGAATCTAATTAGGAGCACGTCCTGTGAGTCCTGCTGCCATGTTCCACTTGAAGTACATCATTCTGTGCATCAGTTCCCAACTGGTGAAATTTTAATTATCCCTATTACTGGCAAAATACTTGCAAATGACTTTAAAATACAAAAATAAATTATAGTTTGCCCACATTATCTACTCAACAAAAATTATGGTGTGGATCTATATACACTGGCAAGAAAACATGATCCCAGCATAGTTGTTTAATAAGAAAAGTGGATATGCTAATGATATATGGGTGACCTTCTCTGAATTTTGTTTCTTCTGTGAACAAAGCTAATACCTGAAACACATTGTCTTAGGGTGTTACTGCTATGAACAGACACCATGACCAAGGAAACTCTTATAAGGACGATATTTAAGGCTGCTAGTGGAAGACTGACTTCCAGGCAGCTAGGATGATGTCTTAATGCCCAAGTCTACAGTGTCACACCTACTCCAACAAGGCCACACCTCCAAATAGTGCCACTCCCTGGGTTAAGCATATACAAACCATTACACAAGTAATTCATTATCAAAAGAAGCAATTCAAAGCATCAAGTAAAATTCAGTGCCCTATCACATTGTGTAAAGGGTTGTATCTGTGTGTGTGTACCTGTGAATGTGCAGATGTACATATATGTATGTGTGTACATGTACGTGGAGGTCAAAAGTAGGCATCAAGCGTCTTCCTCCATCACTCTCCACCTTATATATATTTTCTGAGACAAGGTCTCTTACTGAACTTGAATCACCCAATCATCTAGACTTTCTGGCTAGCAGCCCCCTTCCCAAGCACTGGGATTACAGGCCTAGACATACGCCACAGTCTTCTATGTGTACTTAATATTTGGTACATGAGTATCAAGGATTGAACACAGATTCTTCACTTACCTATTGAGCCACCTCTCTAGCCCAGGGTTGCATTTTTTTTTTTAAAGAGTACATTTCTTGATCTCCTTACATACTGCATTTGTGTCTCATACAATCTTGGATACCTCACATTCTCAATCCTAGCGATCTAAATTCAGTGGACACTCAGTAGTCGCAGCAATCATAAGTCTACAGAATTGCCACAATCTAAATTAGGGCACAGCAAATAGTCACCCTTGGAAGAAACATACCTTAGGTTCCTGAAAGTCTCTGATCACATAAGCTCTGTGAATGCATGTGTGTGTGTCTGTGTGTGTCCATATGTGTGAGTCTGTGTGTGTAAATCTGTGTATGTCTGTGTTTGTGAGTCTACAGTGTGTCTTGTGTGTCTGTGTTGTATCTGTGTATATCTGTGTGTCTGTGTGTATCTGTGTGTCTGTATGTATCTTCTGTGTCTGTGTGGGCATCTGTGTGTACATATTTGTATGTGTGTGTATGTTTGTGTGTCTGTGTTTGTGTGTACCTGTGTATGTCTGTGTCTTGTGCATCTGTGTGTATCTGTACGTGTCTTGTGTGTCTGTGTGTGGCTATATGTGTGTATCTACATGTATGTGTGTGTATCTGTGTCTGTGTGTATCTCTGTATGTGTGTTATCTGTGTGTTTATATGTGTCTCTGTGTTTGTATATCTATGTGTGTACCTCTGTGTGTTTATATGTGTCTATGTGTGTTGTATGTGTTTTTATGTATGTTTCTGTATGTCTGTGTATCTGTATATGTGTCTGAGTCTGTATGTATCCGTGTCCATGTCAATGTCCATGGTGTCTGTTTCTGTGTATCTTGAAAGATCATCCAAGTTCTTAAGAAAATACCAAGGATGCCCCAGGAATTAGGCATAAGGTATGAACTTTTTTTTTGTCATACAACCTAAATTTATTTAAATTGTAAACGTAAATATATATATATGCATTGCCATAGTTTTGCAAATCATTTAAATGTATGTTTAGATTTTACATAGATATTATTCTACTATTCACAAGGCTTATACATTTTTCCTAGGCCTTAGCTAGTAGTTCCATGATATTCTGACTACTTACATCCACATTATTTTTTCTTCTTTTAAGTAAAAAGATAATTTGTCTTACCTCATGTAACATTCTTTTCTACATGACTTCTTTATTGGATATTATATTTACATTTCAGATTTTATCCCCTTACCCCATTTCCCCCCACCACCCAGAAACCCCCATCCCATCTCCCCTCCTCTGCTTCTATGAGGATATGCCCCTACCTCCCCCCACTACCACCTCCCCTCCCTCAAATTCCCCCCCCACTCGCTGTTCAGCCTGTATGAACAAATCTTAACCAAAGATAAGTGACAAGCAAAGTGTCCTTCATTCTCCTGCACCCATCTGCCCATTCATTTACTCATGCAGAAATGAGTCGTCACCAGCATGAGGAGGCCATGCTCTGCAAGGCCTGGACAGAAGCTTTAGGCCCCTCACCTGGGTGATGTGGGGGAGAGACATCTGCAAAGCAAGGCTACATCAAAATGAATTCAGGAGTGTGAGCAATTGGGTGTGGAGGTGGTGGCCTTGCTGTGCCTACACTCACCACTCCACAGTCACAGACCCTTACCCAGGAGCACTTCAAACACCACAGGCTCGGACCTCAGAGAAAACCGCGAGGCAGGTGCTGCTGGTTGTGTGACCTTGCTCAGGAGATTGCTCTTAGACAGGTGGTTACACACTCTATGAGAAGTCTATCATGTAAATACACAGTGGTCCCAGGTCCTAAAGCATAACTACACCTTCCAAGGACTTGACATAAAGCTTGTGTCATCCCTAGAGGGAAGCCCAGTCTCTCCTTATCTATCTGCATAGAAATTAACTCACTTACCATTATTTATTTATTCTAACAAGTCATCATACTTTGAGATAAAGTACATGACCACCTTTCACCACCATCTACCTTCAAAACTTCTAAACAAGTGTGGTCATCAGCCCACAGGATGCGAGGGAAGGGCGCAAGAACAAACTGTACCTCAGAGAAGGTGGTGCAGTTAATAGAGGAAGGGAACGAGACATGCCCAGGCCCTCCTAAGGCTCAACAGAAGGACCCATCGCTGGCTTTTCCCAAGCAGGCCTCAAGAAGCCATTTCCTTGGAGAACAGAATTGGAAGGAGACTGGGCACTTGAGAGGACTCAGCCAGTGGGCCTGGGAGACTTCATTTATCCAAGGCTTAATCTATAACCTCTACCTACTGACAGCCAATCAGGGGACAGAAAGGGTGATCATGAATGAGTCTCTCAGACAAGATGCAAAGAAGAGAATAACAGGAAATGTCCAAGGGTTGCACTCATAATACAAGCTCTTTAGGAAATCAAGTCCTGCTCGCCTGTTCTGACACACTCGGCCGTCACTAATAGAATTTCCACCTTGCCCATAAACATGCACAGTTGGTACTCGCAGTGATCAAGGACAATCCTGTGCAAGTTTCCAGTAAAACAACACAATGCCAGTCCTCTTGGAGATCCACATCTATTCCAGGAAACAGACAAAGCACTGCACATGCTCCTGGATGTAGCCTGAATGCTGGCTCTGCCCAAGACCTAGGGACTCTATGTTTAGTAGTCAATAACATGGGCACAGAGAATTAAACCTTGAGACTCCTAGCAGCTATAAATCCAGGAAAATGAACTCTGTGCTAACTAGGTAAAGCATGTGCTTCACCAGTACACAGAGCACTAGAAAAAGACAGACACACATGTTACACGGGAGGACTGGACACAGAAATGATGAAAACTCAATAAAATTCTGAAAAACAAACCTAGAATCTGAGAGCTCAGTGCATCCAGATATCTGAGAGATGTCTTGCTGAGCTCAGTGGCATGTCTCTAATCCTAGGTAGTTCAGGGGCAGAACCAGGTGGGGTTATGTGTTCTAGACTATCCTGGACAATATATGCAATTCCAGGCCAGTCAGGGCTACAGAGTCTCAGAAAAACTCTCTCTCTCTCTCTCTCTCTCTCTCTCTCTCTCTCTCTACCACCAAACTTTCTTCAACAGAGTTTTGAAAAAAAAAAAAAAGTCTGACACCAGGCAAGATAACGGAAGACCTGCTGAAAGGAGCAGGCTACAGAAATCCTGTCACTCACTAACGTCACCACTTGATAATTTCCCCAAATAAAGCAGCTCAGATAGAATCTTCTAGAAGAAGCATGGACATTCTGGGTCCAGGTCTAACCCCTGACTAGTAGTATGGAACTTAGCTATATTTTGCCTCCCTGCATTTTGCAGCATAACCATTACTAGTGGGAGATGGCTTCCTTGGTTGGCTGTACCATCTGGGGCTGTGGGACAAGGACACTCATTAAATTACTGGTGTTGATGCTTCTGTGCTGGATATAAAGACTGCAGTAAAGCGTGGTGCTAAGTCCAAGCTCCTTAGTCATGTTCATACGTGTATCTGCTGGCTGATTTTCACAAAATCTTACATCTTACAAGGATCAAACGCAGTGGACATCTGACACTTTAAACTGCTGAACAAATTATAAATGACACTGACTGAAGGATTTAAGCTCAAGATCAGTAAAGAACATGTGAAATGAGTGGCTTCCAGTTTTTTTAAAAAAATGTGTGTGTGTGTGTGTGTGTGAGAGAGAGAGAGAGAGAGAGAGAGAGAGAACACTAGCTCATACATGTGTGTCACTTCTCCCTTCTACTTGGCTTGAGATGGGGTCTCTCATTCGCCGCTGCACAAACTTTTTATCTTAATGTTACTAGACTTACAAGCGAACTTACAAGATTCACAAGTTGTTTTTATAGATTTAAGGTAGAAATGGTTTTTATATTTATGGCTTCAAATGAATTAAATATTGAATAAAATACTGGTGGTTGTCAATCTCCCTTCTGAGCCATCAAGTGTTTAAAACCAAGGGACAGGGAGACTGTGTTGGAGAGATAGATAAGAAGAGTCCCTACTGGACTTACAGAGGACCCACACCCACAACTCCAGATCCAGTGGTTCAGACACCTTTTACTGGCCTTGGAGCATTACCCATGTACATGTATGTTCACACATATGACTCACACAAAAAAAAATAAATAATAAAACAACAACGGATAAGAAAATCAGGGCCCTGGACCACTAGTGAGGAATATGTACAAAATGTCATAAACAAAGGAACTGGGCCAACTGATCTTCACCATCCTTCAAGGGCAGTCAGAAAAGAGTAGAAGCGTCTAAAGTAGCAGGTGACACTTCCACGGGTAGCAGAGGAGTGCATTTCAGCAGGGAGAAGAACACCATGCATGGCATGACCCAATTGGACGCAGTATGGACAGTTCAGGTAATTATAGAAGGCCAGAGTAAAGCCAGCAGGCACGGGTGATCCTGGCAGCAACAGGTGAGGCCAGCAGCCAGAGATGAGCCTGGCAGCCATGGGTGGTGCCAGCAAATTCAGGTGAACCTAGCAGTCTGAGTTTATCTTGAAAGGCACTGCACAGACATTTTAGTAGTTACATGAGGAGCTTTATGTCCAGTGGAAGATGGCCTGAGGAAGGGGAGGGGAGCACAGGGAAAGAGGTGGCGAGAGAGAGGACAAGCATTGAGGCCTTGCAGAACACAGGGCTTAGCCAGCTTAGAGCAATTAGGAGGCAACATGTGTCTCAGAGTGTGGCCCTAGTGTCTAGCACAGTGTCAAGGAAATAAGTAGGACATTGGGTGGCCTGAAGAACAGTGGCATCCATAGCAGAGCTCTGTGTTTGGCAGACGCTGAAGTGTCCTGAGCCCTTGGCCAGGAGCTTTACTTTTTACTGTAAATCTCATCTCATCCCCATGTCCTTCAAGGAAGGCATGTTTACTTCTGGAAACTGAGACACGGAGAAGTTCTCAGAAGGGAAGTCTGGAGTCAGTCAACCCTGGGGGAAGCCAGCCCACAGCAGCAACAACAGCTGTTCTGGTTTTAATCAGGGGAATGATAAAAGAATTTGGACTAATGAAAAATTAAGTGCAATTCTGAGGTTGGGTGACAGCTCAGTCAGAAACAGCACACCTCATATTCATGAGCTCCAGAGCCAAACACCCCAGGTCCCTTAAAGAAAGAAACCACTGGGGTGGAAGAATACACCTGTAATTCCATCACTGTGAAGGTGGAGATAAGAACCTGGGACTCACTGGCCAGTCAGCCTAGATACTCAAGCTCCCAGGCCAGGAAAAAAATGGAGAGAGAGAGAGAGAGAGAGAGAGAGAGAGAGAGAGAGAGAGAGATTGATTCAGAGAAACAAAAACTGGACAGCACTTGAGCAAGAACAGCCAGGATGGTCCTATAAATCACACACACACAATTTGAGACATTGACCATCTAATCTGAAGTAAGGGGAAGGCTGTCAAGAACTAGAAAGACATGCTGGAAAATAGAAAAGTGGCTTTGGGGATTGTGACAGGTCACAAGCATCCCCAGGACAGATGACAGACACCTCCATGACAACTGCAGCATCCCAGCATATGAGTAGTGCAAATGGACAAGGACTGAGAGCCAACTCCGGGTAGACATGATTTGAAAAGGGTGGACACAGAGAGGACAGACAGTAGACAGAGACCAAAGCTTCCCCGACAGAGTGGAGAGGTAGAGACTACACCATGTCTCAAGGAGATGGTTGCACAAGATAAAGACACAGGTGCCTGTGGCCTAGACTCATCAAGTTCCTCAAGGGACAGAGAAGGCGGGCGATATTGGGTTGATGGTGATATATAATACACGTAGAGGCTGAGGTGATGGCCCAGCCAATAGAGTACTTGCCTTGTTATCCCCAAAATTCACATTTAAACAGCCAGGCATACTCAATTCCAGTGCCGGGGAGGATCTGTAAGGATCTAGAGTGAGCCCTGGGTCCCCTCAAAAAAAAAAACAAAACAAAAAAAAACAAACAAAAAAAACAAACAAAAACAAAAAAACAAGGAGGATGGCTCCTGAGAAGTGACACCCAAAGTTGACCTCTGGCCTCCATAGGCATGCACACACACATACATGTGTACTCACAAACACACTCAACACTTTGAAACCAAAATAGAAAGATGCATGGGGTTTGTGGGAGAGGGGCTGCCCTTTGTGGGATCTGAGCAGGCAGGAAAGAAAGGAAAACTAAAAAGCCCTAAGATACCCTGCTTTGAAAAGCAGGGAGGGGAGGTCTTCAGGAAAAGAGCCCAGTCTCTCAACAGAACTGAGCTAAATCAAAACCAAGTTGAGGGCTCAGTGGTTAAGAGCACTGACTGTTCTTCCAGAGGTCCTGGGTTCAATTCCCAGCAACCACATGGTGGCTCACAACCATCTGTAATGGGATCCAATGCCCTCTTCTGGTGTCTGAAGACAGCAACAGTGTACTCACATATATAAAATATACAAGTGAATATTTTAAAAGAAAAGAAAAAAAGAAAACTAAATTGAATGGAACTTTTGCTGACTGGGAAGCCCTGTTAATGTCCAAAGTGGAGGACCAGAGCTTGTAATATCACCACCCACAGCCTCCACCCCCAGGTCACAAAGCTTCCCCCCTACACCACCAGCAACCCCCACACCCACAGCACCTCATTTAGCAAGAGATGCCAAAACTGTTCTTGTTCCCATCAGTTCCACTACCTCGCATGTCAAGAGAGGACAGAGAGGAAAAGAGGACCTTTCCGAGGTAGGAGGAGCAACATGTAGGACCCACAGCCAGAGGGCAGAATTCGAACCTACCACCTTGATCTACCACCTTGCAAGCTATATGACCTAGGACAATAGCTAGCAGTCTGATTCTCCACAGCTACCCTCATGCTACCTGAGCAGAACCCAGTTCCCTTGGAGGCTGCACTTTGCCTGTGGTCCCGTTAACATAAGCCTGGGGCACCTGCACTGAGCCCTGGCACATGTGGGAGGGGAGAGCTGTGGAGCGCTGAACCATGCAGAGCCAGGTGTTCAGTAGTAAGCAGGGCTGGGCTTCCTTACTGTTTCCTGTATTCATTTCCCTCTGGGAAAGTGCAGACCTTTTGGCCAGTACTTTGATAACTCAAGCTCTCAACCCTACCCCCACCCAGGTCTGAAGCTCCATCCTGCATCCTCTTCTCCCTATGTTTCCATTCTTCCTCTCCGAGCCAGGACAGCCTGGCTGCAACTTTGTTAAAGTCCTTCTATTGTATTCCTGGCATGTTTGTCCAAGGCCAAGGTCACACTGGAGTAGCTGACCATGTTGTAAAGGAAAAACCCCACAACCTTACCCTGCTCCCACTCAGCTCCCCGCCCACCCCTCCTAGCCTGCTCACCATAGTAATTCTGGCTTGAGACAGTCAGGACAAATGGGGGGGGGGGCGGGTGATGGAGCAGGGCTACAGATGGAAGGCAGCTGCGACAGAATCAGAGGTCAAGACAATTTCAGAGCAGAGGCTCCTGAGATGGGTTGGATCTGAGAGATGCCAAAAGCTCCAGTCTGGCTTTGAGGGATAAATTTTGGGGAAGGAAAGATGCCAATGTGGAGCAGATGTGGAGCAAGAATGGAGATGCTAAGACCACGCCCACCAAGCTGCTGACCCACTGGAGAAAGGTGCATGCCCTGGTACCTGGCCTAGGAAGAGGGTCATTTAAGCCTGCCTCAGAGCAGGAGCACTAGAAGGTATTTGCATGGGATTTTGTTTTGTTTTGTTTTAGTGTTCTACTATTAAAATTATGACTATGTCCCAAAAGTAAACCACAGAATTTAATAAACCACCGTGTACCCAGCACCCAGCTTCAGCCACTGTTGAAACTGTGTTCATCTTTACCTCACGGATGTCCCCATCACTGTCACCCTTCTACACACCACCACTGGATTATTTTGAGGTAAAACCCACACATAACAGCTTTTTATTTGAAAATACTTCTGAGCAAATCTCCCAAAGCTATGAGTTGTGGTTTTAACCTCACCAAGAAACAGTGATTCCATCTGAGGATAGTTCAGCAGTAATGCCTCAACATCCAGCGTCAGTCCCACACAAATCTTTTGACAGATGGATTGTGTGACTCAGGGTGCCGGGGGGGGGGGGGGCTCTTAGACAGAGTGGATTGAATATTCCCTGTCTTTCTTGGGTTCCCTCAGAAACAGACTGGAAACCAGTAAGGGTGGAAATAGATCAGGAGGGCATATCAATAAAGCCAGGAGGGGGGTGGGGAGGGAAGAGGGCCACCCACAGTGCACTGTCATGGGGAGGAGTGAGTGGTGTAGGAGGTTTCGGTGGCCCTGGGTGGTGCTGGAGGCACCTCCCAGTATTCAGAACCCCAGGGCAATTTTCCTACTAGCTCCCTGTCCATCGCAGTTGGGATTGATGAGCGGCCAAGAAATCTCTGACATTCTCTTCTGCTTGCCAAGAATAATGAAGAGAGCAGAACAGATGTCCTCAGACAGAAGGCAGGGGTCACAGGTGTCCCCAGCACACGTCCTTCATTCTGCAAGCCACAAAATTGCAAGCCACAGAATTACAAGTGGTAGGATAAAAAAAAATTACATATTTTAAAATAGAAAGACCACATGATTCAGCCCTCCCATTTTGGGGTATCGAGCCCAGAGAAAGGAAGTTGATGATTTGCCAGAGAGACAGCTGCACTGCCATGGTCATGTCAGCCCATTCCGCAATAGCCAAGAAATGATAACAACCCAGGTGTCCATCTACTGATACACAGATAAAGAAAATGTGGCATGTGCACAACAGAGTACTACTCATCCGTAAACAGGATGAGCATCCGGTCATGTGTGACAACACGGACAGCACTGTGTTCAATGACATAAGACCTACAGGGCGGAATCCAGCAGAGCTGATTGACACCAAGCAGAATGGTAGTTATAGCCTGTGACAGTGGGAGACAGTGAGGAGAAAAGCTGGCTGTTCCGGTGTGCTGTGTCACTGTCCAGTGAGGAAGGACAACAACGCGCTGTGTGTGCTTAGACTAAACCAGAGGGTTCTGAATGGGGGGAGGGGCTCCAATGAGAAAAGGGGGAGCAGGAAGCCAGTGTCATCAGCAGACTTCCCAAAGTCCCTTTCCTCACACTTTTGCTTTTGATGGATTGATTGACTGATTGATTGATTAAGGCATTTATCACCTGTTGGATGGTAGGATATACTCCCTCAGTGTTAATGGGCTCCCCTGGCATCCGTATATGTTTGTTGCATGAATGTGTTCACATGTGAACACATATGTATGCAGATGGACATGCCTCTGTGTGGCAGTCAAGGTCAATGTTGAGTTTCTTCCTCGTTAGCACCCCAATATATCTTTTGAGACACGGCTGCCCACTGAATCTAGAGCTCACAGTTCAGCTAGACCGGCTGGCCAGTGAATGCCAAGGATTCTCCCGTCTCGATAGTACCGGGGCTTTTTACATGGGTACTAGGAATATGAATTCAGATCCTTGTGCTTGTGCGACAAGCATTTTACCCACTAAGCCTGCTCATCAGACCCTATCGGGTCTTCATGTAAACTAAATAAAAGACAAACCGGACCGTGGTTCTACTATGTAGTGACACCACACCTTTCCTCCTGTATCTCATCAGAGATGCTCTTGACAGCCTTGAAGCAAGGTGTCTCCCCTTCCTTGGTTGATCATGGAAGTTCAGTGCATTCTCCAACGGACCAAGTACCTTAGAAGCTATTTAGATAGGAGGAAAAAAAAAAAAAAACAATCTCTGTGTCACTTAAAGTTCTTGCTGACACATTTCAGGCAGGATCTATGCACCCTAGAACACACACCTGGGGGTGATGTCATCACCCCCAGACCCACGAACCCCACTCCACACACACTGAGACCACATCTCACACTTGAAGCTCTGGGTACAGCTTTAAGAGCACAAATACCACATGGATTTCTCACTTTCGATTTGGCCTGTGTGAATATATTCACACCTAGATCCAACAAAGCCCACAGCAGAATACTGAGCTTTCTAAATCCACCCACAGCACCTCCCTGGAGAAGACAGCTTCCCTTCACTGCAATGCACAGACAGTGGTCACCCAATAAACAGGTCTGGAGGCTTGACAGAATGATAAGATCAACTCCCAAACAACAGTCTAAAGGGCGTCTCCCAGGAGGCTGGTGAGGACCTTTAGCATCGGTTGAGCTTGCTGACTTCCTCCAGGCTCTTCTCACCTGCTCCCATAAGTCTTTACACCACGTCCGCAGTGTCCAGTGCCCATAAATGAACGCTTGCTGACCCTCTGGGCTCTCGTGGGTCCTGTGCTGGCCATGGTGGGAAGGGCTTCTTATCTCCATAATGCCAATTTTCAAATATCACCCCGGACCCGCAGCCTTCAAGAGTTCAGTACCACCTCTGACTGCCAGTTTGTCTCCGAATAGGGACCAGCTACTAGGTCATAAAGAAGTATTGACAGGCAGCACGACTCAGCTATACTAAATGTGAACAAGTTGCCAAGGACACGGCTCTTGTGGTACTGATTGCTATGGCTGGGTTTCCAGGGGCTCTCCCACCCAGACAGAAAGCCAGCAGTGGCTTTTGAACTTGGCTATGAGGCTGGACCTGACTACAGGTGAAGCAGATTGTGACGTCATAGAGGCAATGCGCGCTCATTCCATGTTTACCTTCGGACCGACCCACCCCATACTTTCTCCCTTATGGCCAGGCTAGATATTTCCAGACTGCAAATAGCAGTTTCTCCCCACTACATTGAGCAAAAAAAAAAAAAAAAAAAAACACCTCACTTACTAGTGACCAACACAGAAGTCACCTGGGAAAGTCAGTGTGCAAAGCATTCCATTAAGGGGCATCCTTGCCAAAAAAAAAGACCAGCAGAGCAAAGCCAGCAGAAACCCATGGAGGAAGAGTCCACACTGCAAGGCATGCAGACCCCTCCAGGGCTTCCACCTCATTGGTCATCTCTCCCTGAGGTCGGTTTCCACGTGAGGTCATTAGCATTTCCCAATATCTTAGCAGATCACTGTTACCCATGTGATTTGATCCTCAATGACCCTCCTCTCCCTGCCTTTTTTTAAACCTCCTCTCTACATTTTTAAAAAACGGTACTGAGACACAATATGGTTCCCTGTTGTCTGTCCATCTGTCTGCCTCTAACCACACCCGCTAGGCACCATCACCCACATGCAGAATGCTGACCTCAGTCTCTGCTTCTCAAGCAGGCCTTACTCCTTGTGTTCATCTAGAAAGGACAGATCGATTTAGCCATTTTGCCTTAAATGTCAGTGGATACTGAAGAAGATGTGGTTGGCTTTCTCAAGATCACACAACAGTGGCAAAATCGACATACCCTGTGGATTCCAGACCATGCAACTTTAAAGGACCACCACCCCCAGGAACATCACTATAGTCCAAAAAAATTTAAGGTTGCCTTTGGACTGTAGAGTGTCAGCCGAGGGTGGATGGTATTAACTAGTGGAGACGAGCTCACCCCATCAAGGCATAAGGAGGAACCAAACTGAAGTTGTTTTGAGTAAGACTTCCATTCTGAATAGTTGTTAAAGTTTAAGCTCTCAAGACTTCCCTGGATAGCTGACATCCTGTTTGGCAGAGAGGAGCATCTACCTTGGTAACTGACATCCTAGTTGGCAAGTTGAGACATGAATGCAAGGCAAGTCACCCCACCACAGCAGAATAAACCAACCAATGAGAGTAGGGTGAGTGTACCACAGAGAGAAATGTCCCTAGGAAAGTCCCCTATCCCTGAATCCAGATAGGTAGGAAAAAAATGTAACTGTAACTTGGCACAGATGTTTGTGGGTTTTTCAGGCTTAAAGGGGGTGGGGGGGAAGGAGGTCACAGTTCAGCTCCTGAATCTGTTCTGCATCCCTGACCCATCAGTGGTGACTTGATGACAATAATTTTTGTTTTCTGTATTGACTTGGTGTTTCAGTTGTGCTGGATCTAAGTGGTCCCTATAACAAAAGGAACTGGTAAACACCCTGGAAAATAAATTGGCTGACAGAGGTGGGGGGGCAGGCTGTGAACAATTACAAGGATAAAGGAAATGAGGTGGCTTTTCCTTTTTCCCTTGGCTTTTCTGTACACCTTCACCATCCTTATGGATAGATACTGAAGTAATTAGGAAAACAGATGACTGAGCATGAGCATGAGGCACACATGAGAAACAGGTTCATTCCCTAGAAGCCACACAGGCAGTGACATCTACCTATTAGATGGTGCAGACCAGGCTGGGAGGCCCATACCTGTAATCCCAGCACCCAGGCAGCTGAGGCAGGTGAATAGCTTCAAGTTCCAGGCTAGGCTGAACCAGGAAGTGCATACAAAAAGAAGGAAGGGAGGGAAGGAGAGGAGAGGGGAAGGGAGGGAAGGGGGAGGGGAGGGGACAGGAGGGGACAGGACAGGACAGGGGTAGGGGGTGCTTTAGGTACTTGCTGACCTGAGTTCTATCCCCAGAACCCATGTGAATAGCCAGGTGTGGAAGCTCACCAGTCATCCCAGGGCTAGGGAGACAAAGGCTTGGTCCTGAGCTGTCTGGCCATTCTAGCCTATTTGGGTTAAGTTCCAGGCCAACAAAAGACCCTGTGTCAAAGGAAGTAGACAAGGTTCCTGAGCATCACACACACACACACACACACACACACACACACATACACATTACACACACACCCCGAGCACATGAGTTTCATATTTTTGTGTTTGTTTTGTCAGAATGAATAGAATGGAAGCCTAATGGAAGCCCCAGAACAGCTGGCCACACACAGACAAGGCCCTTCATTTTGCTCTTCAAGCTGGGCGGGCATATGCTCAGCACAGCAGGCCTCTGAGGACCCCAGGGCCACCTTGTAAGCAGCACGGTAACTTCCAAAGTAGCAAGGATCTTTGTTAAAAACAGGCATGAGTCTTCTGGGTGGAGGGAGACAGCTAATGAGCCCGTAAAACTGAATACAGTTAATGACAGCAGGATTAGAACAGGCACACTCCTGTTGGAAATAAAGAGTTGACCTCTAACCCCACAAAACCACAAAACTCCAGAGGCCACGGAAAGCAATAGGACACAAGTAACAACTGGGCCACATGAGAGGGAGCACACCCAGCCGGCTGTGACATATGTAGCTGCCCAGTTCTCTAACTGGCGAGCAGGGCAGTTCCCCCACACATACAGGTAGAGTGTGTCTGACACTGTCAGGAACTGCCTAAGATACTGAGTTCATAATGGGGAAAGGTTTGCTGGGGAGGTTTCAATACAGGTTCGTGCTGCTCCTTTTAGGGCTGTGGCAAGCAAGGCTTTCCTTCCTGCACACACAGCCCATGGCAACATGGAAGAGAAAACTCACTGGACAAAGCACCCATGGTGGGTAAAACAGAGAGAACAAACACAGGTTTCCAGAGGACCAAACTTCCCCTGCTAGGCCCTTCTCTTAAAGGTCCTCCCACTTCCCAGTGGCATCATGGGATTTGACACATGGGCCTTTTGAGGACACTTCAGATCCCATCTACTGGAAAGAGCCAACACACACCTGATGCCTCTTCAGAAACCAACGAAGGAAAGGCTGTCTATCAGCACACAGAGCCCCTGAGATGTGCCACAGATAGGGCTGTACTATGGGAGTGCCAGCCACCACTCTGATCCTCGCTCCAGACTCCAGGGCCTTGGGCATGGTCAGCGCTAACACTGTGAGTACCCAGTATGCCACATCTCCACCAGCCCTGTTCATGAGTGGAAGAGGTCAGAGGCCTGGGACAGGAAAGGAAAGCACAAAGAACAAAGCCAGTTTCTTGAAGACCGCACAGGGATTTGCTGCAGAGATGAGTGGAAATGCCCTTGGGCCACAAGAAAAAACAAAAGAGTGCATGGCCCTTAAAATAGACTAGGTGCAAGAAACAGAAGAAGCAAACTCATCAAACCACTAACTGAGGGAAAAAAAGGAGACTGCAGAGAAAATTAAAACACTGTCAATTTTAAAATAGGCATGGCATGGAAGAGCATGCTGGGGAAAAAAGTAAGGAAAGCATTAGACCAGACCAAAAGAGATAAGCACATCAATTAAGAGACAGATAAAAGGGGGAAATAAACAGAAGATAAGGAAAAAGAAACGTAAAGGATTCTTCCAGATTACAGGATGTTCAAGAATGACCTCGTAATTGCACTCATGAGTAGATGCTCAAACAATCAAACCCAGGTGCTTAAATCAAACCCTTGTGCTTAAATCGTGGATGGTCAGTGGACAGACTGCTCTCATATGCAGATGCTGAGGCCCCTTGAGGGTTGTGTTTGGAGTTGTGAGACAGAAGTTCCAGACATGGAAAGTGTGTGGCCACAAGATGGTACAGTAGCTCAGAGTGAGTGAGTGTGGAGTGTGTCTCCTTGTCCTCCCATATCTATCTACCTACCTACCTATCTGTCTATCTATAGCTATCTATCTTTTTCTCTTTCCCTTTCTCTCTCCCCCTTTCCCTCTACCTTCCCTCCCACCCCTGTCTCTCTCAGATTGTGAGAAGGCTCCCATTCACAAATCAAAAAGAGGATCTTACCAGGAACTAAATCTGCCAGTAGTTCACCATGGATGGATTAATTATTACAGAGATGGGAGAAAGAAAATGGAAAGGCAGATGGGGAAGGGTTTGTTGATTTGTTTTGTTTGTTTTTCAAGGCAGGGTCTCTCTGTGCAGCCCGGACTGTCCTGAAATTCACTCTAAAGACCAGGCTGGCCTAGAACATAAAGATGCCCCTACTTCTGTCTTCTAGTGCTTGGATTAAAGGCAGGTGCCCAGCTATTATGTTTTATTTTAACAAGATGAAAATCCTTTGACAGTAGAGATGATTACACAATCAACTATTTTATGAATGCATACTAAATGTCACTCAATAAAATATCTGTAAATGGTTCGCTTCGTGCTAAATTGTGGTTTGGATGAGATATGTGAACACTTGGTTCCCATTTGGGAAGGTCTGGGTGGTATAGCGCCCCAGAGGAGACAAGTCACTGGGGGCAGCTCTGAGAGTATGGGTCTCTTGTCACTCCATTTGTTCTCTCTGCTGTGTGCTTGGATTTGGAAATGTGAGTTCTCAGCGTTGCCCTCCAACAGCCATGGTTTCCCACCATTCCTGGACTCTTATTCCTCTGCAACTGCAGCCAAAATGAACTCTAGCCTTGATAAACCACCACGGTCACAGTCTTCTATCACAGCAACAGAAAACTAGCACATGTGAATTTCAGATTTTATGGGGGCAGGCATCCTCTGTAGTCCAGGCTGGCCTCCTACGTTAGTCTCCTGGGTGCTAAGATTATAGGCATGTGCCTTCACATCCCAGTCAATTCAACTTTTTGAAAATGACTTAAACATAAATGGCCAAGAACTGCAAGTTAACATATCACAGACACTTCATATCAGCATTCACTGCCATCGATAGTCACAATAATTAAATTACTGGAAGAGCTTGGATGATGCTAACAGTGAAGGTTACAATAGTGATGTGGCTCATGTACACAATGGACTCTGCCCAGCCATGAAGAAGGATGAGTTATATCACTTGCAAAAAACTGGATACAACTTGAGATCAGAATATTTAATTACGATGATCCTACAATGACAAATGTCATGTTATCGTTCATTTGTGATGCCTATATTTTATATAGATACACAAAACACCACATGCAGATATAAGAGGAAAACACAAGTGAAACTGTCTTGGTGACCAAAGGGGACCAAGAAGAGGAATAGAAAGTGGGGAGAGGAAAGAATGCTGGGGGTGGCAGTGTGTGAGACAACGTACTCAGCATAGAATCTATACTTGCATGAAAGTATCCACATGTGACACGGTACTGTGTACAATGAGCATGTATGACAGTATACTTGCGTGACAGTGTCCATGTGTAACATGGTACTGTGTACAATGAACTTATGTAACAATATACTGTGTAGCAGTATAACTCAGCATTGTGCACAATGAACATATATAACACAATGAAAACTGTCTTGAAAAGACAAGAGACTGAGGCAGGAGGATGAAGGAACCAAGGCCAGTTTGGGTTGCTAAGTGAGACCTAAAAACAAAAAAAAAAAATTCAAAGGAGGGAACAAGACAGTTTTGAAAGAGAGTTGGGGGGGGGGGAGGCGTATAGAGCAGGAGAGAGGGGGAGAATATTTTAAAGAAAAAAGAGCAAGAATGACCTTAGTATGTCAATATTTTGTCTCCAACACTGAAATCTCAGAATAAGGCCGTTAATATAGCTCTGTGGCAGAGCACTTGCCTAGCACACATGTGACTCTGGGTTCAAGTCCATCAAGTCCAAGAACCAAACGGAAAAAAGTTCTCAGAAAGTTGTGTGGCAGGAACTACTACATTCAGACACATTGGAGTGCATGAAGAAGGCAACTGAAGAGAGGTTTCAAACATGCAGAGAAAACATACCAGAGCCTTCGAAAAATCATACACTTCCAAAAGGGCTTTGTGTCAGAAGACGAAAATCAACTCAAAGGGTAAAACAAACTTTACATAAATGTAAGGATGGCTTATAAGAGTATTATACATTGAGAAAGGGGAAATCATGGACACTGATTAACGCATAACAAATTGAATACCAGGTTAAACTGTCACGTTAAAGGAAAGGGGATACAGGAAAACAAAACAAAAAAAACACAAAAACTGAAAATCTCTAAAAAGAAAAAAAGAAAAAAAAAATTGAGACTTTGTATCCAAGAGACTGAGAAAGCCCTTTCCTTGATTACCAAATTTCACAAATATTTACCAAGGATTGTGAAGAAGCAGTAAGGACCCATCAGCCAACTTAGTACCGTGTAACTGTGATCCAATAAAGACGAAAGATCAAAGTAAAGCCACTGATAATGGGGAGACAAGCTTGAAGCCGGAGGGAAAAGGCCAGGCAGCTGGTGAGCCGGCACAGTTACACCAACAAGAGCCATGATTTAAGTTTTTACAATATGAATTAGACAAGGGCCATCCAAACTGGTTCAACAGAAAGAACCCGAAATGACACCATAGTTTCATACTTAGAAATAAGGCCAAGCATGGGGAAAATACTAAGCCAGGAGGCAACACTGTCCCGACTGCAGACTGTGGAATGAAATTAGGCAGAAAGGGGATGGAAGAGGTGACTTCAAGATGCCAAAAGATATGATCGGGAGTCAACAGCTGGGGATAATGGAATGTTTTACAGTCTAATCTCATAAACCCTTTAAAGGATGAAAATGTGACAATGGGTTCTTTGCAAAATTCTGAATCCTGTTCCCTGCCCAGTGCCAACACTCCCAAATGACCAGATGGCTATAAAATCAGAGATCCAGATCAGCTTTGAAAGTGGGGCAACTCACAACTGCTTGGCAGAAGCTCTGACAAAGTTCTAGACAAGATAGAGCAGGTGGGAACTCCTAAGGGACAGATAGATGTCACTGGTGGGAATGGAAGAGTCAGGTAATAACTAAGAAGGAAAGCTGAGAATGTGGATTCACAGACACCCTGACAAACACCACTTGTGGGGGTCCAGATGAGGACTGGGTACCTCCCCAACTCAGAGTGAACACAGAAAGATGAACCCACAGCCCAGAAGCATGCAAAGTCCCTGCCAGACACTCCGTCTCTGCATTCCTTTACCTTCACAGACATTAAACGCAAACAACGTGACAGGTACTCAGGATGGGAGCACAGCAGAAAAGAGCACGTGACCCCTGAACTGTGTGTATGACCCCTGTGACCTGGCATAGCCAGTGGCCACAAGTGGCCATTTCAATTTTCATTAAAAATGTTTGTAAAAACTAAGAACAGTATCTCATTTGCACTAGCCACATTTTCAAAGAGCCAGAATAGCTGAGGATGGAGAGTAGGCATGTGGTGGTTTGAGTAAGAATGACCCCTGCAGGCTTGTTATTCGAATGCTTGGTCCTCAGGGAGCGCGCTATTTGAGAAGAATTAGGAGGTGCAGCCTTGTTGGAATAGACATGGCCTTGTTAGAGGAAGGGTTTCAAAAGCCCACACCAGGCCCAGGCCAGCCTACAGATCAGGACAGAGCTCTCAGCTACTGCTCCAGCACCAGGACTGCATGACAATAATGGACTAAACTTCCAAAACTGTAAGCAAGGCCCTAATCAAACGCTGTCTCTCACAGGAGTTGCCTTGGTCATGGTGTCTCTTCACAGCAACAGAACACTGACTCGGACCAGACGTCACATGAGGAAGCCCAGACTCTAGAATGTGACCATCTTCACAGAAGCACTGGTCCAGAGCAAGGCCCTGCTGTTCCCCAAAGGTGTCTCTGGGATTCACACATCCTTTGAGAAAGCTAACCTGTAAGTCTAAGTAAGCCTCTGCCTTCCCACACCATCTGGACTGACAGAGCAGAAAGTCTCAAAGGCTGCTCTCTTCAAAGAGCAGGAGAGAAAACCACCAGATACTGGAATAAGGTTGGTGGATTCAAATAAGAGAAACACTCCACCATGCCTGAGTAAGACTGGCAGAGAAGCAGACACACCGAAAGCAAGACTGGAATAAGCAAAGACACTCCTATTACTGAGTTACAGGGTGGCTTCACTATGACAAAGCTCTTCCAGAAATGGGGTCAAATTGAGGTCAAGAGCTCTATCCACAGAAAAACAAATTGTTTAGATTAAAAACATGACAGATTTAAAAAAGAAATAAAAAGCTTGTCCACTTATGGTAGCCCATGTATTTAATCCCAGTGCTCAAGAGACAGAGGCAGAGGGTTCTCTGAATTCAAGGCAAGTCAGAGAGTTACAGTAAGGCCTAGTTTCAAACAAATAAGTGGCTGGAAAGACAGGTCAGTGGTTAAGAGCACTGTTGTATATCATGTACTAATAGGAATCAACACAACACAAAAATAGGCCACAGACCACAGAGGATGAACCAGTGAATCAATTTGAGTGATGAAGGGTTTATAAACTTAACCTACAATGGTGAGACATTAAATGTCATTAAGTGACAGTGGGGGATGGAGAGACAACTCAGCAGTTATGAGCACTGACTGCTCTTGCAAAGGACCAGGGTTTGATTTCCAGCACCCACATGGCAGCTCACAATCACTTGTAACTCAGCTCTAGGGAATCCAACACCCTCTTCTGGCCTCTAAGGACACCAGGCATGCACATGGCACACAGACATACATTGCAGGCAAAACACCCAATATATATAAAATAGCAATTTGTTAATATCTTAATGGCAATAAATTTAAGAGATAGAAAATATCCAGAGACAAGGCTCTAAAGAGAAGTATATGTTCTGCACCAGGAAAACCGTGATCAAAGCAGAGCAGCAGCACTGAGCCTTAGCAACCAACAGAGGCAGGGGCCTGCGGGACGGGAACTCAGGCATGTATGTCTGACGAGAAGGGCTATCTCAGAGAAGCAAGCCACAGCCCTAGGGCCAACACCTACAACTACAGCCACACCCACTGGATGCTTCGGGTACTTCTATCTGCTCAGCAATAGCCTGTCCAGCCTTGGGCTGACATCACATTATTAACGATTCTTGTGACCAGGAAGTGTTGTTTCCAAACAGCATCTTGCCTCGCTCGCTTCCTCGAGTGCTCAGTGTACTGCAGCGTTTGTTTTCACACTGCCGCGTCTATTGCCAAACAAGTCCATTCCCTTTGGAGAACCTCACGTCGCTCATGGTTTGGACAGGCAGTGCCCATGCGACACCCAAGACAAAATCAAATGTTTCTCAGCCTCCAACTACAGCACAGACTTAAAAAGAATGATAATACCCAGGCTTGCCAGGGAAATAGGAACAAGGGAGGACATGATATAAATAATATTTGGAGGATAAAATTTGGAAGTTTAATAAACAGGCTACCAGAAACATAACAGGAAACGACATTGCTCTGCTGGCTTTTGCAGTATTGTTCTCTCAAGAGAACTGTCTCCAGTAGGAAATTTCAAACCCAAGGATTGTTCTGTGAAAGATGCCAAAATAAGATTCCTTTAAATGCAACCAAAATCACACACACCAGAGATGATTTCAATATTTGGAAAAAAAAATCAGGCCTTTGGTCTCTAAGGGCTGTCTGTCACACAATGCTGGGACAGCCATCGCCAGGGACAGGTGTGTCCTCTGAGAACCAGGCCTAGAGAGAAACACGGCATTACTTTGTCTGCCGACCTGAAGTCTCCAACCTTGAAAGTCTCTTCTGCTTTAATGTAACTCAAGCCAAATATGAAAGAACTAAGCCGTTTCTGAAACAAACTGTATTAAGTAGCACCAGGGACGTGGAAGTAGCTTCCCTGGCATGCCTCCACAAAGAAAACTGACAAATGACTGAGATCCAGAGCCACCTGACTTCTGGTGTCATGCCTCAGCTCCCAAAGTCACCTGCTATATGCGATCAGCATATTCCCAAGTCTCTCAGACTCGGTGAGAGACAGCAGTGGAGAGAAGGGCTGAGCTCAGACACCACCGCTGTACAAGACGGTCCCTTAATGTACCAACTGTGTCATTTTTAAGAAGCTGCATAATGTCTGTATGCTGCCTCAGTTTCCCATCTTCAAAATGAAAAGAGTAGTATCTTCATTGGGAGACTTTGGAGCAGTGAAACCCTACAGTCACCAGGTGCAGGGTCTCCATCCTCTTGGCAATAAAAATGGAGTTTGTCCCTGCTTATCAAGTGCAGAGACATGAATTTATATCAACAGACTTCAAAGGAACAAAAAGATAAAATAATAGCTTAAGAGTAAAAGGATTAAAGGGGATTTTCAAAAAGATAAAAACGGAAATGCTGACAAAGCTGTGGAGAAAGAGGCTCTCGTGGGCCTTCTGTAGGAATGGGATAATTGAGCTGTTGTGAAGAACACTGTGGAGGTCCCTTCATGGCAGCATCCAGCAGCCCACGGTACGCACACACCCAAAGGAACTGAAATCAGCACCCTGAGGAGCCAACAGAACTCCTATATTTACTGAACTCTGTTCACAAGAGCCAGAACAGGAATCAGCTTACGTGTCTAGTCATAGAACAATGGAGAAAGAAAATGTGGAACAGACACCCCGTGGAATACTCTGCCACCCTAAGAGGCGAGACTTGCTGCCCTCTGTGACAGCATGCATGGATCTCAATGACATCATGTTAAGAGAAAGAAGCCAGGCACAGAAGATAAACACTGTATAAAGTCATTGCAAGATGAATCTGAAATCATTTATCTCACACTGAGAGAAGGGAACAGTGGTTACCAGACACTTGGCAGAGGGGGCAGGGCAGAAGTGGGTCAATGGATGCCAAGTTGTGTTTAATAGGAAGAATATGGCATGGTGTTCTGAGGCCCACGGGGTGAATATAATTAGCACCAATGCTTTATCTCAAACACACAGAAGACAGGAATTTGAGTGAGCTCACCTTGAAGAAATGTCAGAAAAGTAGGAAGACAGTTGGATACTTTATCTTAGCTGATCCCCACCCAGGGGATACATGAATCAAAGAAAACATCAAAGAACCTCATTATAAGCAGAAATATGTGCATTAAAAATTAAAAGCTTATTTTCTGTTATGGCAACTTAATGCTGAACATGATAGTTTTAAATACATAAATAAAAATAACTTGGGGAAATACTTTTCTGCCCCAAAACATAACTAAAAATTAATTTTTATCTTTTAAACTCAAACATATCCCTATTGCTATTTTAATACAGTTCACAATAAATTTGGCTACTTTAATCACACTGATAAAGATCTGAAGAAACTTGATAATTCTATACTATAAACTGGGATTTGGTGATAGTCCAGGGCAAGCACTCCTGTGAGTACCTCATCGTGTACACTAGCACAGTGAACCCATGTAAGGCATGCACAGGGGAGGGACCTGCTGTGTCCATTACTCAGATGAAGATAATCATGCCCAAGGTCACAGAGCAGAGAGCTAGTCAAGGAGCATCTGCCTGAGCTGAGAGAAGCTGACGGTCCCAGCATCCCCAGCATCTGCCCATTCCCATGGAGGAGGTGAATCTCTACAGGCTTGGGACCATTTACCACCAACACCTGCCACTCTCAGCCTTCAGGCTCTTTCCTCCCAAACCAAAGCAACAGGTCTAGGGACCAGTGGCAGTCACCATGGCAGTTAACTAAACAGGCCACCTGTATATGCTCCTCCTCCCCTCTCTCTTCCCTACTCACCTTCTGGTTTGAGATCACCTTTGAAAGTAACAGAAATAAACAAACCAAGAAAACCCTACTCCACACAACTTCATGGTTCAAAGTCTGTTTACTGTGAAACTCAAACCAAGAAAGTAATTAACACAGCTCAGCTACATACCACACCAGACTTACCACACCTCTGGGGTAGCCAGAATAACACAGTGGGATATCCTCCTTGAAGTCAAACCTGTATCCACCCACCAACACTTTGAAAGGGTCTGAAAAAAATGCACCTAGCCTTTAACCCACAAATTAAGCAGAGATTCTCACGTGTGCCACATAAAATGTTACCCCATCATAGAAGGTGAAGAGCTGAGAGACTATCACCTCTTGACGCTCATCCAGCCACCTCCCTCACTGCCTCCCACCCATCTGCTCTCAACACACAAAATGTCCCCGACGAGTCATAAGTGAGCAAATCAGGAGTCTTATCAAAGAAAAACCCTGTGTCATAAACTAGGCCTTACTTTACCAAGGCCATGAGATTTTTCATGCTGGGAAAGATACTAAATAAATCCCACAATATCTGATGCTTAAGTATCTATGCTCTGGGCTGGCTGGGGAGATGACTCTTAATAAAGTTCTTGTCACATAAGCCGGAGGATCGAGTGCAGATGTCTAAACACCCGAGCTAACAGCTAAGCAGGGTGACACGAATCTGTAGCCCAGTTTTAGAGAAGCAGACAGTAAATCCCTGAGTGGGCCAGGCAGTCTAGCTGGGTCAGTGAGCTCTGGTACAGTGAGACCCTCTCTCAAAACCTAAAGTCAATGTGGTAGTTTGAATGAAAATGTCCTCCATTGGCTCATGGTTTTGAACGCTGGTCCCTGGTGAGTGGTGTTATCTCGGGAGGTTTAGGAAATACAGCCCTGCTGGAAGAAGTGCACCACTGGGAGTGGTTGACTCTTGCCATTTCTCTCTCTCCCTTCCCCTCCCTCCCTCTCTCCCTCCCTCCCTGCATCCATCCATCCATCCTATTTGAGGTTTAAAGATGTGAACTCAGCTGCACACCTCTGCTCTGCAAACTCCTGGAGTTGTAAGTCAAACTCACCCTTAGGTTGCCTTGATTATGATGTTTTAGTACAGAGGAGGGACTGGGCACACAGCTCAGTGGTTAAGAGTACTTGTTTGTCTTGTTTGGTTCACAGCATCTGCTTGGCAGCTCATAGCCAACTGCAACTGTAATTCCTATGCCCTTCTCTGGCCTCCACAACCAATGCACACTACAAGTATGATGCACATGATGACATACAAGCAAAACATTCTTATACAAAATAAAAATACAGTTTTACAGCAACTGAGAGATACCCAACATCAACCTCTAGCTTCCTCACCTATGCACATACATGAGCACATAGATATAACACACACACAGACACACACACACACACACACACACACATACATCTATGTTGGTCTTTCAATATTACATTTTTTTATGACAAGCACTGAAGAATTTCTCACTTAAATTAATATTAGTTGATTCCACTCCCAAAGACCCCCTCCTCTTGATCTCCCCACGAGAAAAAAATGCACCTTATTTCTTTGAGTATCTATGCCTGAAAACTGACAAAGGTACAATCTGACTCACATGGTTTCAGCATGAAATTTCTGGAAAGCCTGGAGAACCCACATGATCCACACCTGTACCAACAGAAACCAGAACCTTCCATTGCTCTCATACAAGTCAACCGAGACTAAAACTGGTCATTTTCTTTTCTAGGGGATATGATGTGCTGCTCCCTCGGAACACAGCACACAAATTAAAATACACATGCTTCAAGTTATGCTGGAGAGGAAAGACAAACACTAAGATGATATCACCCCCAGAATCATTTTTGAGCACAGGAAAAAAAAAAGATGCTGATAGGAAAAGCAAATTAAGACTCCTTCAAAATGAGGGCATGATGACAGCAGAGTAATTAGAACCAGAAAGAAGAGCTAACAGGGAAAAAGTGACATAGACATGTGTGTGTGTGTGTGTGTGTGTGTATGTAGCATATGTGTGTGTGTGTGTGTATGTAGCATGTGTGTAGCATGTGCATCATATGAGCACACTGCAGGAGCCTTTCTGCCTGGTAATGTCTGGATTAGAACAGGTCTGGGTGTGACAGTCTAGTGTGGCACTAGCAGAAGTGACTGTGGGGACTCCAAACTGCCTGAACTACAAAGAAAAACAGACGTTCCAGACCAAAGCTCTTGGTCACCCAGAGGAATCAGATTAGGCAAATCAGATCTTTCAGAAAAGCATACAAGTGACCAGTGTGGCCCATATTTATAACACTGAGTTGAAGGGCTGTGCAAATGAGCACACTGTAGGTCTTATTGGAACCTCTTCAGTAGCACACAGAGAACAGACAGGCAACATCTGGCTCAGGTGACCTTACGTTTATACAAGGAATCAATATTGCAGGGAAGAGGCCAGGAGAGCTCTAACAAGTGCTCCTGTGTCCTGTGCTGGCTTTGAAGCCATGTAGACTGTCCCTGAGTCCTGGAAAGATGCTTCCCAGCTGTGTGGCCTTGAGTGGGTTCTAGGTAACCCTACCATACTGTCAGTCCCTATTCCACAGGGGAGGGCCACCAAGTGCCATTTTGATACAGTTATTGTAAGAATTCAAGGAGACCCTGCAGCCTCTGGAACATTCTGCACAGCAGTTCTCCAAATTAGACTAATTAGTATAATTATGAAGAATCGTGCAATGGTTGGGTCACTGCAAAACATTTTTCCTGAATAAGAAGGTTTTGTTTCGTTTTGTTTTGTTTTTAGTTTTAGAAACTCCTACCTCTTCACTTACAAAAAGCCAATCTCAAAAGAAACTAAGTGTCCACATTATACACAAAACTGAAAAAGAAAAAAATTGTGAATTTTCATTCTGGTTTAATATGTGAGGGTTCAACTTGCAGGAAATCTGGAACCCTGTGGTTTCTCTAGGAGGAGTAAGCTCTTAGAGGAAGAACGAGCACACACAGAAACAGCCACAAGTCACATAGCAAGCCTGTCTGAAGGTCTTTTTGTAAGAGGCAGCTTTCGAGGTCTAGAAGAAAAGCCCAAGACAAATTCTGTGTATGTGTATCAGATTGGGGTGATGGGGACGGAGGGGAATCACAGATTTGGGGAGAAAAAGAGAACGGGTACAAAGTGACAGTTAGGCTAAGACTGGCTTTGAAAATGGGAGGTTTCCCAGCAGAAGTAACTGCATAGGCAAAGGCATGAATGGACACGGGGCTTTTTTTTTTTTTTTTTTGGTTTTTCGAGACAGGGTTTCTCTGTGTAGTCCTGGCTGTCCTGGAACTCACTCTGTAGACCAGGCTGGCCTCGAACTCAGAAATCCGCCTGCCTCTGCCTCCCAAGTGCTGGGATTAAAGGCGTGCGCCACCACCGCCCAGCAGGCACGGGGCTTCAAGAGGATGGAGAGGAGATGGGGCTGGGGATGAGGCTGATGTAGGGGTGGATGCTAGCCAAGGGAGAGGGTAGCTACAAACAGCTCTCCATTAGAAATGTGCCCAGATGTAAAATTAGAGTGTCTACCCAGGCCACTGAGGTGAACCTTGGGGGAGGATGGAATAACAGATCAAATGGATTCTAATGGCAACAGAGCACTGTGTTCTATTAGACAGAAGCCACGTGGCTGTGACACTGGGGAGTTCCAGGGGGATGGGCGGGTGTGTGTGGGAGGACTATTCAGTTAGGCAGCACCCACGTGGGATGGAGCAAGTGAAAGGAATCAAGGAGACACTGGAAGTAGGAGGTACAAAAACAACCAAGAAGGAAGAATACTGTAGATTCTAGACACGATCGATAGTGCAGTCTGTAGGTCTCCTATGACTGCTCAGGGAAAAGCTGTTAGTTTTAAAGCCAAGAACAGTCAAGGGGCAGGGAAGAAGGTAAAGAAACCATGGGTGACCACACACACCGTCTCCCAAGGATGCAGATAAGCAGAAGAGAATGGCTCCGAGCACTGTGACGTCAAATGCTCACTAAGTATTTCCCTAAGCCCTGTGTGTCCCCTGCAACCTTGGAACAAGTGGTGACAAGCACATTTGTACACAGGTTCATGGACTCTGATCCAGTTCTTTTAACAGCAACTATGAACACAAAGCCAGACAGTGGGAAGTTGTCTTCTCTGTCCCAAGGAAGAAATAACTCGCTGGCCTCTGTTCTTTGGTCCCTGGAAATCACTTGTTCATGATACAAGGAATATCAGCAGAAGGAGAGCCCTCTGCAGAGAAATGAGAAAACTTTGTGAATTCCAGCATGACCCTTGGCCTTGCTCACTAGATACATTTAAGGGTCATAGGAAGGAAGTGTGTTAGTCCTGGCACTCCTAGAGGTTGGTCAAGTCTCTCATTTGGCATCATTTATTAAAACTATGAGAAACATTGTAACAGATGGCTGTGAAGACTGAGTTTGTCACTACCGACTACAGTCAGCGTAAACAAAAGGCACTCAGTAAATGAACTCTGAGAATGAGTTCAGATATTGGTCCCATAATGCCCCAATTCTAGATAAGGAAGCCAAACCCCAGGGAAAGTTACTCTGTAAGTCAAACTTGGGGTTCCCTCACTCTTCCAGGACACCTACTTTCCCACACTGTGAGTCGGACTGTCCTCCTGGTGTCCCATGCCCCTCCCCTCACAATGAACTTCAAAGCTTTTAGCCCATTCGGTGATGTGGCCCTCACAGCCAGCTGGTAGGTCAATTAGTAGCCCCCTTTCCAGATGAGCTCATCAACCCTCACAACCCTATAAGCGCAACAAACATTTAAATACAGGCTATGAGGCCCACATTCTCTCCACCAATGTTAACACAAGTTCACTTCCTGCTGAGTTGGCTTCACAGATCTCTGTAGAAGAGAACTGGGTGATTGATGGGCACATTTGGTTCAACAATGCCCAGTGATCCTGTCTCCATTTCTTCAGAACCCACGGGGCCTCCATTCCCAGCAGAAAAGCAAGACAAGTGGGGTAGCTGAGCCATGGTGTTGGAGATGCCCGTCCTTGCTGTCCATCGTACAGCATCACCCCTACTCAAGGATGCTCACCTGTCAGACCCAGCACACATCTTAAAGAGCCATTGCCATGGCCACAATGCCTTCTCACAGAAAAAGCCTGGATCCAAAACACCAATTGAAATGTAGGGATCCAGCAGGGATAATGTTCAAGAATGGAGGTTAACTTCCTTTTACCAAAGTTTATGAGTCATATGGAACTAAGTTCTGTTGTCACTTTCTCTTCTGAGATGCAATGTTCAAAGAACCACACAGGGCAGCATTAGATCTGCCTTAAGAAAAACTACCTATCCTTGCACCCTATCTCAAAATATTCCTAAATAGGTCACCACGAGCAAGGTTTCACTAAGTTCTATTTCATGTCCTGCTAGCTTCTGCACAGCTGGGTGAGGCTGCCCACTCTTCTCAAAGCCCGTCTCCCACTGTCGCACCCATTCAGGACTGTCAGGTCCACAGCCCCCTTTCCCTGACCATGTCACAGTCAGGTGCCACATGCCACTACACAGGCAGATGCTCAACGAGTTTTCTAGGAACATCCCCACGGAAGGCCAAGAGCCATCTCTGCAGGGACCCATTTTAGCTCCTGAGCAAAAGTACTGTCAATGCCATGCGCATCATCTATCCAAACCCAACAAAGGGCACCCTGTGCACAAACAACTCAAAGCTACTCTCATCCTCAAGGCTGAAGGACTGGAGCCAAGCACATGACACTGGACAGCATAGTCCATCACTACCTTTTAGCACCCACAGCTTTTTAGAAGTTTAATTAACAATATTTCAAAACTAAGACATCTTATATAAAAATTAAGACTTTGAAGACCCCTCTCCCCAAATGAGGAAGACCTCAGCAAACTGTAGCCTAGAAGAATCAGAAGTAGGTCCTAACTTACTATTATCACTGTCTGCTGGATGCTCATGCAACACCAACAGACAGCTTCCTAAGTACCCACTGTGTATCAGGTGCCTGTAACACTAGAAACAGCTTCCTGAGTGCCTACTGTGTATCAGGCTCATGCAAAACTAGCAGACAACTTCCTGAATACCCACTGTGTGTCAGGCTCATGAAATGCCAGCAGACAGCTTCCTGATTACCCACTGTGTGTCAGGCTCATGAAACACCAGCAGACAGCTCCCTGATTGATTACCCACTGTGTGTCAGGCTCATGAAACATCAGCAGACAGCTTCCTGATTACCCACTCTTAGGCAAGGGAGGCTTAGGACACCATAAGGAGTAAACAGGACAAGAAATGATCCAACATCCGACAAGAAGGGACTTAAAGTCAGATGACACAAAGGACTTCTGTTTCAGAGGATGGAGATGTGCTTTCCAAATTCTTCCCAGTGACTATAGCTAAGGCTCTGGACACTGTCTACAGCTCGAACACGAGATGACTCAAAGAGAAAACAAGAAATATACTGGTCAAAGAAACTGGACATACCCACCCACCCCCCAAAAAAATGACATGTTATTGAGTTCCTTCACTGTTGGAGCTGAAGAAATTGGCAGCCTAAAAATGCCAGTGAGCTTAGAGAAACAGTGTTCCAAAGAAGAGGAGGAGGATGAGGAAGAGAAGGAGGAAGAGGAGGAAGAGGAAGAAGAAAAAGGAGGAGGAGAAGGAGGAAGCCTGCTCTCTCTCAGCCACAGACTGAGCAAGTGGCCAGCTAGAGAGGCAAACAACTCTTACAGTCTAACACTTCCTTAGGGCCACACTACATAGAAAGAGAAGAGAAAGGTAAAGATAAACGATAGATGGATGATAGATAGATAGATAGACAGACAGACATTTAGATTAAATTAGATTAGATTAGATTAGATAGGTGGGTGGGTGGATGGTTAGACAGACAGACCCATGGCCCCACAACTGACCTCAGTGGTATGAGAGGGAGAGTAGACATCTACTTTTGGCCAAATGTAATGAGTTGACTTGTTTATCCCTTCCCCTCTTGTGCACAGGGTGGTGTCAGAGTAGACAAATGATACTGTCATCCTCAACATAGTAAAAATCTGCCTTTCCCACCTTTAGTATCAGTGAAGGCCATCTGAACCCAACTTCCATTTCTAGTGGTGACAACGAGGTTTCTGCCCCCCTGTCCAGGGGAGTAGGTCACATAGGCTGAGTGGAGAGTCAGTTCATCCATTATGACCAGGCTAATGAGGCCACCCCTTCCACAGTGCAGGGTGAGACCAAGTGGGGAGCAGTTACAAGTTATGTCCACCCCTCCCAGACAGAGAGGCATCAGGGGGACCTGGTAGACATCAGAAGCCCCAGTCCTTCAGATACAAAGAGGCATTCCTATTTCTAAAGCCAGCAGAGTCTTGGACAGGAACCTGGGCCTTCCTTCACCTGGAAGCAATATGACAGTAACTGACCACAGGCAGTGCCAAATAAAACAAATAAATCACAGCCACCTAAGTAGGATCCAGTCTCATAATAGCCAAATTCCCAGATTTCAATTGTTAGAAAATCACTCATCCCAAGAGCCAGGGAAGTTCAAGTTGAATGAGGAAAGACAATCACTAGATGCCAACACTAGGATGACAGAAACATTACAGTTACAACATCAGTGATTAAAGGGGGTACAGGTAATTGTCAAATGCTTGGAACAAATGAACAATGAAGAAATCTCAGCAAAGATGTAGATAGATATATAGAGATGATACAAGTAAGATGCAAAAATTGAAAATTCTAAAGTCAGAACTTAAAACTGTGTGTACAGGAAACAAATGAAGTATGAACTGAGGAACAAGGTGATACAAATTACCCAAACTGAACAACAGAGAGAAAATAAGCTGGGAGAAGAGATGACAGCCCCAGGGACGTGGAAAATAATAACAAAACACTCGATATTCATGTCATTGGAGCCCCAGGAGGAAAGGAGAAAGGGAACAGGGCTGATAAACTCTCATAGATGCCAAGTGAAAATTCCAAATTTGGCAGAAGACATAGCCTACCGACTCTACAAGCCAAGTGGACAGCCAGCAGGATAAAAAAGATGACACACCATAGTCAGACATCTAAAACTAAAGAAGCCCAAAACATCTTAAAAGCAGAGACAGAAATGACAACTATATGACTCAAATTGTACCATATCAGAAATCATAGTCAAAAGATTAACTTGACACAAATAACCAAGATGAAAAGTGCTCACCCATCTCAGCCACCAGGGAAATGCAGATAGAGCCTGCGGTTAGCTTCCACCTCACCCCACTCAGAACGGCTACTGTCAAGAAAAGGAATGATCACAAGTGCTGATGAAGGTGGGAAGAGATGGGCCGGGGAGGAGAACATGTCATTGGTGGGCACTTAAATTGGTCCAGGTACAATACACATCATTATGAAGATTCCTCAACAAAACTTAAAACTGACCTTCTATAGGATCCAAATATAGGACTCTGGGTTCACATACCACAAAAATATCTGCACTATTCAACATCAAGATACAGAAGCATCTAGGTATCCAATGATGGAAGATGGAAACAAAAACTGTGTTATGCACGTCCTGTGGGGTTTTATTCAGCCACAAAAAAAGAATGAAATTATATCATTTGCAGGAAAGTAAGTAGAGCTGGAGAGCCTCGTGTTAGGGCAAACGGAAAAAAGCAAATTTCTTTTCTTTTACAAGAAAAAAGCTAGACTTACAGAGACATGGAAGTAGAAGGACCATCTGGGGGAAGGGAGGATACTGGCAGGAGGGAAGATGGGGAAAAAACTAAAACACATTCTGTATGTGTATGGGAAATCTCACAATGAAATCCATCTGTTTTGTAGAGTTAATATATAAAAAATGTCAAAAAGAAAGAAAGAAAGAAAGAAAGAAAGAAAGAAAGAAAGAAAGAAAGAGTAAAACAGCTTTGAGGCAGGAACAACAGGCAGCAGTCAGGACCAGGAGAGGTAGATGCAGAGGCACTTGCCCAGCAGTGTGAACTGAGCTTGCAAAAGCAAAACACAGTAGCCATATGGGGAAGTCAGACCAGCAGCTTCCTTGCTTGGCAATGGAAAGTGTGGCTGGCTGTTTGTGGTTGGCTAAAGTCTTAGCATTATACTCTCAGATGGATTTGCTGTGAGTTGTAACGGTGTGGCTCATGTGGGAACTTGAAGCACAGCCCTGGCTAATGGCCTCCTGCTTATTTCATTTCACATCATGGAGGTCAGAAGAAAGTGCCACAATAGTTTCCATAAGCAGAAAGAAAAGAATCACCATCACAGGTCATCCATCCACAGCAGAAATTCTTCAGCAAAGAAAAATGAAAGCATTCCCAGGTCAAAGAAAATTAAGAGCTTGCCACCAGCCCCTTACACTGACAGAATGGCTGAAAAACAAGTTCTCTAAACAAAGAAAGGAAATAATATAAAAAGAAACTTGGGCCCTCAGAAAGGAAGACAGCATGATAAGCAAAAAAAAAAAAAAAAAAAAAAACTTCTCCTCTTGAGCTTTTTAAATGACTTTTGATTGTTAAAGACCAAATTATAAAAGTGCTTCATGTGCTTCTCATGAATAGAGGACAGGTAATTAATATAATTATTGGGAAATAAAGGGAAGTAAGTTTTCTATATTCATTTTAACTGTTAAAATGACAGTACTGGTATATGGTGATGAGTTGTTTACATTTATAATAGCCATTACCAATCTATAAAAAAATATCCATATAAAAACACCACAGTGAATTCAAATGAACTTTAACACAGAGAAAGGTGGAGTAAATAAGAAATTCAATCCAGAACCAACAAATAAAAATAAGTAAAGTGGCAGCCTTTAGTTATAACATGTAAATAATTACATTAAATGTAAATGGCCTAAATATAACTCTTGAGGAACAGACTGGAAGAGCAGATTAACAAAGCATGACAGTTAGGGTTTGAATTTAAATGTTCCCCTCAGTTTTGAATACTTTACCCCCAAACTGCAGTGTTATTTGGAAGGCTGTGGCAACTTTAGGTCATCAGGCCAGGCTGGTAGAAATGGGTCACCGGGGGCAGACCTTTGCCTTTGAAAGTGCCATTCATCTCAGGGTCTGGGCTTGCTCCTGGCTAGCACCATGTGAGTGTCTGCCTTCCACTGCTTTTACCACTACAGAAGGAACCACTCCTACCACCATGCTTGTCCCCTATGACAAATTGCAATCCCTCTGAAACTGTGAGCCAAAGATTAACCTTTTCTTCCTTGCACTGCCTCTACCAGGTTATTCTGTCATAGCAGAATGACCAACACAAAATCTGACTGCACTTTGACCAAGCAACATACTTCAAATATTAGAATATAGGCAGGCTGAAATCAAAGCAAAGCTGATTAGCTAAATTAATATCAGACAGATATAAGAGCAAAGAAGCCACAGTGAAAATTTAACAATTAAGTTTGTGCTTTATATTCATATTCATATTCATGTAGAAGCCACTGAAGACATGTCACTAGACTAAGCCTTAGAGATGGTTTTGTTATAATGTGCATGAACTGAACATCTTAATGGAATTTATATGGTGCTTCAATAAATACAGCATGAACTTGCTTTCCTATATCCGGCTTATTTTACTTAACAAAATATACTAAAGTTAGGTCTTTTTTTTTTTTTTTTTCTACAGTTAACAGGATTTTATTTCTTCTTTATTTTTATTTCTTTATTTCTTTATTTCTTCAATACATTGAGTGCCACATTTCCTTTATCCATCTATCCACTGAGAAGCACCTAGGTTGATTCTGCAGCTCTTGTGACTAACTCCACAGTAAGCACAGATGTACAGGTGGCTCTCAGGCACACTGCTTTTGCTTCCTTTGGTTATACGCCAGAAGGGGACTAGCTGGATAACACAGAGTTCCACACTGTTCTCTAAAGTGGCTTTCTAAAAATATATCCCCTCCAACAACAGATAACTTCCTTTCCTCTCCAGAATTTTTAATCTTTTGTTTTCATGAGCTGTAACTTTCGAACAGCATCCTGCCACTGTGAGTGAACTGATGTATGTGGAAGGGCAGGCACGGAAGTCTAACCATGAATTAGGAAGCTACTGCAGCCATGGGAGCAGGTCAGGGAAAGGGCCAGAGAAGATTAGCATCAGCTGTGATGGAGAACAGCCACTGAATTAAGGATACACTCTCAGAGCAAAGCCAGGCGGAGGAGCACATCAATGAACTCATGTGATGTGCTTTGTTTTGTTTTACTAGAAAGACAGAGCAGATGTCTGAGATCACCAGTAGAAAATTGCAAGACAATACAGACAAAAGTTCCCATTTACCTGCTTTCACCATAATATCTGAGAGGAAAGGTAGCGCTGATTTATGTCTGAACCGAAAATACAATGTTGAGGTTCATCAGAGGACATATTTTATTTAAATGTGGGCAAGCCTCCTTGAAAGAGTCTAGAAAGTCTAGAAAACAGTAGTCAGGCATGGAGCAGCACCGTGCAGACGAGGGATGAAGAGCCATTAACTGGAGGATCAGCTGGCTGACTGAACTCGGAGGAACTCTGGCATGTGCTACAGACAACGGTCAAATGTTGCACAGAGTTCCAATGTGGAAATGACTATCAGACTGAAGGACACTTAAGACCAAAACATGCATGGCCTCAAAGCACAGCAGAAAACTCAGTTGGAATGGGCTGAAACTAAGAGAGTGTACCTGCTGATAAGAGAGAAGGGATACAAAGAGAGGCAAGGGAGGGGCTCAACCAAAGGAGGATTCTCATTCTCTCTCTCTCTGTCTCTCTCTCTCTCTCTTTAGATAGGAGAACTCATATCTACATGCTGATAAGAATGACTCAGGAGAAAAGAAATGTGAAGAGAGAAGCAGCCACAGGACCAAAACCCCTTCAACGATGAAAATGACAGGTTCTGGAAGCACCGTGGAGCAACTAGCCACTTGTATTTTGTTCCTTGTTACACCAAGAAAAGCAGAAAAACACCCACACATGAGCAAACAGGACCTCTAGACTCCTGAAGCCCAGAGCTGAGACACGGATGAGGAACTGTGACTCACATATCAGATTCACCACGGACGACCCAAGTCATAGAGCCAGAAACAGCCACAGCTCTGCTACCGACTGGCAGAAAGCAACAAGAGTCACCACTGAAGAGAGGGGTCTCCTGGGACCATTCGAGATGTCGAAGGCCTATAACCCCAGCACTGTGGAGGTGAGGGTCAGAAGTTCAAGGTCATCCTCACCTTTATAAAGAATTAGGGACCACATTGGGCTACATGCAACTGTCTGAAAAAGGAAAGAGAAGCAGGAGCTGGATAAAAGACACCATCATGAGTGGACTGGAGGCCTGCAGGTGCAGCAGTCTGCCTGTGATGCGCTGAGCTACTACAAAGGAAGGGGCCAAGGAGAGGCTGCTTCAGAGAGGCACCGGAACAGCAGGAGTCTAACAGCAGCTTCAGGACGAACCCCTCCCAGCCCACAGAATCTAATGCCCACTCTCTGCTCAGTTCCAACACCCACAATCCGTTTACCTGTTGCTTAGCTGAATAAAGTATTGTATCCATTCTGTTTACTAACGACTTTAGTTTCTGGGTCATCATGTCCCCAGTACACAGGGCACACAGCCCTCCACATACTTAGTGTTGGAAAATACAATTACATTCAATATACTTAATGAAGCTAAAAAGTTCATCTAACCAGGGAGAAACTCTGATTTCCAGTGTGCTTTAAAGTTAAATCCTAAAGGACACCCTGGGCTATATTTTTACTTTATAGAAGAAAATGTAAAAAATGTTTGAGGTATATTGGATCTTTCACTCATTAAAACCAACTAATCAGTTTGGTTTGGACAGCTACTCTAGGATCTTGACTTTTAAACCAAAGTGCTCAGATTTATGGATTAATTTGTCAAGCAGTCTGTGTAAAATGGCAGCAAGAATGTTTTATCTTTAATATATTTTCCAATGCATCTAAGAGAAAAAAATAAATCATTATGGATTCTGCAAAGTGCATTTTTATCTTTTTCTCTAATGAGAAAGTGAAACAAAAGACATTGTCTCCCTAGAAAATCTCATCACTTACCAGGGCCATCTTCCTCTGAAGCATTTGCCCACAGCCATTAGGAAGCCTCACAGGCAATGTCTGCCTCACAGGCAGCATCTGCAGGGGGGTTGTCAGGACCCCTATGGACACTCAGCCTTTTTAAACTTGATGCATTAAAAGAGAAAGAATGAGTTACCAAACTTAAAGCTAACTTAAAGGCTTCCTCATCTCCTAAAACATTGTCAGGTCATGTCGCATAAAAGCACAAAGAAGTAAATTCAACATGGGGCCTACAAGGCTCAGAAGAGGAAGAGAGAAAAAATGATACTGGTTCCTGGACTTTCAAGGGAATATGACTCAAGCCCCTAGGAGGTCAGAAGATCCTGAAATGAAAAGAGTATGTCTGTAAGTACAGCATCCAGTCCTGAGCACCCATTAACAGTAGGGTCTGGGCTTCCCTCGTCACCAGTGACTGTGTCAAGAGTACTATGAAATAAAACACAGCCAATGTGATTCAGTGAGTGACCGCACAGATGCATTACCAGAGAGTATCTTTATTGCTCCTGTGTTGTACTTAGCAAGAAGCCACAGTGGCAGCTCTGAGCACTTTGCATTTCCTTCCACCAGCTCTACTCACATCCCTGCACAAGAACAACTGGTTCTATTTCAAACTTTGGTAAAGAGTTTTAAAAGTGTTTAGTGACAAACTCAAGAAAGCTGGCACAATGAGGCATCATCTCCAGGGCTGACAGCTCGTCTGGGAAGCAAAGGGCTCTGTTCCTCAATAACAGGGAAAGGATTAGGAAAGCAGGGGCAGTTAACCAGGGCATTCAGTCATTTTACCCTGCCGTGGTCCAGACTCCCTTACTCGTAAAAGGTCCCTATTGTCTTCACCTTTCTCTGAAACATTTTAAGTAAATTATTTAAGAATTTCAGAACTGAGATACACACACACACAATCTAGATAGACGGACGGATGGATGGTCTTTCCTCTCTCTTTTATGTGTGAGTGTATGCGCGCTTGTATGTGCATGTGTGGGTTTGTGTATGCATGTGTGTGTGTGTGTTTGTGTGTGTGTGTGTGTGTGCGCGAGCGCACGCTTCCAACTCACATACTACGAAGCTTATTTAAAGTGTACAATCAAGGGACTGGAGAGATGGTTCTATGATTAAAAACTCATTTCTCTTCCAGTGCAGGGATGCCGTAAGGACAGTGCTCAGTTCTCAGTACTCACAGTGGGTGGGTCACAACCACCTAGAACCCTACTAGCTCCAGGGGATCCAATGCTCCCTTCTGGCCTCCTCAGGCACCCATACACTACACAGCGCTCGTGCTCTCTCTCTCTCGCTCTCTCTCTCTGTCTCTCTCTCTCTCTCTCTTTCTCTCTCTGTCTCTCTCTCTCTCTCTCTCTCTCTCTCTCTCTCTCACACACACACACACACACCTTTTAAAAATTAAAAGCACACAATCCAATGGTTTTTTTTTTAAGCATACTCAGTGTTTCTCAGACACTGCAGAATCAAGTTTATCATAGGGACCTGACCTCTGAATCCTCTCGTTCATCGTACAGAGAGAAAGCCAAGGAGGCCCAGTTGGATTAGGTCACGTTTCCAAGGTTGCAGAACTGATCGTGGCAAGGAGCCAGCCTTGAATCCCTGGGAATTATTAGCCACTGATGTCATTCGGGACTCCCTTTCCCTGCCCGGGAAAGCTCCAAGTGAATTAAAGCCCGCTGTGAAAATGCTGAAGAACATCTGGCATTTTTTATTACTCTGCTCCCTTGTATTAAATTAAACAAAACCTACTCCAAGCTGGTTGCACTGCATAATTTCTAAGGAAGACTCCAAGCAGTCTGAGGGTGGGGATGCGGCTCAGACAGGAGAGTGCCTGAGAAGCATGCATGAAGCCTTGTGTTCAGTCCTCAGCACAGCAAAAACTGTGCACAGTGCTCCCTCCTGTCTCCCTGCCCTGGAGGGGTAGAAGTGGGGTCTCAGATGCTTATAATCATGCTTGGCTGTGTACTCGGTCTGAGGCTAGACTGGGCTATATAAGACTGGGATGTTGGGGGAGAGAAGAGTGAGAACAGAAACATCTAAAACAAGTTTGAAACTTATCTGTCAGATACTTGAACCACACAGTGTTTTTAAGTCCAGAGAGAGTCTGTTTTTCTCTCTTTTCAAACGAAGTACGAATGATCTCAGAGACAGAAAGGAAAGGTTTGGAGCCTAGGTAGGAACACACCCGCCCCAAGGACAATGATGATCCCTGGAAGGTCTTCTGTTAGTTTGATTTGATTGATTATAAAGAATAGAACCAAGCCTCCTGTCACAGTACAATTCCACAACTCTAATAACATCCAAGGACTTTGATCACCCACTCCGCTCCATGATCAGAAGTCATCTTGAAGCACCTAAGGACTCAGTCTGGGTGATCACAAGACTACTCCTATACAGTCCATATCCAAGAAGCAGTGTGTGTGTGTGTGTGTGTGTGTGTGTGTGTGTGTGTGTGTGTGTGAAAAACAAAGGGCCTCATTTCCTGCTGGGGCTAAGGAAGACAATGTCACAAGCATGGCCAGCAGTTACTCAAGCCGGCCTTGCCCACTGAGGCTCTGGGACTCCTGGCTGGCTGCTCTAGCATTACTAAAGAAGTCGATGCTGACAGCTTACCCACCATCTATATGACTCCACTCCCTTCCCCCAGCCCCACCCCCGTGATCTTGTGGTAGCAGTTATTCCTTCTGAACCTCACTATTGTTCAGTTATTACACATACATTTATGAAGTACTCACGGCTCAGCAAGCACTGGGCTAAGCACTGTCCAAGTGTGGCCAGTGCCATTTGTGCATGACGCGCCCCCTAGAGTTTCTCTTTATATACTAGTGTGTGTGTCTCTACTAGCCTCAGCTCTCCCATTTTAAAATGTCCATTTTAATTGGAATTTCCCCCAAATCACTACTTGCAGACTCCAGAGTAGGATATGCCAATAGCGCAAAGGCCAATGACAACTGAAATATCCAACAGACTTTTGTAAGTACTAGAGACCCTACAGGGAATCGGCCATCTCTGCTCTCACCCAGCATGCCCCTCCTCCAGGATTTCTATCACCCTGAATAGCATCACTGTCCGCCCTATGTCCCCTACTGAGAACAGCCATCACTTAGTTTCCCTGTGGACCAGCTGTGACTGAGGGACTAGCAGTGTCTTTCCGCCTGGAATAGAAAAAAAGAATTTTCTAAGGCCAGCTGCAATCTCAAGATCGATTTGAGGGGAAGGCAGGAGTGAGGGATCGCCACGGATTTGTGCTCCAGATGCAATCAATCTGTCCACCTGGGTTAGCAAAACTGAGGCTGGGAAGGAAATGCGGGCAGGGCAACAATTCCGCAGGTGATGGTGAACAGGTTTTACAACATGGGCTTTACCACTGCTGATAGAGTACAGGGTTAGAAAGCAAATTTGCTTATGACACACACACACACACACACACACACACACACACACACACACACACACACTTTCCTGTGTCCCTGTTTCCAGCTTCCTCTGCTCAGAAAGCCCTCCTCCTGCTACAGTCCATAGCCACGATCCTTTCTTTCTCAAGCTGAATTCCCCAAATGCCCTGTCTTCACCGCCTGGAAGCTTCCCATGAAGCCCCCACTAAGTCACCTGCCATTCTCTTCCGCGGAGGTGTGTCTAGCACGGTTTGTTTACGTGTGTGTTTTGGTCTCCTCGCGTCACACTGTCTCTTTGCGAGCAGGAGTCTGGTGCCAACCTCGAACCAACCCAGAGAAGACGACGGGCGAGGGAAGGACCACAGCGATGGGCCCCCAACCCCGGGAAAGCCAAAGCAGAGACTGCCCGGCCCCAGCCAGGGGACAAGTATAGGGTCCTGGGGGAGGGGGGCGGTCGGGTGGTCCCAACGGACAGACTGGAGATTCCCGGGCAGGAAGGAGGCCTACCCCTATCTTGGTCCCGAAGGCTCTCCTCTGGGCGCTCATCTCCAAGCCCACAACCTCCGATTCCTTGCCAGCCGAACTGCTAAGATTTACAACGGCCAGGGCGCCGCGGGAGACCCGAGACTCGGGGGAGGAGGCAGCAACACGCGCAGCTCAGAGCGCGCGACCGCTACCCGCCCCCGCGCCTTCCTAGGCGACCAGAAAGCCAACCCGAAGGAGGCCGATGAAGACCCTGAGTCCATGGCCCGCAACCCCTTGGGGACGCCGCCTCCAGAAACCCCTCGCGCGCGCCTGCCTACCTGGCTGGCTTTGTGGAACTGCTTCTTGAGCCCAGCCACCGACATCGCGGCGGCGCCCCGCCCGGGGGTGGTCTCGGGGCTCCGCCGGGCCACGCGGCCGCGACGCTGAGCGGAGCGGGCACCCCGGGCGGTCCCCGCGCGCCCCACGGCCACGGCCACGGCGCTGTCACACTGGCACACGCGCGCGCGCAGATAGCAACACGGTGTTTCGAGGCCCCAACGCAGCCCATTGGTCGAGTCTCGGCAGCATGCAAATGAAGCTGTTAGGACCGCCCACGCTTCATTGTTGCGTGGCGACCAGGAGCTCTTGAGCCAAGATGAGGACCAGTGGAAGGGCTGGCCTTGGGTGTCCCTGGGATGCAGAGAGCCTCTCAGGACTTCTTTTGGCTTGGGATGCAGCTGGCTCTGCGATTGTTCTGGACGCGAGGTCTCTCTGCTCTTCAGGGACTTGGTGGAAAACCTGCTTTTACTCACTGGTAGCAAGATCTCCCTTCCCCGAACCCCCACTCTATGAGTTTTAGATAGTCCTGTGTTGTGAGCTGGAATGTGCATCTCAAGGAGAGAAACATTACAGAAACCGGGAACTGTAGTTAAACCTGTAGGAACTGTGTAGGAAAAACCTGCTTATGGGAAGTTAGGTATGTTCTTTAGGCACAGTCGGCCTGAGCGGTTTGTGGCTCCCTGGGAGAGTTACCTGGCAATTTACTTAATAAACTCAGACTAGTCTCATAGGTGAGCTGAGCCTCTTATCAGCTACACCAAGAACCAATCTACAAGATACCAGAAACAGAGTCTTCTATTCCACTACTTACCAGAGAATTGTTCAGACTGGTCTTCAGGAGAGTCTGATACACAAGATCCTTTCCACGAGGTCTAGAGATCCTTACTGAACAGTATACCAAGTCACAGAAACGGAGCTTGGCATCAATCCATGTGTCACCAAGTCTACTGTTTTCCCTGAATCTGGCCTTTCAAAGGCCCTATGGCTCCTAATGCCTTCAATCCACTTCAGCAATGCTTCACACCAACACAAACACCATCCAGCTTTCAGTCTTTACCTAAAAGAAATGACATTCTGAGGACCTTTCCCAACACTGGATCTGAAGTCATCAACACTCCGGTTGTCCTGAACAGTTGCAGTTCACATCTGTATCCAGGCTTCCATTTGGCTCTAGCATTTCTCCAGAACCCTCAGCTCCTGGCTCCCAGCCCTGCCTGACTCCTCATAGCTTTACCCTAGTGTGACAGGGTGCGTACCTACAGTTCTCTGTGCTTAGGTTTGCTCACAATGGCTGGGAAAGTGTGGCATCAACAGTGTCCTGCCTCTGATATGGGAGAAGATGTGGACATCTTAATAAGCACCATGGGACAAGGTTACTGAATGTGACTCAACACTCTTGGTCCTAGCTAGCCAAGGGCTTGCTTGCACTAGACAGAGGTAGGAGGTATAATGGTGGTGACCCCTGGGTCAGAATAGTACAGCAAAATGCCCAGTCTCCACCGCTGTCCCATCCCCACTAACCATGTTTTGGTCAAAATGGTCTTCCTTGTCCTGAACTAGTCCATGGCTGGATAGGGACGCTCAGCCACTGACCTCCTCTGTGCCCAGCAGAAGTTTAAACTACACAGCCTCAACTTGTGCCCCCTGAGGATTCAAGTTATTTTCAAAGCTGGTAATTGGCATTTTTTCCCCATGGCCAATAGTTTTATTGGGTTTGTGCAGGTTTCATTTTGTTTTGTTCTAATTTGAGGGAGAAATCACAATTTGAAGGGACCATTCCATCCTGGAGAGTGGGACAGATTCCAGTGAGGACCCCGGGAACATGGGGACCATGAGGCAGCTGGTCACACTGCATCAACAGCCATCGAGCATGGAGAGATTCACACTGGACCCAACTTATTATCTCCTTCATCCCTTTCTTTTCATCTTGAGCCCCAGCCATGAGATAGTGGCAGCCATTCAGGGAGGTTTTCCCTCTTGTTAAAGCTCTCTTTCATGGACACATCCAGAAGTGGATCTACTTGGTGACTCCAAATCCTGCCAAGTTGACAAGGAGAACTCACCATTGCAATATCATATTTGGATGTCCTTGCGTTGGCAATTGTGGCAGTCTCTCTTCTTGGTTTATTCAAATGCAGATTTGCAGATTGTTTCTTATCATTTTTAAACTCAGGGATCCTTCCCTTATAAAAGCATTTACATGGTTTACTCATTTTATTCTTTGTTTATTTTATAATAAGCAGATATTGAACTAACAATGGCTTGGGTTTTGTGCCTTGTCTTTATATAAACAACATGGATGTTCTACTTGTTTTATAAAAACAATTTTAGGCATTCTTTTGTTTCTCTTTTGTCCAAATGTTATTCAAAAAACAATTTTAAACTACTTTTGAGTTATTAAGAGCTTGTAATTCAATGTATGTTAGATTTTTGCTACTATGATCAAATAGTATTTGTGAAGATCTTTACACTTTACATATGTATGGCAGAGGTTTGAAATTGTGTGATTCAAACCAGGAGTAGTGGCTCATACCTTTAATCTTAACACTGGGGAGACAGAGGTAAGCAGATATTTGTAGATTCAAAACCAACCTAGTCTACAGACTGAGTTCTAGGGCAGCCAGAACTACATAATGAGACCCTGTGTTATGAGAAGGAGAAGAGGAAGAGAGGAGGAGAGGAGGAGAGGAGGGGAAAGAGGATGAGAAGGGAGAGGAAGAGGAGGGGGAAGAGGATGAGAAGGGGAAGAAGAGGAGGGGAAGAGGAGGAAGAAGAAAAAGACTGAAAGGTATGATTCCAATTTTCTAGGATACAGCTTTTTCAGTTGATCTGTAACAGGAGAATGTGTTCTAGCTTGGAAGAGATCCCAAACTCACACTGGCTTAAGCTACCTTGGCCATTTCAAGGCTTTCCCTTCACATAATCATCACCCATCAGCCACAAACATGCCTATGGTTACTCTGTTCAGAGAAGAGGCACACAAGTGCCTTTGACTATTTGAGAGTCTGCATGAGAGAACTGTCTTTCTGATGGACACTCAGAATTCTGAGTCTTGAGATATAGAAAAGCACTCCTATGAACTGGAAGATGTTTGGACACTTACTAGGGTTATGGCACCTGGGGGAGATGGCCCATAATATGCTATATGCTTCAGTGTCTCCTTAGGCATCTTTCCCATGGTCCATGACTCCTCCCTGGTGCACAGAATGCTGTGTTAGTTGCATCCACATTTCTGTATTTTTTTCTGTGCACCAGCTTTAGAATCTGTGGGTGCTGACAGCTCTTGTGTTTGGTTGTGTGGACTTACATCTATCTAGGGGCAGGGAGGTAACCTCAGTGGATCCTGGGTAGAAGAGATGGGGAGGGAAGAAAGCATCCTAACTAAGGTTGTGAAATATTAAATATATATATATATATATATATATATATATATATATATATATATATAAAATTCTACCAGTAAGTCATGGCTATGCAATAAATTCTAGCTAATCCTCCCTGATCCACCAAAACCACTACTTTTCCCTAGAAAGACAGCCCAATATTAACCACCTCAGGCCCCAAGCCCAGGGAATAGGGGCGCTGACTCTTCATTAACTTCTTCAAACTGATTATGGGTGTTGAGATATTAGAAGAGGGGTTGGGGGAAGAATAAATTGATAAGCCTCTGACACTGTGTCTTCACTGCATCCAGCTGGAATTCCAGGACATCAGAGGTTCGAGCAGGTCTGCTTAGCTTGCCTGATGAGTAGATACACCAAGGCTATTATTCTGCAATATACAATTCTCAAAACAAATCTTAGTATCAAGATAATTGTTTGTTTGAATTCTGGAATCTAGTCTTCTGGCAGCCTGCCTCTATCATGTCTAATCCATATAATTCTGGGAGTTTCTATGAGGGTGTGCTCCCACCATCCTCCCATTTTCGCCTTCCTGCTCTCAAATTCCTCAACACTAGGAAATCCAAACTTTCAGGCACCAAGGCCCTCCACTTCCACTGATGCCTAACCCCTTACCCCCCTCCAATTACTACGAGGAGGGTGTGCTCCCACTATCCTCTCATTCCCACCTCCCTACTCTTGAAATTCCCCAACACTTGGGAATCCACATTTTCAGGCACCAAGGCCCTCTACTTCCACTGATGCCTAACCCCTTACCCCATCTTTCCTCCTCCAATTACTATGAGGGTGTGCTCCCACCATCCTCTCATTCCCACCTCCCTGCTCTTGAAATTCCCCAACACTAGAGAATCCAAACTTTCAGGTACCAAGGCTGTCTACTTCCACTGATGCCTGGCAAGGCCACCCTCAACTACTATACAGGTGGAGCCATGAGTCCCTGCCTTTGTGTTCTCAGGCTGGAGATTTTAGAATGGCTACTCCAGCTTGTTTCTTAGGACCATTTGCTTGAAAAATTGTTTTCCAGCCTTTTACTCTAAGTAGAGTCTGTCTTTGTACTGAGGTGGGTTTCCTGTATGCAGAAAAATGCTGGGTCCCGTTTATGTATCCAGTCCATTAGCCTATGTCTTTTAATTTGGGAATTGAGTCCATTGATGTTAAGAGATATTAAGGAACAGTGATTGTTGTCTCCTGTTATTTTTGTTATTAGAGGTGAAGTTATCTTTGTGTGACTATCTTCTTTTGGATTTGTTGGAAGAGGGTTACTTTCTTGTTCTTTCTAGGGTATAATTTCCCTCCTTGTATTGGAGCTTTCCTGCTATTATCCTTTGTAATGCTGGGTTTGTGGAAAGATATTGTGTAAATTTGGTTTTGACATGGAATATCTTGATTTCTCCATCTATGGTAATTGAGAGTTTTGCTGGGTATAGTAGCCTGGGCTGGCATTTGTGTTCTCTTAGGGTCTGTATGACATCTGTCCAGCATCTTCTAGCTTTTATAGTATCTGGTGAGAAGTCTGGTGTAATTCTGATAGGTCTCCCTTTATATGTTACTTGGCCTTTCTCCCTTACTGCATTTAATATTCTTTCTTTGTTTTGTGCACTTGGTGTTTTGATTATTATGTGACGGGAGGTATTTCTTTTCTGGTCTAGTCTATTTGGCGTTCTATAGGCTTCTTGTATGTTTAGACTAGGGAAGTTTTCTTCTATAATTTTGTTGAAGATATTTATTGGCCCTTTAAGTTGGGAATCTTCACTCTCATCTGTACCTATGAGAAGGAGAAGAAAAGAAGATGGCTGCGGATGTCCATGTGTTTCTAGCAGTCTAAGGTAGTTATAAATATCAAGGTTAGGTAATTGGGTTAACAATTCTAATTGTGTGGGCATCTTGTGTATTGAGTATTAATATATAAATCTATTTGTTTAATCTTAAATATTAAGAGTCTTATTTCTACTGGGTACTGGGAATTGTTATACCTACTGTATGGGAGTGGCAGAGTTCGCCCTTGAGCCATGCTTAGAGTCATGGACTCCATGGAGCTGACCAGCAGAGGCAATAGCCATGCCAACTTTTTGTGGGCCCGAGGTGGCACTCCTGGCAAGCCAGTGCCTCCATTAGAATGGGAACTTAGAGCGGGAACATGGAGGCGGCCAGGGAGATAGCTGGAGCTGAACCGTGAGCCCATTTTTTTTCCAATAAATCTCGCTACAGTAAAACTTATCAAAGTTAAATCAAGGTCAGGTAAACTATTTAAACAGTCCCATGCCTCCTAAGGAAATTGAAGCAGTCATTAAAAACTTTTCCAACCAAAAATAAAATCCCAGGGCCATGAATTGGCAAGATTAACATAGTAAAAATGGCAGTCTTATGAAAAGCAATCTACAGATTCAATGCAATCACCATCAAAATTCCAATACAGTTCTTCACAGATATGGAAAGAGCAATTCTCAACTTCATATGGAAAAACAATAAACCCAGGATAGCAAAAACAATTCTCAATAATAAAAGAATTTCTGGGGAATCACCATCCCTGGCCTCAAGCTGTACTACAGAACAATAGTGATTTAAAAAAAAAATGGCATTGATACAGAGAAAGACAGGGAGATCAATGGAATAAAATTTAAAAATTTAAGACCCAGAAATAAACCCACATACCTATGGACACTTGATCTTTGACAAAGAAGCCAAAACCATACATTGGAAAAAAGACAGCATTTTCAACAAATGGTGTTGGTCTAACTGGTGGTCTGCCTATAGAAGAATGCAAAATGATCCATTTTTATATCCTTGTACAAAGCTCAAGTCCAAGTTGATCAAGAACCTCCACATAATACCAGATACACTGAATCTAATAGAATAGTCAGTGGGAAATAGCCTCAAACACATTGGGACAGGGAAATTTACTGAACAGAGCATCAGTGGCTCAGACTCTGAGATCAAATGAGACTTCATGAAACTGCAAAGCTTCTGTATGGCAAAGGACACTGTCAACAGGACACAACAGCAACCTACCAATTGGGAAAAGATCTTCACTAACCCTACATCCAATAGAGGGCTAATATCCAATATATATAAAGAACTCAAGAAGCTAGACTCCTAAAAGACCAAATAACCCAACTTAAAAATGGGGTATGTAGCTAAACAGAGAATTCTCAGCAGAGGGATCTTAATGGCCAAGAAACCATGTTCTTGGTTTCTTGAAATGTTCAACATTGTAGTGGCTGATTTTGTGTGTCAACTTGATTCAAGCCGGAGTTATCACAGAAAAAGGAGTCTCCCTTGAGGAAATACCTCCATGAGATTCAGCTGTAAGGCATTTTCTCAATTAATGATCAGGGAAGGAGGGCCCATTGTTGGTGGTGCCATCCCTGGGCTGGTAGTCTTGGGTTCTATAAGAAAGGAAGCTGAGCAAGCCAGTAAGTAACATCCCTCCATGGCCTCTGCACCAGCTCCTGCTTCCTGATCTGCTTGGGTTCCAGTCCTGACTTCCTTTGGTGATGAACAGCAATGTGGAAGTGTAAGCTGAATAAACCCTTTCCTCCCCAACTTGCTTCTTGGTTATGATGTTTTGTGCAGGAATATAAGCCCTGACTAAAACAAAATCCTTAGTCATCAGAGAAATGATAATCAAAACTACCCTGAGATTCCACCTTAAACCAATCAGAATGGCTAAGATCAAAAACTCAAGTGACAGCACATGCTGGCAAGGATGTGAAGAGAGAGGAACAGTCCTCCATTGCTGGTGGGACTGCAAACAGGTACAACCACTCTGGAAATCAGTCTGGTGGTTGCTCAGAAAATTGGAAGTAGCTCTACCTAAAGACCCAGCTTTACCATTTCTGGGCATATACCTAAAATATGTTCCACTATACCACAAAGACATTTACTCTACTGTGTTCATAGCAGCCTTATTTATAATAGCTAAGCTGGAAACAACCCATATGTCCCTTGTGATGGTTTGTATATTCTTGGCCCAGAGAGTAGCAGTATTAGGAGGTACAGCCTTGTTGGTGTGAGAGAAGTTGGTACCAGGAGTGGGGTATGGTTGTGATAGGCCTGACCATGCTTTTGTTTGGAAGAATGTGGATTTGGAAAACAGTGGAATGCTTTAAGTGGGGCTTAATGGGCCACCCTAGTAGGAATAGGGAAGACTTTGTTGCTGAGGGTGATTTAAACTGCAGAAGCCTAGCTCTAGAGGTTTCAGAGGAGAAGAATTTTAATATGTGGCCAAGAGACTGTCTTTGTAATATTTTGGTGAACAATGCGGATGCTTTTTGTTCTTGTCTGAAGAGTCTACCTGTGTCTAAGGTAAAGCAATTTATATTAATTACATTGACAAAGGAAATCTCCAAAAAGCCCAACAAAGACTCTGTTCTCTAGTTAAGTCTCATAAAGAATTTTTTGAGCAAGCTTAGAAAGAAAAAATATATGTATGGTTCAAGTAATAAAGGAACACCAGGAAATAAAATGGAGCTGAATCCTGTATTCAAAGAGATAGAGATTAAGGTAGTGGTGATCTCTGCAAGATCCTACCCAGCTAAGCTTACTGTTTGTGTTTTCAGTTAAACAAGAAATAGCTTGGACTTTTCATCTGAAATGTACTACAATCCAGAAATGGAGGGCACACTTGAAGCTAGAAGACACAGACTTTTGATCTGAATCTTGAGGAACAATGGCCATGAAAATTGTAGGCCCAGGCATGGTGATACACAGTTTTAATACCTTGAGACAAAGCCAAGCAGATCTCTGAGTTCAAGGCCAGACTGTAACAGAGCAAGGTCTAGGTAAAGAAAAGCTTAAATCCAGGTATGGTGGTACACACCTTTAATCCCAGGATACAAAGCCATGCAGAGTTCAAGGTCAATTTACAGAGCCACTTCCAGGACAGCCAAGATTAGACAGTGAGGGAGTTAGAAAACAGAAAGCTAGTAATAGAATAAAGGAGGCTAAGTTCCAGCCTCAGCAAGCAGCAGAACTAGGCAGCTTCGGCATGTAGCTCTAGCTTTAATGTCAAGAATAGAAAGGACTACTGAGACAATTGATGCTGGTTAGCTGGAGCTAAGAAATCGGCAGTGATTAAAAAGAGACTAGCATCACTGGGGTGAAATCTTCTGAGAAGTGTTTTCTGAGAGCACAAAGAAGCTGTGTTCCAGAAATAGCCAAGGTTGTACCTTATACTGCAGGACTTGGTAATGTGTAAGAATCAACCCAAGTGGTACTAGTTTTAAGGGCATCATGAAGAGTAGCTGACGGTTGGCACTGTAAGATGTCAGAGAAGGACATTGGTGAAGATTCAGCCTTAGTTGCAGTTGAAGGCCCAGGAAGTAAGGGGTCATGCAAAGAAACTGAAGTTTGGCACTGTGAAAAGAGCCTATGAGAGGTTATTGGTGAAGCCAAGTTGCAGCAGAAGGCCTCAGCACATTGGAGATGCCAGTACCAGGGGATGGCCACCAAGAACAGCAGCATAAGTGTAGTGGAATGCTACAAAGGGCAAAGCTGGAGAAATGACCCAAGCCCTTTGAAGGAGCCCAGAAGATCATGTGTGGATCTCAGACATTGGAACAAGAAGGTATGAAGCTGAAGTTGACTTAGAGACCCCAAGATGTTAAATATGCCAGAGCCACGGTATAACAGTGAATTAGTTAATCCACTTTGGCTCCTGGTGGGCTGGGCATGTGCTGCACCTGCCAAGAGCTCTGGATTCATGAATGAAACACACACACACACACACACAGAGAGAGAGAGAGAGAGAGAGAGAGAGAGAGAGAGAGAGAGAGAGAAAGAGAGAGAGCGCTAATTTTGATAAGCCTTGACTAGTTCAATGGCTGGGCACTTCTAAACCTCCCTGTGGCTAGCAAACACACCCATCTAGTATTTCTGAGTTAACATCTTTTAAAATATATATTTCATTTTTGCTACCCCAGACCCAATCGAGGAAGTAGCCCCTGGGGCCACTTTCCCGGATTCTTATATGCTGAGGAGGGCCTTTAAGTTCCATCTTTCTGCTTCATCATCATGGGGATTTTTCTCTCTCTCCTTCTTCTTCTTTCCCTTGGTCATTTGCCCATGCAATCTAAAAGTCCCGCCACTGTCTCCCTGCCCAGCCATTGGCTGTATGTAAATTATTTATTATCAGTTGAAGCCAGCTGGGAGCAAGTCTGGAAGTACAGCTTTGGGAGTCAAAAAGACAAAACATTAGAACCAATTCCCAACATCTCACCCTTTCTGTCCAATTTTTTTTAAAGGCTCTTGTCTCAGACATAAATGGAGCATAAATGGTTATATAAATTATAATTATGTAAATTACAAAGTATGATATATGATTAACATCCAGTCCACCATATTTGCCAATTAAATAAAGTACTCTACTGTTTATCTTGACTTAAAGAGTTTACATAATACATAATATAGCTTCTATACTTGAATTATGCTCTAACTTTAACTTGTATTACCATCTGAAAAACATCCTTTCTGTATCATCTTCCTCAATGTTAAACAATGTGAGTTTGATTATGAGACTATAATTAGCCTTCAACCCTTTCAGAAATCCAAGAATGAATTATTATCTGAGTATGTAGGAAGCATAAAAACATGGCTTCCAAAACTTAAACAAATTGTAGGGACAGCTGGCTACTTGGACAGCCCCTATTATTCAAAACGTTGGAGTATCAGTCTTTAGCCTTCTGGCCCAGAACCAGCTGACAGACCTTGACATGAAACAGGAACTACGAAGAACTTGTTTACTCTGTCTTGGCAGAGCTAAACTGTTGACTATCCTACACTGTATGTCCTTTCTTGGACAGTATTTTTTGTCTGTAGATTTAGGGCATTTCTTGTCCAGTAGCTATATTGCCATAACTGGAGCAACTCCATATAGAGGTTTTGATGCTCAATTCCTTCTTTGTATCACGAAGGGGGTACTATCAGGAGCAGACATGTCTCTAGTCAAATGATCTTTAATAGTGAATTAATATTAAATGCCATATTCTGTGGATTTCTGTTGTTTTTGAAGAGTATATAAAATATATCTGAATTGTTAAATGTTGACTACTCTTACCTATTTCTATTTGAATATTGTAGAAAACACCTTAATATAATTAGATCAGAATCTAATATAACTATGAGTTTATTACCTGTCCCTTAATTTGCATTACTTAATCATCCTAAACAGTTTGTAATAGTAGTTATTAGAAGGACTGGATCAAAGCTTTGTATTCTTAAATGAGTTGCATAGGCACAATGCCTATCTAAGAGTAGTAATATTAATTTTAAGTTTTATATAAATATAAGAAATTTATACCAATGAAAATTTTAAATCTGTATCAATCTATAAATTCTATACCAATGTATAACTTCCATTGGGTCAATTATAAAGATTTCTATCAATGTAAGATTGTGGCTATATAATGCTTTGCTTAAGAATAAATTTAGTAATCCATCCCATCTATTTCCTTCCTGTTCAAAATTATGATCATTTCCAAATTATCTCTTAAAATGACAACCTATCTGGGATGTGAAAGGCTCCCAGGACTCAATGGGGTAGCTGAAATGCCCAAGAGTGGGGAGACTGAACCTGAAGAGACCACTTCCAGAAGATAGACATGGCCCTCAGTGGAGGGATGGGGCCACTCACTTAACTTCAAAAATTTTGACCCAAAATTGTTTCTGTCTAAAAGAACTGCAGGATCAAAAATGGAGCAGAGACTAAAGGAAAAGCCATCCAGTGACTGGCCCAACTTGAGATCCATTCCATGGGCAGGCATCCAGTTCTGACACTATTACTGATGCCATATTATGCTTGTAGACAGGAGCCTAGCATGGCTGTCCTTTGAGAGACTCTACCAGCAGCTAACTGAGACACATGCAGATACTTACAGTCAACCATTGGTCTGAGGTCTGGGACCCCTATGGAAGAGTTGGGGGAAGGATGGAAGGAGCTGAAGGGGATTGCAACCCCATGGGAAGAACAACAGTATCAACTAACCCAGACCCCTCAGAACTCCCAGAGACTAAACTACCAACCAAAGAGCATACAAGGGCTGTCCCATGGCCCCTGGCATTTATGTAGCAGAGGACTGCCTTGTCTGCCTTCAGTGGGAAAGGACGCTAATTCTGTAGAGACTTGATACCCTAGGGAAGGGAGATGCTGGGGGGTGTGAAGTGGGGTGGGTGGGGGAGCACCCTCTCAGAGCCAAAGGGGAAAGAGGATGGAGTGAAGAACTCTGGGAGGGAAGACCTGGAAAGGAGGCAGTATTTAAAATGTAAATAAATAAAAATAATTTAATAAATAAACAGGAAAAATGTTCAGTTTGGGGGGAATCATTAAATTTCAGGCAAAGGATTTATAATTGTTCAAGAGATTGTGGGTAGAGATGTCTCAGAGGTTTAGAGCACTTACTGCACTTTCTGCTGACCTGAGTTCAGTTCCCAGAACCCACATCAGGAAGCTCACAACCACCTCCAATTCCATTTCCAGAGCATCTGATGCCCCCTTCTGACTTGCCATGGCTCCTGCATGTACATGGTATGCATAGATTCATACAAGCAAACACATGAAATAAATAATCTTTAAAAGAAGACAAACTTGCTCCTAGAACAGGAGGATCTGTACCTTGAGGATATTTTAGGGATTGATGACATCTCACACGTCAGAGGGACTAGGGTGGAAAACTGCAAATACAGTTGGAGCGAGAGGGAGGAATGGAGGAAGAGAGAGGGGAGACACACACACACACACACACACAGAGAGAGAGAGAGAGAGAGAGAGAGAGAGAGAGAGAGAGAGAGAGAGAGAGAACCCCTAGAGTGTTACACTCACATATATGTCCAACAGAGGTGCCTGCAACTGTTGTCCAGGGGTCACAGTATTGCTCAAGCCAGTGGCAAAGCTTGGCATCATCTACAGTGGTGGCTTTATTATTATGCAGAATCCAGTAATACAGGTTTATGAAAGCATCTACGAAGAATTGTGAGAAAAGATTGTGAGAACAGGCAATATACAGCAGAGTCATGTTTCCTGAAAGAAGTCTAGAGAAAGCTATGCACAAAGCTATGTGGCTGAAATCTAAGTTGGAATAGAGACTCCAGGATGCTAGAGATGCCAAGAATGTGGGGCATCTACTGAAGAAAAAACAGGCAACAATTGGATCCAGAAGAGACAGAATATATGTGCACTAAATGCCAAGGCCATAGAGATGACACTGTCCAAGCCTTCTGGGGCCTGCATCACAACACCATGTCCTCCAGGTACTGAACATGCACTATAGGATTTAACCTTTGCCCTGCTAAAATTCAGTCTTGCTTCAGTCCAGTCTGCCATGCTATCCTTTTGTTTCTCCCCTTTGGAATGGGAATGTCTACTTTGCTCCATTGTATATTGTACAATGGACTTGTAGCTTTTTTTATTTTATAGGGGCTTATGGATAAAGCTTATGGATTACCTTGATTCTGAGTAGATACCTTGGACTTTTAAATAACATTGGAATTTTTAAGTCTATGGGAACTCTATATAAAGTTTGACTAAATTCATTTTGCAATAAATTTTCCCTCAAGACTTTGGAGACAAAGAATGCAATGTTATGACTTGATTCTGAAATGTGGCTTTATTTTGAAAAGTCATGGAACCATTAGGAGGTAAAGCTTAGCTGGAAGAGGTGGGTCACTGGATGTGGTTATAGCCTGTCCCAGGCAAAATCTCCACTTCTTGGTCTCTGCCACATTCTCCAGCTGCCATGGCTGAGACATGTGCCACACCATGGTAGACAGCCCTATGAAAATGTAAGCTAATAGTTTCTGTCAGGCATTGTGATTACAGAAATTTGAAAGAAGATAAAACAGTGCATTCTGTTTTAAGTTCTTTGGAAGACTTCTGAACAGGTTCTTACAGTTTCTGGATTATAAGTTTCACAGTAACTAAAGTTACTGTGTATAAGGTTCCTTTCTCCCACTTCTCTCCCAATATTTGCTGTTTATTTCCTTGATTGACCACTTTGACTTTAAAATGAAACCTCAGTGCGGTCTTGATCTGTGTTTCCCTGGTGACTAAAGTTGCTGTGTAAGTTTTCGCGTATTTATTGGTCACTTGTACTTCATTTGAAAAGTATCAGTTAAGTCATTTGCCCATTTTTGTTCAAACTATCAAGTCTTCTAATGTTTAACTTTTGGAGCTCCTCACATCAACCCCTTCTCAGCTAAAAGATTTTCTCCCGTTTTGTATGCCATCTTTTTATTTTGCTGATTGTTTTGTTGTGCAGAAGCCTTTCTATTTGGTGTGATTACATTTATTAATTCTTGTGATTACTAACTGGGCTATTAGAGACTTGATCAGAAAGTGACTGCCAATGCACAGACACCGAAGTGTTTCTCCCATGTTTTCTTCTAGTAGTTTCAAAGTTTCAGATCTTACATTTAGGTCTTTGACTTGTTTTGAGAGGCTTCTGGGTTTGGTTTTTTTTTGTTGTTTTTGTTTTTTTTTGTTTTTGTTTTTTTTTTTTTTTTTGCATATGTGTATGGTACTCCTGTTTGCATATGTCAGGGCACACATTTGGGCAGATACACATGCATGTGTGTGGAAGCATAGAGTTAATGTCTGCTTGGGGCAGGGCCTCTCATTAATATTAAAAAGAATAAGCCATGAAGAAAAAAGAAAAATATGAAAAGTGGTTTGATAAGAGACAAGCCTTAGAGGAAAATTAGAAAGACTTATAAATAAAAGTGAGAAAGATACTCAAACAAATACCAGAGCCTACTGCACCACCATATAATAAAACTGAAGTTCAGCCAAAAGTCATTAGAAAACCAACCCTAGCTTATCCATTTACTATACAACAAATACCAGTAGACAGTAGACAACCCTAAGGTTACAAAGAATTTGTATGGCATCTCTTAGAAATGCTATACTTAAAAAATTAAATAGGCTGCTCTTTCATATGGTATGCATTCACCATACAGAAAAAAATATAAAATTCTTGGGTGGTTCAAAATGGGTAATCTCCAAGACCGGATAGATAATGACAAAAGCAATATTAGAAGCTGGTCCTCCCTCCGTATAAAACCGGACACACTGAAACTAATAGAAGAGAAAGTTGGGAAAAGCCTTGGACACATGGGCACAGGGGGAAAGTTCCTGAACAGGACACCAATGGCTTATGCTCTAAGAGCAAGAATTGAGAAATGGGACTTCATAAAATTACAAAGTTTCTGTAAGGCAAGGGACATTGCCAATAGGACAAAATGACAACCAACAGATTGGGAAAAAATCTTTAGTCATCAGGGAAATGCAAATCAAAACAACCCTGAGATTCCACCTCACAACAGTCAGAATGGCTAAGATCAAAAACTCAGGTGACAGCAGATGCTGTCGAGGATGTGGAGAAAGAGGAACACTCCTCCATTGTTGGTGGGATTGTAAGCTGGTACAACCACTCTGGAAATCAGGCTGGTGGTTCCTCAGAAAATTGGACATAGTATTACTTATGGATCTAGCAATACCACTCCTGGGCATATACCCAAAAGTTGCTCCAACATCTAACAAGGACACATGCTCCACTATGTTCATAGCAGCCTTATTTATAATAGCCAGAAGCTGGAAAGAACCCAGATGTCCTTCAACAGAAGAATGGATACAGAAAATGTGGTACATTTACACAATGGAGTACTACTCAGCTATTAAAAATAATGAATTCATAAAATTCTTGAGCAATTGGATGGAACTAAAAAATATCATCCTGAGTGAGGTAACTGAATCACAAAAGAACACACATGGTATGCATTCATTGATAAGTGGATATTAGCCCAAAATCTCACAATACCCAAAACAGGATCTAAACAGCTAGCCTGGGAACACACATGGAGGGACCCATGTCTCCAGCTGTATATGTCAGACATCAGTGGGAGAGGAGGGCCTTGGTCCATTGAAGGCTGGATGCCCCAGAGAGGGGAAATTTGAGGTTGGGAAGATGGGAGTGGTTGGATAGGTGGGGGCACGTCCTCATAGAAATAGGAGGAGGAGGATGGGTTATGGGGTTTCTGGGGGGATGGGGAAAAGGGGATAACATCTGGAATGTAGATAAATAAAGTATCCAATAATAACTTTAAAAAGAAAACAAACAGAAAAACAGATAATGGGAATGGCTATTGCAGTCCAACATTTGAGACTTTATAGTAGCAATTTAACATTACCCATATTACTGGGATTCCTTATAATTGTCAAGGACAAGAGACTGTGGAACGGGCCCATGAAACTTTAAAACAATATCTTCAAAAAATAAAAAAGGGGGAGATATATCCCTGTACACCACAAATTTATTTAATCATGTTCTTTTTAATTTTTATTTTAAATGTTTTTTTTTTTTAAATTGGATGTCAGGGATCTTTCTACTGAGTGTCTATGGCGCTCTACAACTAGGCATACTTATGCATAGGTGAAAGGGAAGGATCCACTTACTGGCATAAGGCATGATCCTGATCAGGTACTAAATATGGAAGAGGGTATGTTTGTGTTTTTTCTACAGGATGCTGAAGGAGCATGGTGGCCGCCAGAGTGACGGGTGAGACATGCTGATGGCAGGACAAAGAATGATGCTGATCTATGAACTTGATGAGTGCCTTGACAGTGGTGACTGGGAAGCTATATTGACATATGTTGCCAACCCACCATTGCTTATCTATACCCCTGATGGGACAAGCTGCCTTGCCTCAAGTTTTTAGACATTGTGGAACAGAGAGTCAAAAAGAGAAGGTATAATGACTCTTGTATTGTTTTTAAATGTGACCAGTTATACAGAGTCAGTCATGGACTGGTCTAGAAATCAATCCAATATTGGAAATAACAGTCTTCATTTGGAGGTCTGTTTCTGGACATTTTCAGAAACATATATGGAAGTTAGCTGCAGTTCTCTATGATGTTATGTTAGCAAGAAATAAAGGTTGGGGCAGGATCTGGATTTCAAATAGGTGTTAGCATATGCATTAAGGCTCTTTTAATTGTCAAGTTAAAATACTTTTGTTTCTTCTACAGTATTTAATGTAAGTTGCATTAATTGTACACCTTCTAATTGTGTTTATATTTTGAAGTCTGGGATGTCAGTTACAGAAGTCTATCAACCAGCTTTTGTTTTAGTGCCCTGAGTATCACAGAACCTTGGTATTTTAAAAATAGTTCACAAGTACTGGAAGAAATGAGTCAGGCTTTAAGCAGAAGCAAGAGGGCAATGGGCTTGAATATTGCTGGTATAACAGCTTTAATTACATTAATTGCTAGCACCACTGCTTCTGTTAATTGCTGTAACACAAGAAATTAAGACAGCTACTTTTGTTAATCATTTATCAAAAAAATTGTTACTAATGTGTTGAATATACAAGAGGATTTAGATAGGCATTTGGAAGAATGGATTGATGTTCTTTATCCTATTCAAATTATTGGAAAGAGATTCAGAATTTAAGGGTAAGGGCCATCTCAAGTATCATGCCAAATACCATTGGATTCATGTTATTTCTAAAATTTACAGTGGTAGTCATTACAATTAGTAAAAAGTTTAAAGACACTTTCAGTGTATTTGACATAATTCTAACACCTCTCTGGATTTTTTTAATGTTACATAATGAGCTTATGAATTTCAAGAATCCTGCTCTGCTAGTGTTGATGCAGTAAATACTGCTAATAAAATTATCCATGTCCTGAGGTCAGAATTTCTATTTTGGTCAAGCTTCAAGAATGGCATATATAGCTTGATCATGATAGCCTTCTTTGTCCTAGGAATACTTTTATTCCTGCCCATAATGATAAAGCTTGTCTTTAACAACATCAACATGTTGGCAGCCAAGGTACATGGCTTGAACCTGAAAATGGACCCTCAGACTGAGTTATTAAATTAACAGGCTGGCAAGCCAAGAACAGGTAAGATTTTGCACAGAGCCTTACCAACCTAAGACATAAGTGCATTGCTTTGGATAATGCATATTCCATGATGGGTAAGGAAGCCTCAGACAGGCTCAGTCTTGTTAATGAAATAAAAAAGGGAGAGAGGTAGAAAGTCTTTGGGGCTGCTTAGCAAGAATCTGACATGGGCCAAGGACAAGGAAATGGGTTGCTTGGCAGGAATATGATGTTGGCCATGGATGAGGAAATAGGCTTCAGGCAGTAATATGACATTAGGCTAGAACAAAGAAGTAATTTCAGGTGAGAATCTAAATCTTAGGCTAGACCAAAGAAGTAATTTCATGCAGGAATTTAAATACTAGGCTAGAACAAAGAAGTAATTTCAGACAGGAATCTAAATTTTAGGCTAGAGCAAGGAAGTAGGCTTCAGAAATGAAAATGACTTTGAGCTAGGACAGGGAAGTTGGCTTAGATATTTTGGTCATCCTGATAAGCCCTTAGAAACAGTGATCACAGGAGTGTTCACAGAATTGTGTTTAATACCTCGCTTGTTCTTAGACTATTAGTGTTTATTGTCTTGCTTGTTCCTTGACTGTTTGCATCTATTGTCTTGCTAGACCCTCAACCTAGAACTGACCTTAATACATGCATGCAATTAAAATGGCATAAAAGCAAAAAGGAGAAGGGGGATGGGATAGGGGTTCTAGGGAGAGAAATGGGGAAAGGGGATGACATCTGAAATGTAAATAAATAAAATATCCAATAAAAAAAAAAAAAGAAGCTGGTCCTCAGTCACAGTAGTGACCATGATAGAAAGAATACTCTAAGGAGATGGAACAGAGAAATAGAGCTAGGTGTATGAATGTTACCCAAGATCAGTTGTTAAATGAAAGTCCATATGCTGAGGAATGAATGCAGACTGAATATGATCATGCCACCTTGGTGCTGTGTCATACAACAGCTTTAAGTACTTGGAACAAGGTTGAAGAAACAGCAAGGTCTAAACTGTTTACTAAAATTAATTATACAAGCTCCAAAAGGGTGTGTGTGTGTGTGTGTGTGTGTATTTGCTTGTTCAAAGCAAGTATATAAATTATTGATATAGATAGATAGATAGATAGATAGATAGATAGATAGATAGATAGATCAATAATTTTTTCAAAAATTAACTTCAGATGTAAATAGAAAAGTATCAAATTCAGAAGCTAGGCAAGCAGTAATTGTGAGGAGCACATCTGGAGTTAACTTTGGCTGACTTCTTTCTTCTGATTAGTCATGAATGAGTCTGCCAACATCTGTCTTTGTTTTTTGTCATATCCTGCCAAGCTCCTCCACTCACACATATGTCCTTTAGAGACTGTCCAAGCCTGAAGGAAAGAGCCTTGGTCAAACTTAGACACTGTGAACTATGAACTTGCAACATTAGCATCTGTGATCATTGTTTTACTTCCTAGAATTGGTCATGCTTCCTGTTGCTTACCTTTAAAAGACACTGAGAAAATACACTCATAGCTGGTATGGTATTGACCAGCAGCCCTCCCATCTCTGTCTCTTGCATCTTCTTCCTGCCTTCCTCACTCCCCAAGTCATGGTTTTTCCACTGGCTGACCAGCAGGCTCCAGTGAACACCGCAGAAAAAGTGAGCACTGGGAAAAACAAAAGGGAGCTCAGTGTGGTGAGTATTTCTCGGAAGTAAAAGATGTGGGAAACATAGATACCGAGCTCAGAAAAAGTAAAAGTCAAAAACAAGAAGAAAGAGAAAAAAGAAAAGAAAGAAAATGGAAAGTGGAAATGGCCAAATGTTTTTTGTGCAAATGTCTAATATGTCTCGCTAAAGCAGAGCAACAGAAATTACATAGTTTTTAGACTTTTAGACAAGGTTTGTCCTTAGTTTCCTGAGGAAGGTATGATAAATTTAGAAACCTGGAAGAAAGTTGGAGAAAGACTTCAAAATTATTATGATGTGCATGCACCAGGTAAAGTGTCTGCAGAAACTTTGTCTTTTAACACTGATTAGGGCTAGGAGAGAGAAGTGGGTTTCAAAGAGGCAGTCATGTACAGGGATGCTTTGGTGAGGAAGAGAGAAAGTGAAAGTTAGCAGTCCCAAAGTGGCAGCCAGAGTTCATTCCTGCCCCTCCCTTCTTGGGCAGCGACAGAGGCAGCACTGCTGTGCTCTGGCATAGGTGAGTTATGATCCAGCAGGTTAAGGTCTAAGAAAAAATGTTTATGGAAAATGCTTGAGATTGATAAAAGCAAGTGATGAAGGTCAGAGGTCATAAAAGAACTTTGATAATGATTTAGAAATAAAAAGTACTTCAGATGAAAGATGTTTCAAGTTGGTTAATGCAAGTACAGATGTTTAAAGTTGATAAATGCAAGTTATAAATGCTGTAGGATCTAAGAAGATATTTTAAAGTATATAAATGCAAGTTATAGAGATGTAAGAAATTATTCTTTAAATGGGAAAAGTTTTATATCCCCTCATAATCTATTGTTATTTCAAAGTTCAGAATTCTAACATTGATCAATGGAGTTCTGATAAACTAATGGAACATTGTCAGTTTACAATTCAGTCACAAACAGAGTCATAGACACTGTGAACTATGAACTTGCAACATTAGCATCTGTGGTCATTGTTTAACTTCCTAGAATTGGCCATGCTTTCTGTTGCTTACCTTTAAAAGAGGTTGGTTGTCTTCTGAATATAAACTTAAGGATGCTTCTCATCACGCTAAAAACATCTCTATTCAATCTGAATATCTATAGCTGTGAACCTATTAGGTCTCAAAGGCATGAATCTACTCCTGTTGTCTAACAGATATCTGTTGACTACTTTTTCTAAAATATGGATTTCAATGCAATGGTAAATACTAATGTACATCCTTTTGTAAACTAAAGTTCACATAAGTTTCAAGGAATTAAGAGTCCTAAGATTTAGACCTGCCTGTCACTGATCAAATGAACACCAGATAAGTACACTTGCCTGTTCTGATCCAATCCAGCAGGTGGCCCCAAAAATAAATTATATAAACTAACATATATCAAAACTAACATATATACAAATTAGAAATTATATACATTGAAACATGTATATAGTAGCTATATGCATATTCACACATTCATGTGTATATATAAATTACCCACATTAAATATAAATTATACAAGTGAAATATAAATCATGCATTGAATGATTTATATAGTCTAATATATAGTATAAATATAAATCATATGCATTAAGTATTAATTATATACTTTAAATGAAACTATATACATTAAATATTAATTATATATGTTAAATTATTAATTAAATATGAGTTAAATGTATAAAATATAAATTATAATCTATACAAAATACATAATTTTCTATATCTTAAAGGATAGGGAATTATGGAATGAGCCCATGGAGTTCTAAAAAAAAAAATCAGTTATAAAAAATCTAAAAAGAGGAGTTGTATTTTTTTTCACCACAAAATTTTATTTTGAATTTTTTTACCTTAGATGCCAAGGAACTCTCTGCTGCTATGTGTCTATGGCACCCTACAACTCAGCATTCTTATGCCCAGGTGAAGGATCCACTTACTGGCATATGGCATGGTCCTGAGCTGGTATTAATATGAAGAAGATGCCCAGGTGAAATGGAAGGATCTGCTTACTGGCATACAATATGGACCTGATCTGGTATTAATATGGGGAAGAGGGCATCTTTGTGTTTTTTCATGGGATACTGAAGGAGCATGGTGGCTGCCAGAGCAATTGGTGAGACATGCTGATGCTAGGACATAGAATGATGCTATCTGTGATCTTGCTGAGTCCCCTGACAGCTGTAATGGGGAAGCTGTACTGGGCATATGTTCCTGACCCACCTTTGCTACATCCTTCTGTATGGTCAAGGCCAGAAGTACTTGTGACCTCTAATAATACTCAGCTGTTAGGATTCCCTTAGTCTGAGAGTAAAGTGTTTCAAATTGGTGAATTACACTGCTGTGGGTCAGGGCCTACCTATTTGTTTTACTAGAAATAGTACCAATGCTGGGTGTGTTTCTGTGCACCCTCAGACCTGGAAGAACATCTTTAAGATTGTAGTGCAAAGTGTTAAGATGGTAATGCCTATATCTCAGACTGGACAAGCTACCTTAACTCAGTCTTTTAGACCTTGTGGGACCGAGAACACAGAGACTGTGGAACCTGTCTTTGAAAAATTAATCAAATGGAGAAGTTGTTATAATGATCCTTTTCTTTAATGTGACTGGTTATTCTGACTCAATCGTGGACTGCTCTGGAAACCAGTTTGATACTGGACAAAAGGAAATGACAGTGGGCATTTGGGGGGCTGGTTCTGGACATTTTTAGAGACATATTTGGAAATTGGCAGCAGACTTGTATGATGTTATGTTTGCTATGGATAAAAATGGAACAGGTTCTGGGATTAAAGTAAATGTAACATCTTGCATTACCCCCACTTAATCTTTTAATAGTTGAAAATGTTACCTGTGTTGTAGGTTCTGATAATGAGTTCAATGTTTCTTGTTTTAATTGTCTTTTGTCCAATTGTGTTTCTGTACTAGATGATGGTCTATCTGTAATGGTAGTACATCAACCAACTTTTATTATGATTCTTCTAAATTTATCTGAACCCTGGTGTTCTGGAAAAGGCTTACAAATATTGGAAGAATTAAATCACACTCTAGCAAAGGAGCAAATGTATAGTTGGGCTGATCATTGCCGCTGTTGTTGCTCTCATAACTCTTGTAGGTGGTGCTGCTACTTCTGCCTTAACTTTAGCACAAGAGGTACAAACAGCTACTTTTGTTAATCATCATGCTGAAAATGTATCCAATGCTGTGAGCATACAAGAGGATGTAGATAGCTAGCACAAAGAATTGACTCATTATATGATATAGCACAGATCATGGGAGATGAGGTACAAGGAATGAAAGTCAGAAGCCATTTGGAATGTCATGCTTGATATTTATGGATTTTTATAGTTCCAAAAATGTATAATGAGAGACAGCATAATTGGACAAGAGTAAAAAGGCACCTTCATGGTATATGGTATAGTACTGATATTACTTTAGATTTGTTAATCTTGTATAAGGAGGTTGCAAGTTTAAGAAATGCAAAGCCTTTGTCTTTTGATGCTATTAGCATTGCAAATGATATTCTAAAAAAGTTACGGGCTGCTTTTCCTTCATGGTCCTCATTTACATCTCTCTTGTTGAATATAGCAGGACTTGGCTTTATGATCCTTTTTATGGCATGTCTATTACCTGTTCCTTTGAGAGAAATAACCAGAGCTTTTACAGATGTCAAAGCAGAGTTACTTAAGTTCAAGCTCCAATGTCTTCCCTAGCAGAAGTTGGTAGTCAGTGACAGGTAAGATCATCTTGAAAATCTTATCAACCTACGTCAGGCCATGAATATAAGAATTCATGTGCCAATGATGGGTAAGAGCTGTGTTTTCAAATGGCAATCTAAGACAGGCATAACTTTCTGCTCTGTGGCTGATATAGTGCACAGCTCTTACAGATAAAAAGAAAGAAAGAAAGAAAGAAAGAAAGAAAGAAAGAAAGAAAGAAAGAAAGAAAGAAAAGACAAGTAAGATTCTCTCAGAGGTGGACCAACCTAAGACAGGACATGAAAGCTAGGATTCATGTACTAATGACAGGTAAGACAGTCTTTCTGCACCAAGTGACAAGACAGCTTTGGCTTGTATAAATAAAAAAGGGAGACATGTGGGGAACACATCTAGAGTTAACTTTTGCTGACTTCTTGCTTCCAATTAATCATGAATGAGTCTGCCAACATCTGTCTTTGTTTTTAGTTAAGGCATGTGTTATATTCTGCGTTATTCCACCCTACCTTTGGCTAACTGACAAACTTGTATAGGTGGGACAATGACCTATGACAAATGAAAAATTACAGGTATTAGAACAGCTGGTACAGGAGTATCTAAATGCGCAACACATTGAAGAATCTATCAACCCATGGAGCTCCCCTGTGTTTATTATAAAAATACATTAGAAAAATGAAGGATGTTAACAGATTTGAGAGGCATATATAAGATGATTCAGCCAACAGGCTCTTTACAGCCTGGAGTCACATTGCTTTCTTAATTACCTAAGTCATAACCTATGATCATAATTGATTCCAAAAATTGCTTTTTTACAATCCTTTTGCATGAGTATGATAGGGAAAGATTTGCTTTCTCAGTATCTACTTTTTCCCTTTTTAAAAAATTGTACTTATTCACATCCTGACTGATGCTGTCCCAGCCCCTTCCTCCTATAGTCCCTCCCACATACCCCTTTCCCTTCTCTGAGAAGGTGGAGGTCCCCCTGGGTCTCCTCCCACCCTGGCATATCAAGTCTCTGCAGGGTTAGGCATATCCTCTCCCACTGAGGCCAGACAAGACAGCCCAGCTAGAAGAACATGTTCCACAAACAGGCAAAAGCTTTTGGGATACCCCCACACACGCCAGTTGTTCAGGACCCACATGAAGACCAAGCTGAATATCTGCTACATATGAGTGGGTTGGGGGGGGGGGGGGCTAGGTCCAGGCCGTGTATGGTCTTTGGCTGGTGATTCAGTCTCTGTTAGTTGACTCTGTTGGTTGTCCTGAGGAGTTCCTATTTCTTTTGGGTCCCTCAATCCTTTCTTCCATTCTTCCATAAGAGTCTCAAAGCTCCATTCACTGTTTGGCTGTGGGTCTCTGCATCCATATGAGTTAGCTGCTGGGTGGAGCCTCTCAGAGGACAGCCATACTAGATTCCTGTCTGCAAGCATAGCAGTATCATTAATAGTGTCAGGCATTGATGCTTACTCATAACATGGGTCTCAAGTTGGGCCAGTTATTGGTTGACCATTCCCTCAGACTCCTCCCCATCTCCTGTCCCTGTATTTCTTGTATACAGGATAAGTTTTAGGTCAAAAGTTTTATAGGTAGTTTGGAGTCCCCAAGGCTCCACTGGGCTTCCTGCCTGGCTACAGGCAGTGGCTTCTTCAGGTTCTATATTCCCTTGCTGTGAATCTAAGTTAATGTCACCACCATTGGTTCTTGGGAGCCTCTCCTATCCCAGGTCTCTGGCATGTCCTCAAGATGTCCTCAACCCCCACCTTTGCCAATTGAAGATTCCCATTCATTCTCATGGCCATCTGGCCATCTCTCCTGTCCCTCCCCATACCTGATCCTGAACTCCCATATTCCCCTTCCCATCCCCTCTCCCACCCAGTTTCCTTCCTCCATCTGTCTCCTATGACTATTTTATTCCCCCTTCTAAGTAAGATTCAAGCATCCTTGCCTGGGCCTACCTTCTTGTTTATCTTTTTTAAGTCTGTGAAATATAACATGGGTAGCCTGTGCTTTATGGCTATTATCCACATATAAGTGAGTATATACCATGCCATTCCTTTTGGATCTGGGTTACCTCATTCAGGATGATATTCTCAACTTTCATCCATTTGCCTGCAAAATTCATGATGTTTTTGTTTTTAATAGCTGAATGAATGATATTCCATTGTGTTGATGTACCACATTTTCTTCATTCTTCAGTTGAGGGATATCTTGGTTGTTTCCAGTTTCTGGCTATTACAAATAAAGCTTCTATGAACATAGTTGAGCAAGTGTCTCTGTGGTATAGTGGGGCATCTTTTGGTTATATGCCCAGGAGTGGTACAGCTAGGTCTTGAGGTAAAACTATTCTGTTTTCTGAGAAGCCACCAAATTCATTTCCAGAGTAGTTGTACAATTTTGCACTCCCACCAGCAATTGTGGAGTGTTCCCCTTATTCCACATCCTTGCCATCAGTGCCAACTTATAATAATAGTTGTCCAATAAAGAGATAGCATTGGAAAAGTCTTACCAAAAGAAATGTTAAGGAGTCCTATCTTGCATCAATATTTTGTACTAGAGCCATTAGAAATACGGGACTGGAGAGTTGGCTCAGTGGTTAAGAGCACTGGCTCTTTTTTCCAGAGGTCCTGAGTTCAATTCCCAGTAACCACATGATGGCTCACAACCATCTGCAATGGGATTCCATGCCTTCTTCTGGTGTGTCTGAAGACAGGTACAGTTTACTCATATAAATAAAATAATTCTTTTTAAAAAAAGAAATAATTTATAAGCATTTTCCTCGATCTAAAATTTATCATTAGATGAATGATATCTTGCTGGCTGATTGAGATGGAAATGCCTTAGGAAAAAGTGTTTGATGAAATAAAAAGATTTTGTCTTCTTGGAGTTTATAAACTTGTCCTGAAAAAATACAAAGGAAATTCTATTAATTATCTAGGTTATAAGATAGGTCTACAGAAATTTTGACCATAGAAAGTATAAATCAGGAGAGATCAATTATGAATTCTTAATGATTTACCAAAGTTGTTGGGAGAGACTAATTGACTAAGGTCTACAATTTGATTAACTATTCAAGAGCTAACTAATTTATTTCGAACCTTAAAAGGTGAGAAAATTATCAGGTGAAGCTGAAAAGGAATTGGCTCTTGTAGAGAAGAAATTGCAGGACACACATATGGACTGTTTGGATCCAAAGCTGGATTGCATTTTAGTTATTTTGCCCTCTACTCATTGTCCCACAGGAATTCTCATGCAGAGAGAAGATAACATCTTAGAATGGATAGTTCTATCACACAAACAGAATAAAAATTAAAGACCTATGTAGAAAATGTTTCTGGATTGATTCTGAAAGGAAAAATGAGACTTCATCAATTAGCAGGTATAGACCCAGGAGGAATTGTGGTACCTTTTACTAATGCTGAAATTGCTTCATTATAGACAGAAAATGAACATTGGCAAAGATGGTTTTGGGGACAGATTAACAACAAATATCTCAAAAGCAAGAGACATCAAAGTATAAAAAGAACTAATTAGATTCTCCCTCATATAGTAAAGGGACACCAATTTCTGAAGTTCCTACATTCTATACTGATGCAAATAAATCAGGAAAGGCAGGCTATAAGTCAGGAAAAATAAGTAAAATGGCTCATCCCTTATGATTCCGTTCAAAAAATCAGAACTGTATGCTATTCTTACTGCATTATTAGCTTTTCCTCAATCTCTTAATACAGTTACTGACTCTCAACATGCAGAACAAGTTGTTTTACATATTGAAACCACTGAACATATTCTGAATGGCTCAGAATTATCTTCACTATTTATTCTAAACAACAAGTAACCAAAAATTGAAACCACCCATTGTATGTAACATGTAGCAGGTCCCATACGGATCTACCAGGCCCTCTAATGCATTTTAATGATGAAATTGATCAGCTAATAATAGGAACTGTGCTAGAAGCCTGAGAATTTCATGAGAAATACCATGTTAGCCACAAAGGTTTTAAGAAAGTTTGTTTTCCTATCACTTGGCAATAAGCCAAGGAAATTATAAGGCAATGTCCTACTTGTTATTTGTATAACCAAACTCTATTACCTACAAGAATTGACCCAAAAGGTACCCAAAGAAATAAAATTTGGCAAATAAATGTGTTTCATTTTGCAGAGTTTAGAAAATAAAGGCATGTGAGCCATACCATTGATACATATTCAGGATTTCAATGAACAACTGTTTTAAGTTCTGAAAAAACTGATTACACATTTATCAGAAGTTATGGTATTATGGGGATACCTGTACAGATTAAGACTAAGAATTCTCCAGCATATTCCTCTAGTAAAATGAAATGGCTTTTGCATGTTACAACATAAAGTACATTACAGGTATAACACACAATTCTAAAAATCAAACAATTGTAAAAAGATCTAAGTACACTTTAAAAGAAATTCTCATAGAACATAAGGGGCATATGAGATCTCCCAGAGATAGATTAAATAATGCTTATTGGCTTTAAAACTTTTAAATGTCAATGAGACAGGTAGCTCAGCTGCTGAAAAACACTGGATTTTATAAAGGACTGCTGGATTAAATCAATATATATATATATATATATATATATATATATATATATATGATAATCTCAAAATGGAAGTCAGGAAATGTGTTGCATTAAGGGAGATGTTATGCCTTTATTTCAACAGGAAATAAAAATTCTGTGAGTTCCTTTAAAATTAAAAGATTAGATATGACCAGGGACACATCCTGAAAATCTTAGCTACAGGCATTAAGGGAAAAAAAAAACCAAGAAGTACAGCAAGACAGGTAACATGGATGCTGATCCCCCTACATGGAAACAGCTCTGAGATGGGCTGAGACGTGTCTCTACCTAGCCAATAAATCTTGTTGGCTACAGAGTCTCAGAACTTATTACATGCCATCCTTCCATAAGACATGGATGGAGATTTTATATTTACAGTTTGGCCATACACTCCAAATGGACTTATAAAGTTTGATGCCTTTCACCTGCAGATAATCATCTTTAGCTGATTTGTGCACAGTGCACATCTCATACATGTGCTAATGCAGATAGGTGTGTTACCTTTCAGAATAAAAGGACCAGACACCAATGAAGACAAGACAAGTAGCCCAGGTGATCCAGCCTCACAGACTGCCTCAGGATCTGTTTCCTCAAAAACCTGTATCCAGAATGACTTCAAATCAACTAGCTAAGATTGTTTAATTTTAGCCTGGTTAATCCCTGTGCTTTCCCATTACACAGAGACTGGACAGCAAAGGATGCAACTAGCTCTCCCAGGATTTGACCAACAACCTAATTTTCTTAGGGCTCCCAAAAGATACTGCTCCCCTCAGACAGAGGTGGGAGGTGGGATGGGTCGTTTTTGGACATTTGATGGGTAATGAATATTTGTTGTCATTTAAGGAGTGGTGGTCACAAATTGTTAGTGGTTTTGGTCAGGGAGGAAACAAAGTAAAGGAGGTTAGATTCAGGGATCTCTTTCTCTCTTTTTCTTTCCTTATCTTTCTTTCTCTTCTATCCTCCTGTCTAATGTTAGAAAAAAGAAGGAAAGAATAAAAAGGGGTGATATAGAAATAATAGATTTAAAGGGTAGATTATTGAATCTACAAGCCTTGGTATGGATTTTTGTATACTGATACAAACTTGTTATTTTTGCTACGACTTACTGTATATACATTTCAATTCTTGTTTAAGGTATATTGTACTTATGCAACTTATTTAAATTTGTATTTTAAAGTTCTGGTCCTTGAAAGCTTCTATTACATACCATTTAGGAAAATTAAGAAATGCAAGTTAGTAGTCAGTCAATCAAACTTGTGGTCATGATGGATACTAGTTTAGTTAATCATGGAAATAAGCTTATATAGCCCCCTGTAGATTTTTTTCTAAGTTAAGCAAATAGTAAATAGCTAGAAACGAGCACCATTTGCCCATTCAGATACACTTTAAAGAGATGGTCTTTAAACACTTCAAAGATGTAGAGAATATGGCACTTAAGTAGCTTTAATAACATGAGGCTTTTCATGATTGTGAGACATTCAACTCCTGGCAGCACCCCATTCTACTTCTAAAAAGAGATGTACATTGAAGAACTTCAATATGGAGTTTGTTTCAATTGTGGTAAAGCTAGCCACAGGACAGTCAGCTGCTGAGAGCATGCTGTCCAAACTGTGGGCAAGTAGGACACAGAGAAAGTCAACCGATGAATTTTGCCAACACAAGGTAGGCCCGCCCCTCATAATTCCTTCTTTATAATGTCTGTCAGATATCCTGGGCCTGTAGGCCAAAGGTGGATGCAGAGGAATGCAGTCCAGGCAGCCAGTAGTCGCTGTTGTTGCTGTAGTTTTAAAAGCTACTTTCTCAGCACTTCCTGTTTACTCAGGTAATATTTATCCTTCTGAGGTCTCTGTTGGAGTTGAAGACTAGATAGTTATAGTCTCACATTAAGCTTAAATTGTTTAGGATTTAAGAAATTGTGTTAAGGTCTAAAAAAAATGTTTTTAAGTTGATAAATGCAAGTTACGATAGAAAATTATCTCGGTACAGAACTTGGAACTCATCAAGATGGGACAGACAGCAGTTTCTCCGTGGTCGCCAAATACCAATAGACTGGATGTTCTACTTTTTACCTGATAGTTCTCATAATTGTTATTATTGTATATAGTTAATTGATGTTAAAGAGTGAGCCTTTTATTGAACTAAAAGGGGGAGATGTTGGGATAATCTTCTTTTGTATTGTGTAAAGTTTGTCTTTTTATTAACCAAATACTGACTTCTGTACTGACAAAGAATTGAGTAAAATTGGACTTTGGTATTGTTAGTTTTATGAAGCATCACCTGTCTCTGTGTTTTGTAAATATCTCCATCCCCTTCTGGTTGGTTTATAAAGAGCTGAACAGCCTATAGCAAAGCAGGAGAGGACAGGTGAACTTCTGGGCAGAAAAGGGTCAGAGAGATGAGGTTCACCAGCCAGACACAATGCTGGTACTGAAGGAGAGGTAACTAATGGGCCATGTGGCAGAACTCAGAATAGAATAAATGAGTTAATTAAATTATACAAGCTAGTTGTGAAATAGCTTAAACCAAGGCCTGAGCTGTAATAAATAATAATTGTCTCTGTGACATTATTGGGCTGCTAGCAGGGTTGAGACAGTCCGGTAATATATAGTTTTAAGAGCACCAGTTTTTAAAGATACTGTCTTTTCTCCAGCATGTATTTTTATTACCTTTGTAGAGAATTAAATGAATGAGTCTCTTTGGGTTTATTTGTGTCATTCGCTCTAGTCCATTGGTCTCTGCATCTGTTCAGTGCTATACTGTTTTGATTACTATGGCTCTGTATTATATCTTGAAGCCACTCATCATGGCACCTTCAGCATTGCTCTTTACTCAGGACTGCTTTAGCTATTTGGGGTCTTCTGTGCTTTCATATGAATTTTAGGTTGCCCCACCCCAGTTCTGAGAAGAATATCAGAATTTTACAGAGGATGACCTTGAACTTGCAGGTGGCCATTTTAACTATTGTGTTGACCCTTGAACAAGGGGGTCTTTGCAATCTCATAATTGTTCTTCAATGTATTTGGTGTCTTTTCATTGTCACTGTAGAGGTTCTTTACTTCTTGATTATTTTTATCCCTACTATTTTGGGAACTGTGTGATGGGATTGCTTCCCAATTTCACCCTGGTGTAGAGAAAAGGCTGTTACCTTGTTGTACTTGCTTTTAATTCTGCTACTTTGCTGAGATAGTTTTGTTCAGTCTAAGATTGTCTATGGTATCTCTAAGGGTTTTTAGACCCAGTAATATACCATCTGCAAACAAGAATTGTTTGACTTCTTCCTTTTCTATTTTTGGCTTCTTTTGATGTCATGCTTTGGCTAAGAAGTTGGGTGTTGTATTGACTAAGAGTAAAGAGAGTTGACTCCAATATTACATTTCTGAGCTTCTTATTTTTCACCATTTAGTAGAACATTGGCTATAGGTTGGTCATAGAGAGCCTGCATCATACTAGTGGATGTTCCTTCTATTCCTAGCTTCTTCCTAGATTTTTTTTTAATTTGGTTTGGTTTGGTTTGCTTTAGTTTGGTTTTGTTTTCCATTTTTGAAAGACAAGGTTTCTCAGTGCAGCCCTGACTGTCCTGGAACTTGCTCTGTAGACCAAGCTGGCCTTGAACTCAGAGATTTGCCTGCCTTTGCCTCTTGAGTACTGGAATTAAAGGCATGTTCCACCACTGCCCAGCTCTTTACAGTTTTTATTATGAAGACTTGGTGATATCGCTCAAAGGCTCGTCTGAATCTGTAAAGATGATAATGCAGTTCTGTCCTTGGTTATACTTATATAATGTAATTATCTTGTGTATTTGAAATCATCTTTACATCTTAGAATGAATTATAGCACATAATCTTTTTAATATGCTGGGAAATTCAATTTACAGTTTGTGTGCATGTGTGTGTAGAGGGTATGTGTGCATGTGTACATGTTTGTGCATGTAACTGTGAAGATCTGAAGTCAAATTTGAGTATGTATTGATCTCTTCCTTACTTTTTATGTATTTTACAATTGTATTATTTGAGTGTTTTGCCTGCATGTATTTATTTGCACCCTGTACATTTCTGGTACCCATGAAGGTTAGAAGAGAGCTTTGGATCCCTAGGGACTGGAGTTACAGAGGGTTTTGAGCCACCATGTGGGTGCTGGGAGTCAAACCAAGGTGTTCTACAAGAGCAACAAGTGTTCTTAACCTCAAAGCCATCTCTCCAGCCTGTCTGCCTTACTTTTTAAGAGATGTCCCACTGAAGCTGAGCTCACTGATTGGCTATAGGAGCTAGCCCCAATGCTCAGAGGTCCTCCTGTCTCTGTGCACACAACACCACTGCCCCTTCCCAGTGCTGAGATCACAGGCACCACTGCTGTACCCAGCTCCTCACGTAAGTGGTGGCTGTCCACACTGAGGTCTTCATGGCTGTGCTGTAAGCCCTTTGCCGACGTAGCACTTATTTTCTTCCATGAATTGAAATGTATCATTCCAGGTTTTATGGACCTTAGAATTTTCAGCCACAGTTATTGTTTTTCTGATCCATTTGCCACACACATATGTACATGTAGATGTACACAAGTATGTGTGTGTCCACATGGAGAGGCTAGAGGGAGATTATGTATGGCTTCTCCTATTCTCTACCTTATCTTTTTAAGACAGGGTCTTTTATTGAACCGAGAGTTCACTGATTGGCTGACCAACAAGCTCTGGAAATCCAGCAGGCTCCACATCCACTCTTAGTTCTAGTGTTACAGACACATGAAAGTGTGCCTGACCTTTTTTTCTAAAGCAGGTATTAAGGATCCAAACTCAGGCCCTTGTGATTTTTGTAGCAGACATTTTGCCAACTGAGCCATCTTTCCAACCCCTGGATTTGCTTTTGTTAATAACTTGGTACTTCTATTTTACAACTGTAAACATTCATGTTTCATGATTTTACATATTGAACTTCTAGGTTGCAGTTCATAGGCTTCTGAGGTATATGAATAGCTCTTCTACTTCATTTTTTTTAATTTTTATTTTATGTGTATGGGTGTTTTGCCTGCATGCATGTCTGTGTACCATGAGCTTGCAGTGCCCATGAAATCAAATACTATGGGTCTGTAATTACAGGTGGTTGTGAGCCATCATGTGGATTCTGAGAATCGAACTCAGGTCCTCTGGAAGAGCAGCCAATGCTCTTAACCATTGAGCCATCTCTCCAGCTCCTCTTCAACTTTTGATGAGAGTTGTTTTACTGAGCAGCCTTTTTTTGAGAGCTCAATCCCCAATAAGACTCACGAGAAAGAAAACAAACCATAGTAACTATATCAGCACAAAAGTATGAGTATAAATAAGTACAAATATCCACTATATACACCCCTAATAACTAAAAAGAAAGACAAAAATAATATAAATTAAAATAAGTTTTAAAATTAATAAATGTAAAAGTAATATCAATAAAGTAATTTTAAAATAGAGTCGAAATGGAAAAAGCAGCCAAGATAGATTCCAAGTGGCCACGACAGCAAGATAGAAATGAAAGAAAAACAAACATGAGGTAGTGCAGGTAGTTCACATCCAAAGCCAAACAATTAGAAGGAAGAAAAAAGCTCCAAGTTAGACAGACAGATGCCACTCTCACCCACATCTCTGGTTCCAGGTCACAGAGTTCTTCATGTTTGGGTGCAGTGTGTGTGCCCTCTTCTTATATTCAGTGAAATGTTTGTGATGGCTAACTCCATTTATCACCTTCACAGGATCGAGGATCACCCAGGAAACACATTTTTTTGACCAGTCTGTAAAGGGGTTGTCTAGATGGGGTTGAAGTGTGAAGATCTACTCTAAATGTGGTCAGAGCATCCCCTGATCTGTGTCCTGGACTGACTGAGTGGGAGGAAGTGATCTGAGCACCGGCAGTCACTGCTTCCTGACTGCAGATGCAACAAGACCAGCTGCTTCATGTTCCTGCCGCCATGCCATCCTGCCATGACAGACTGTACTCTCAAACTCTGAGCCAAAACACCCCGCCTGCCTTTTTGAAGCTAATGCATAGGTGGATGCGTGCTGCAGAGCTATGTTGCCACCAACAAGCTCTGCTGTCCGGCCCGAGATGGTGGAGGCAGTGTCAAGCTGCCTGTGGACATTCTCTCCAGCCCACTCTATACGTGCCTAGCCCGAGGCACTCTGTCAGTGAGCCCTCAGGTGAGAGATATGCTGAAGCAGTGGTCCTCTGTCCTCTAAATGTCTCAGAGCCTCGGAGCATGGAGAAAGTGACCAAGCCTAAGCAACTATACTTGGAAGAAGGTGGGGGTCAGAGAGGGATTCCTTAGCTCTACCATAGCCATCTCCATCCCAGCTGCTGCAAGAATCCACACAGCAGCTCACCCCATACCCAGGGCTCAGAAGCCTGACTGGAAAAACCATTCAGTTCTCTCAAAAATGCATGCTTTCCTCCCTCCTTCCCTCTAGTCCACTCCGCTGTCACTGTGTCACTCTAGTCCACTCAGCTGTCACTGTGTCACTCTAGTCCACTCTGCTGTCACTGTGTCACTCTATTCCACTCTGCTGTCACTGTGTCACTCTAGTTCAATCCAGTGTCACTGTGTCACTCTAATCCACTCCGCTGTCACTGTGTCACTCTATTCCACTCCGCTGTCACTGTGTCACTCTAGTCCACTCTGCCATCACTGTGTCACTCTAGTCCACTCCCCTGTCACTGTGTCACTCTAGTCCACTCCCCTGTCACTGTGTCACTCTAGTCCACTCTGCTGTCACTATGTCACTCTAGTCCACTCCCCTGTCACTGTGTCACTCTAGTCCACTCCCCTGTCACTGTGTCACTCTAGTCCACTCCACTGTTAGTGAGTAAGATGCTTGCTGCCAAGCATGAGGGCCTGAATTTAACCCCAAGATCCCATATGGTGGGTAGAGAGAACTAACATGATGTGGAAACTTAAGGGTATTTGGAAAGTCAGTTGGATCGTGTTTTGCTGGGGCAAACACATGAAGGAATGTTTCATTAACGTGGACACAGATGCGAAAGGCTAAGGCAGACTCGTGAAGGAATATTTAGCTGAAGCAGACACAGGAGAGAGGATGTTCTGCTAAAGCAAGCACGTGAAAGAACACATAATGAAAGAATCTTTGCTAACAACACACATGTATTGGTCCGCCTCACACTGTGTAGTTGAGCTGCATTTGTTGGGACTCCGTAGAGAGAAGCACACCAAAATCTTCTGGTGCTGTGCTGCAGTTTGCTGCTGCTTCCAAGGACTCGGGCTGATTGAATACACATGCTGAGGCAAGGCATGTGGAGGATACGTCATGTTTAGAGGGTATAAATAGGACGTCACAGAGTGATGGAGAGGGAGCTTGGCTTGCTGGTACAGCTTGCTCTGAGATGCTTGTGGGTCTCATGTCTTTGCTGATCTTTACTTCTCTGAAAAAGCCTCAGCTGAGAACTTGTTCTGGTATTCCTGTTGGTCCCTCCTGCTGACTCTAGCCAAGGCTGAAGCCTGGCTGTCTCTTCTAGGTCGTGTCACCGCTGTTGCTAACCTGACTCTGCCAAACTGGACCACTTAGTGTATCTGTGAGGTGTTTGTAAGTGGATCGAGCTGTCGCTGTGAACCTGTGAACTGAACTGCTGATTTCCAGACAGCACAGACAGGAGTTGCTCCAAAGAACCTTTCTGAACAGGTCCACTTCCCCTTATCCTTTCTTTTCTAGTACCTCTGTTGGGTGGTGAGTTACAAGGAAGGTTAAAGCGTTTAAGAACCATCATTAAAAATAGAATTTGACAAAATTGAAGTTACACTAACTCCCAGAGGTTGTCCTTTGTCTCCACACATGTCCTGTGGTATACACACGCACACACATGCACACACAAATATATGTATGAATAGTATTCCATTGAGTAAATGTACCACATTTTCTTTACCCATTATTCAGTTGAGGGACATCTGGGTTGTTTCCAGTTTCTGGCTATTACAAATAAAGCTTCTATGAACATAGTTGAGCAAGTGTCCTTGTAGGATGGTGGAGCATCTTTTGGGTGTATGCCCAGAAGTAGTATAGCTGGTTCTTGAAATAGAACCATTCCCAATTTCCTGAGAAATTTCCAAATTGATTTCCAGAGTGGTTGTACAACTTTGCACTCCCACCAGCAGTGGAGGAGTGTTCCCATTGCTCCACATTCTTCATCATCTGCTGTCCCTTGAGTTTTTGATCTTAGCCATTCTGTTTGTTATATGGTTGAATCTCAGGGTCATTTTGATTTGCATTTCCTTGATGTATTCTCTTTTGTGTTTGGGTGAAATATTCTACAGATATCTGTTAGATCCATTTGTTTTATAACTTCTGTTTCATTTTTCTCTTTTTAGTTTCTGTCTTGATGACTTGTCAATTGTTGAGAGTGAGATGTTGAACTCTCCCACTATTAATGTGTGGGGTTTGATGCTCTAATGTTTCTTTTATGAATGTGGGTGCCTTTATATTTGGGGCATAAATGTTCAGAATTGAGACATCATCCTGGATTTTTCCAAGTATTAAGTGTCCTTCTATATCTTTTTTTATTACTTTTGGTTGAAAGTCTATTGTATTAGATATTAGAATGGCTATTCCAGCTTTTTTCTTGAGTCCATTTGCTTGAAAAACCTTTTTTCCAGCCCTCTACTCTGAGGTAATATATATATATATATATATATATATATATATATATATATATATATATATATATATCTTTATTGCTGAGATATGTTTCTTGTATGCAGCAGAATGATGGATTCTGTTTCTGCATTCATTCTATTAGCTTGTGTCTATTTGTTGGGGAACTGATTCTATTGATGTTGAGAGATATTAATAACCATTGATTGCTAGTTCCTATTATTTTGATATTGGTAGTGGTACTGTGTCTCTGTGTGTGCTGTGCTGTGTGTGTGTGTGTGTGTGTGTGTGTGTGTGAGAGAGAGAGAGAGAGAGAGAGAGAGAGAGAGAGAGAGAGAGAGAGATTGTCTTGTTTTTGATTTGTTTATATGGAATTACCTTGCGTTTTCTTGGGTGTACTTACCTTCCTAGTGTTGGATATTTCCTTCTAGTATTCTCTCTAGGGATGGATTAGCGGAGCGATGTTGAATGTTGATGTTAAATTTGGCTTTGTCATAGAATATCTTGTTTTCTCCATCTATGGTGATTGAAAGTTTTGCTGGGTATAGAAGTGTGAGCTGGCATCTGTGCTCTCTTAGAAACTGTAAGACATCTCCCTGGGCCCTTCTGGCTTTAAAAGTCTGTTGAAAAATCTGGTGTAATTCTAATATGTCTGCCTTAATATGTCATGTGGCCTTTATTCCTTGTGGCTTTTAATATTTCTTCTTTGTTTTGTGCATTTAGTGTTTGGATTGTTATATAGCATGAGGAGTTTCTTTTCTGGTCCAATCTGTTTGGTGTTCTGTATGCTTCTTGTATGTTTATGCTATCTTTTTTTTTTTAGGCTGGGAACTTTTCTTCTATGGTTTTGTTGGAGATATTTTCTAGGCCTTTGAGTTGGGAATCTTATCCTTCTTCTATTACTATTATTCTTAGGTTTGGTGGTTGTTTTTTTTTTTTTTTTTTTTTTTTTTTTTTTTTTTTTCATAGTGTCCCCAGTTTCCAGGATATTTTGTGTTAGAAACTTTTTTAGCTTTAGGATTTTCTTTGACTGATGTATCAATGTTTTCTATGATATCTCCTATGCCTGAGGTTATTTCTTCCACCTCTTGTATTCTGTTGGTGATTCTTGTGTCTATAGTTCCTGTTCTCTCCCCTAAGTTTTCCATCTCCAGGATTCCCTCAATTTGTGTTTTCTTTACTGTTTCTGTTTTCATTTTCAGGTCTTAACAATTTTATTTATTTATTTTACCTGTTTGATTGTATTTTCCTGTATTTCTTTAAGGGTTTTATTCATTTCCTCTTTAAAGGCCTCTATCATCTTCATAAAATTCTATTTAAAGTCATCTTCTCATGACTCAGGTATGTTAGGATAGCCAGGATTTGCTGTAGTAGAGTAGCTGGGTTCTGGTGGTGTTATATTGCCCTGGCTTTTGTTATTCATGTTCTTACACTGGCCTGGTAGTCCCTGATGCGAGTAGGCCTCTGGGGCTGCAGGTACAGCTGGTGGTCCCTGATGGTTGCAGGCCTCTGTTTGTCCTGGGCAGCAGCAGGCCTCCAGGGATGTAGGTGGAGTTGTGGCCCCAGCAATGGAGTGCAGCAGGGCCAGGGCAGAGGTTATTGCTGCTGGGTTTGCCCAGAGGAACTAACAGACAGGGGATTGGAGGTAGAGGCCTTACCTCATGATCGCTGTGGGTGTCTGAGGTTATGGTTAGAAATGTGTTAAGAAGATGGAGCACAAACAAGGTCAGGGAAGACCTCACAGCTGTTGGACTTGCCAAAGAGAGACTCAGCAGGTAGGAGTTTGGGGCTTGGGGAATTCACCTGGTTGGCCTTGGCAGCAGCAGGCCTCCAGAAATGCAGGCAGAGCTGTGGCCAGGGAAATGGAGTGCTGAGGGGGCCATGTGTAAACTTTTTAAAAGAAAAGTAACCATTGCAATTGAAAATTACATTTGTAATCATATTTAAATTGTAATTTTCTATGTAGTCTCTGCTATGCAAAATTCAAACATAACTATCACCACCAAAAAGTAGTATAATTGCTTCTTCTTTTTCTTGTTCTTGTTCTTCTTCTTTTCTTCTTCTTCTTCTTCTTCTTCTTCTTCTTCTTCTTCTTCCTCCTCCTCCTCCTCCTCCTCTTTTTCTTCCTCTAATCAATGCCCATTTTCTATGTCTAGGAGGTACACATTATTTTTATGACAACCTAACAAAATAATTATATGTATACAACAAATTACATTCAGTCATTCCCTATTAATACACAGCTAAAGAGCCCACTCCAAAATGCCCATAACTTAAATAATACTGTCTGTATTTTAAACATATTTTTAATAATACTTTTATATACCAAGTATAGTTCCATAGGCTGAAATCTGAGGTATAAATTAGCACATCAAAGTATTTGAATAATCCTAAGTGTAATTATATATACATACATACACACACACACACACACATATATATATATATATATATATATAGAGAGAGAGAGAGAGAGAGTATATATACATACATACATACACACACACACACATATAGAGAGAGAGAGAGAGGGAGAGGGAGAGAGAGAGAGAAAGAGAGAATTTTAACTGCTCTGGAGTTACATGCTCATTTAAAGAAGGAAAAATGGTAAATAAGAGAACAAGGATAAAGAAAGATGAATTACAGCACTCGGGAGGCAAAGACAGGAGGATCTCAGTGAATTCAAGGCCAGCCTGCTCTACATAGTAAATTCCAGGATAAACATGACTATACAGAGATATTATATCTCAAAAAAATAAGTTAAATTTTATAAAAAGTTATATATATATATATATGTATCTGTATATATATATATATATATGTATCTGTATATATATATATATATCTTCCATTTGCCTTGAGCTAAAGTCCAAATCATTAAAAAGCTTATGAGCCTCTGGCCTGATACGAGTTCTGGATTTCTGCTCTTGACCACAGTGGAAAGCTGACTTCCAATACTGACGTCTTAGCCCTGCGCTGTTACCCTCTCCTTTCCTAGCTTTGTCTCTCTTTCTCAGGAGACACCCCAGGTCTTTGATCTACCATAGGTCAATTGTTTAGCTAAAGCAGACCTAGACATTTCTCCTCCTGGGACCAATGTCTTTACATACCTAACTTCATGCTAGTTCTGAGAGTATGGTGGCCTTGCGTTCCTTGAACCTTCACATACCACCCACCCCCTTTTTACACAACAGGGGAAGATGTGTGGCCCCCAGTGTGGTAACAGGACATGATGAATCCCAGATGTCAGACACAGTAACTTGCCTTGAACTTGCAAGATCACAACTAGGAACAAATATATAGATTTTCTTCACATATTCGTTTACATGAAGCTGAGTGGGAAATCAATGGTCAGTCAGTGAAAAGCTAGAAAGATTTTAAAGGGCAGAGAAACACCCTTTTTTCTGAGAGGTTTTAGTAGTAAAGGCAAACACACTGACCAGTGACTGTAGCTGTCTACAACACAGGTCCTGAACTACATAAGTATGCAGTTCCAAGTCTGAGTCCTATGTAATTATAATTGCCCTCTGCCTATTGCAGCTGCTATTTTTTTTCCATACTTCCCCAAGGATGGTTTATTTTTCATTTCTAACAAATAGATGTGGGTGGAAGCCTGTCCCTACTGCTGGGTCATAAGCTGATGCTGCCATCTGGTGGTAGTTCCTGGAAGTGACAAAGGCAAGCAGGAACCCCAAGAATTTGGTACGGGGTAATTTCAAGTCGTTCATAGTTCAAAGGTATTTGGAGGTGCTGTTTGTTTGGGCCAGCGCCTCACGTAGCCTTCATACATGCCATGTAATAGAGAAGGACCTTGAACTCTTGATCTCACAAATGTGGTGTGGGGTTACAGGGTAGTGGTGGTAATTAAGTCTTTTAAAACATGCAAGCCCCTTAGTTTGACAGTAGCTCACTTGAATGACATTGATGTCATATAATGTGTTTGCCTCCCAGGTCTGAGTTATCCATATAATTCTATATAACTTTTCCAGTTTCATCCACTTACCTCCAAATTTCATGATTTCACTTCTCTTTGTAGCTGAATAAAATTCCGTTGTGTCTATGTGCTGTTTCCCTTACCCATCCTTCTAACAGGCGCACTTGTAGGCTGGTTTTGCTTCCTAGCCACTGTGAGTAGAGCAGCAGTAAGTGTGGATGTGCAGTCATCTCTGTAGAACGATGCAAGGGTCTTTGGAGACATGCCCAGGAACGGGATAGGTAGAAGTAATTGGCTATCTTCATAACAGTCTTGCCACCGTGGCACCAGTGCCCAGGCATGTCTTACCTGGACATGGTCGTTGTAGCTAGCATGCAGGGTCCAACGCTGGCTGATATTATTGATCCTAATGAGTGTCCAGCATCTCCCGGCACTACAGAGCTAGCCAGCAGGGACGTCTTTGAGAAACATCTAGACTGATTCCAATGTGGCTACACTAGTTTACATTCCTGATAATAATATATAGTGGCTCCCCGTTCCACACACCCACGCCAGCATCTGCCACCATTTGTATCGCCGTTGGTGGCCATTCTGGCTGGAGTGGGGGCTTAGACATGAGATGCAATTTGAAGTTTGCATCTGCATTTCCCTGCTAAGGAGATGAAACACTTTTTTAAAAGTATTTCCAGAGAACTTTCTGACCAGTCCCATGGTCCTTTTGTTTTTTCAAAAAGCTTTAAAAGACTTAATATCTTATATATATGAGTACTCTGTCTTCATAGGGACCATGAGATCCCTTTACAGATGGTTGTGAGCCACCATGTGGGTGCTGGGATGAACTCAGGTCCTCTGGAAGAGCAGCTCTTAACTGCTGAGCCATCTCTCCAGCCCCCAAGGTCCACTTTGTAATTGAGTTGCTTTTTGATGTTTAGCTTTGATATTTCTTTGTCATAATATACAAATAATTTGTGTCCTCTGTCTCCCACCCACCAGAATGAATAAATGTTACTGGGTTGTACTGTCCTGAGGAACTTCCTATACAGCTGGCAATGCTGTCTGTCTGTCTGGCCGTGCTACTAGCTACTAGTTAACGATGGCTGTTAGTCACATAAGAGATGGGGTAACTGAGACTCTGAATTTTCAATTTACATAATTTCAGTCAATTACATGTTATCAGGTACATATGGCCAGTGGCTGCTCCTGGACAGTTCAACTCTCAAAGGTCAAAGGGTCAGCTTGCTTTATTTACTGTAGTATTCTTGATACTAACGAGTGCCAAAGTCTTCCAGCTGCTCAGTCATTGTAGGTGCTCATTTAATGAATCGATAAACAGCAGGGAGGGGAGGACCAGAAGTAATGGATTAGATTTAATAAAAAGTTGAGGTGATGCTCACGGTGGAATGATGCTAAAATTAGACAGCAGAAGGTCCAGCAGTATTAAATGTCTCCATCATGTTGTGTATTCAAGGTGAAGAGAGCAGTGTCCCCATGAGTACTGAACCCCATGGGACGCTAGGAGTTAGCTCTGCAGCCAGAGGTTCATCTAATCCTGCCCTGACCATCGGCTGAGTTCCCATAGACACCCGCGGGCAGGGAGTCCACAGCAAGTGTTTCCGATCCAGGAAACTCCCACCGGAATGTGTGCCTGATCTTATGGGAACCCTGGCTCCTTACCGAAACTATGAAGTTGCTAGCAAGGCCCCTACAGCTGTTGCCGGACCCAGGAAAGCTTCGCTGAATGAATGAGACCCGTTCACTATCCGTGCTGTTTATTCACAGCTCAGTCAGCTGTGTTTGTTGTCTCTGGTCTGTGCCATCCTTGGCAGGGTAGCTTCTATTCCCGGAGCCCACCAAGTCCATTCTCTTCCTTCAGTCTCTACTCCGGCCTCAAACTGGAATTGTGCTCGTGGAGTACCTGCCAGATTCCATGTATAAAGCAGGCTAGCCGAAGACATTTAATACAGCAATTCTGAGTTTAGAGGCCATCCTTCCAGAGCTATAGACATTCTGTTTTAAACAACACATACCAGAGCATTTTAATTACAGGAGTTGACTGTGTTTCCAGATGAAGCAGAAAGGCTTGGCACCTGAGATTTCGAAACCCTCCCACTGCGTGTGCCTTTAGTCACGAGGGAGGGGAGGGGCAGCGGAGGGGGGGGGATACATGTATAGAATGTCATTCCCTAGATTGATGTGTTCTCAGTCTGTCCACTGCTGTAGGATTCTTCCTATAGGGGGCAGCAGAGGACCTTAAAGTGAAACAGCAGATCCTAAGGCTCTCTTCTGAATGGGTGAGTCCCAAGGCAGAGCCCCAAGGCAGAGAGAGCTTGTGTCTCCAGTTTTGCCCTACCAATGAACTGCCTGGGGACAGATAAGGATGTGGTTGTGATTCCCTGGGGTCCGCGTCAGGTCTGAGGTTCTGCATTCTCAAACAAGCTCCCGGGTGACGATGCAGCAGCTGGTCACCATCCACACTTCCTGTGACCGAAGGATGGTAAATGGCAATTTCGCCACAAACGTCCAGCTGTAGCTCATCGAATGCACACTCGCTGGACCGCTGGTAAACATGCACGGCCAAGAGCTCCTGTGTTCTGGTGGAGAGGCTGGCTGGGAAGCCACTAAATTCCGGGTATATCTGTCCCTTGGTCATGGTGTGCAACTCTCTGCCGCCCAGCATCTCTGCTGGTAAACTTTAGAGGCTAATATTATTGGCCACCATCTTGATCCAATTGGGCATAGGATTCTGAACATGAATTTAGCAGATTCTTCACTAAGAGTAGAATGTGTCTGTGATGCCTAATTTGCTGTCAACTTGATAGAATCTAGAATAAGCTGAAAGGTGGGCCTCTGAGCATGCCCATGGGGGATTATCATGATTACGTTAACTGATGTGTGAAGATACATCGTGGTTGTGAGAGGGCACCATTACCTGGGCAAGGACTATGTAAAATGGAGAAACAGCTGACCATAGCATTCGTTCATGGCTGGTTCCTGATTGTAACGTTATGTGACCAGCTGCTTTGACTCCCCCCACCCCCACCCCATGAACTGTGAGCTCAAACCAACCTTTTCTCCTTTAAGTTGTATTTTTTTAAGTTGTATTTTTCTGACCTCTACTGACATGCAGGAAGGGGAAGAAACCAACTAAGACAGGCCTCTACCCATATCAGACATGGCGTACAGCCACCTTCCGTGGTCTTAGTCATACTGGGTCCCTGGATTGCAAGGGGAAAGATCCACAGACTGTACAGTACATGCCAGGCTCACTGTGCATGCCATGACAACTCTTAGAGAGAAATCTGATCAAGTCAGGGATAAACTCAGAGGCATGAAGCATGCGTGGTTTGAGTGTTCGAAATGTCCCAGGAAGTTTGTGTGTTTGAATGCTCCCGTTCCCCAGCTGGTAGCATTGTTTTAGAAGATCGTAGAACCTTCAAGAGGTGAAGCCTCAGTGGAAGAAGTCACTGGAGGACTAAGAGGTTTCTATAGCAGGGTCCCACTTACACTCCACTCTCTGCAACCTGACTGTGCAAGGAACATGACCTGCCACATCACGGTCTCGACTCTGTGCCTCTCTAAACAGAATGGACTGTATTTCTTCTTAAACTGCAAGCCACAAGAAAACCTTCCTTAAGTGCTCCTGTTGGGCAATTTGTCCCAACAGGAAAAGCAGCTCATACAGAAAGCTGGTATTGAGGAATGGGGCTGCTGCTTTGATAAATCTGACTGTGGAGTTCCTTGGACCTGATTTGCGGGAGGAATGTGGAGGAGTTGCACACTGTGGGCTGGGAACGAGCTCCGATGCTGCAGGCAGAGCCTGGTGGACCGTGCTGCCTGGAACCTCAAAAGACAGGAATGCTGAAAGAAACGTAGACAGCAGAGGCCCAGCTCAGGAAGCTTCAGACAGGAACAAGAACTCTGCTGTGGACCAGATTAGAGGCCATTTGTGTTTCATCATGGGAAAGGTGGTTTCTGCTATGTTCTGTTGACCTCGGTGGAGAGATGGCTCAGCAGCTAAGAGCGAGCACTTGCTGCTTTTCTAGTTCAGTTCCAAACACCCATGTCAGGTGGTTCACAAATGCCTATAACTCCAGCTTCAGGAGACCTGATGCTTTCTTCTTTTCTCCATGGGCATACATTCAGACACATACATACACACACAGGCACACGCACACACAGTTAAAAAGTAATAAAAACACAACATTTTTTTAAATCAATCGACTCATTTGTTTGGTGGAAGAAACTTAAAGGCAGGATAACACTCAAGGTTTGCCATAGTTACCACTCAATTCTCTTATCCAGCTCTCCAGAGAGGGAGGAAGGCACTGGGTCGGGGGTGAGGAGATGGAGAGAGAGTAAGAGGGACAGAGAAGGAAGAGATGAGAAGGAGAGAGCAAGTGAGAGAAAAGTATAAAAGTGAGCTGTTTGGAGTGGGAAGGAACAAGTTTGACATTGTGGACAGAGTGGGCTCTGTGAACACAGCTGGAATTGCTAAATTCACCCCATCAAAGAGCCTGGAGCTCTGAGCTGGGACAGCACTGGCTTACAGTTCCCCAGCGGGAGCCTAGTTAGGAGTCTACTTATGGAAACGCGTTAATTTGGAAGGAGAGAGAGCTGAGCTGAGAATGACTCTGAAGGAATCCCCTATCTAGGAAAGCATCTACCCAGACTCAGCTGACAGGACGCAGGAAGGCCGCTACAGCTGCAGTACAGGGCAGGCTATCCCTAGAGCCAGCAATAGAGCTGGGCAACGTTGTCCACATGGTACTGGGATTTTTCAGACTTGAAAGACGCAGGAGCAAGGGCTTCATAGACATTTGTGCCAACGTTCCAGGTCACTGTACGCAGGCAATGTGTAGCAGGGCTGGGTTTCCTACGAAGAGGTCTGAGAAGGTGTTGCATGAAGCTGGCAAAGTGGAGACACTAGGACTCTGGGAAATCCAGTGAAGAACTCTATAGGCGTGAAGTAGGGATGGGCTGAGAGAAAGACTGTGTGTTACAGGCAGCTGAGCTGGAGGGGCTGGAACACCCAAGACTTTTAGAGCCCAGATGATTCCACAGGAGCTCCAGATGCCAGACATGGACCTGTGGGATTTGATGAGTTTGGGTCTTGCTTTGTCACACTTTTTCCTTGCTATACCTCCTTCCTCTTCTTTGAAATGGAAATGTTTACTCTGTGCCATTGTTTATTGGAATATATAACTTGTTTTTTTAAGTTATTGTATAAGGGTGAGAGATTACCTGTAATCTCAGAAGACTATGAAGACTTTGGAAACTGAAATGGATAAATTTTGCATTATGAGATGGCCACAAGCCCATGGGCTCCAGAGACAAAATGTTGAGTTTTGAATATAAAATGCCCCCCATAGGCTCATGTATTTGAACATACAGTCTCTTGGTAGTAGTGCTGTTTTGGAAGGTGATAACACAGCCAGGAAGTAGACTCTGGCTCTAGGGAGGAGTTCACTGGGGGCCAGGAATTGGGGTTTGGTAGTTCAGCTCTACTTCCTGTCAGCTTTCTGACTACATAGGATCAGCCTCTACTATGTCTTCCTCACCGTGATCACTGTGAAGGATTGTGTCTCCTCTAAACCATGGCCTCAAACAAGCGTGCCTTCCTTGTTTTTGACATGTGTTTTGTCCCAACGACAAGAAAACCAACTAATATAAGTATCGCCCAGTAAATATGATTAATCCACTTATCAAGACTTAGATAATTTAAGAATATTTTGCTATAAAATATGCCAGGGTCCATTCATCAATCCACATACTAATCACACATCTATCTACTGTCTACTATGTGCTTGGTGCTAGACTAGCAGAGATAAACTATATGGTGCATGAACCTGTAGAAGCCGCTCGTGGATTAACACCAACATCCTAAGAGGCCAATCCCACAGAGTCCAGCCACTGAAGCCACTGGGCACTGTACTCTGAGTAGGGTATGCAGAGCTATTCCTTGGGTGTTAGCACTTATCCATGGGGACTGCAGTGTTCTGTGCCATGCCCTTCTTTCATCGTCATGAGCTGTGGCTTCACTCTTCTCCTTAGCACATTCTGAGCTGGAGAACTGGCTTAGTAAGCAACCCTGGATCCGTTGGCACTGTCCCTACCCTTATGTTAACATCTGGCCCTTCCTCGTGTTTATATTCCCTCTGCCTGTCCACGTAGAGGGACAAGGGCTTACACAGCTGAAGTATGGGGTGGGAGGGGGGCAGTTGGGGGTCACAGGGCATGAAAACTATGAGGAAAAGACAGAGTTCACTCTTTTATTTAGCCTGTGAGATCAGGCTTCTGGAAAGTGAAATTCTCCTTGCTCACCTCTCGGTACACACCACCTCTACTGGAACAGAACCCAGTGAACTCCGTCACCCTACACTTAAGAAGTAGATGTATGGCCTATGACCTTATCCAAGGCTTTTCTAATGGGAACATAGTAAAGCTCATTAAATTTTAGGCAAAACTGTTGGAAGTTGTCAGCAATCAGGGCACAGGCATCCCCTGGGAAGTCCCAAGGAGACTAAAGGGGCCACAGTGAGCTCTGGCTCCAGATGACAATCTACTTCACCTGGGTTCAGGAGACACACGGGCAACTCAGTAAATCTACTGGGCATTTCTCAATATGCAAACAGGAACTTCACACCATCTCTAACTCTGAAAGACTGTTGTACTACACATAGCAGCAATGTTTTAAAAACCGACATTAAGTCACAATTCTTAAATCCATGACAAGGAACAAATACCTTGAATTTTCCCCTTTGTGGGTCTTTCTGCTGAAAACAAAACAAATCCTCAGTTACCTAATCCTGGACACCCCTGTGCAGAACATTTAAGGCTAAAAACTTCAAAAACAGCCGCTCTCCCCTGTTTTCCATTCTGTTTTGTCCCCCAACCTCCCCCCACACAACACACACACTCATGGGATGACCTCACCTGATTTTTATATAGAAAATTGAGTCCAGCTGCTGTTGGCTCCCTCCAGCCCCCTCATCTCTACTTGAATGCAATCTGGGAACCCTTTGTCTCCCCTTTTCCTTCCCTCTGATTGTAAGGAAAATGAGCCCCACCTCCTGTCTCCTCTACTTCGTCTCTGTCCCCCAGGAGGAGTGAGTGCCCTCTTCACCCACAGACTGCCTAGGGACAAAACCTGAGCCTCTTCCTGAACCTTGTAGCCCCCCAACCCCTCCAAAGTTTTGTCCCCCGGGATCTGAATTCTCACTCTATGCAATTTTGACCTTGGATTTTTTAGCTGTTTTCCCTTGGTTTTCATACATGGGTCTGACCTCCAGCAATTTTCAAAGTTAGACTATTTCTGAGTACCCAGGACCTTCCCATCTCTAAAGTAGATTCTCAGAGCTCAAGCCTGACCACGGCCTTCTGTCCTTTATAAGACCCCCCCAAAAGAGCTTGGATCCCACTGTGACGTGAAGAAGGCCCAAAACAGGCCCTTAAAGACAAAAGGTCAGTTTGTTTAATGATGCATTTCCCTAAAATTCATGCATATTCTCTGCTCCACTCACATGCTGAATGAACCTGTGACCTCCAGGCTGCCCCAGACCTTCCAGCATCTTCTCACAAGCATTTACCTGAGGGGAGCATGACCTTCCTTCCTTTGTCCCAAGCACAGCCTACGCGAGTGGCCCTCATCCACTCTTTTGGAGATACTTTGGATAGCTTTAGATGTCTGTCTGCTCAGATAACTTTGATTGTGTCATTTAGCTGCTTTTCTGAGGGTACCTCAACTTTATTTTCATGGTTTCAGGCCAAATTTGACCAATTCTTAGAATTTACCCAAGGTATCAAATTTATGTCTTTGAAGTATTCCCTCCGCCCCATTTTACTGTTTAAAATTTGATTTCTAGAACATGATACACTATGGCAAATTATAGCACATGAAGGGTTTGTCAAATTAATGAGACCTGCCCAGATACTTAGAAGAAAGAGGCGAAAGGAACCATATGGCAGGAGGAGAGAATCCATTCACACGAGTGGTCCTGTGACCTCCACATGCCCACCACAGTTCCCCTGTAAATGGATGTAAAAAAAGAATCAAAATACAAACAAATTTCAGTGAAATGGGGAAGCGTACACAAAATACTTACCAACATAGCCAAGCTTGTTTGCTTGCATTTTTTAAACTTTATGATTTCCCCCCCTCCCCTTCTCCTCCATTGTCTTCTTGGGACCCACACCCACCAAGGCTGAGATAATTGGATAGGTTGCTGGTAATACAAGCCTCTTCCAGAAGACAGGCACTCTTCAGGATAATAAAATACGGGAGCTGTGCCAGCAGTATGGGCTAGCTGGTATGTCTCAGATAACCCACCTGGAAGCCAGATGACCGTGGTGGCCTGTTCCTCCTCCAGCATGCGGATCTGAAGCTCCCTGTATCTCCCTAGCAGCCGAGCTGGGTGAAGCCGGGAAGGCCACTCCAAATGTCTACGCTCCATGTGCATGCCAAGGCCACAGCTAAAGGCTGTTTTAGGGAAGTGGGGGTAAAGCAAGTATAACTTGGGTAATTTTCTCTGTTTGTAGACAGCATACAGATATGAAGGAGCTGCTGAGGAGACCAAGAAGCACAAATGTACAAGAAGTGTGTATAAAATGCTGACACAGGGCTGGAGACATGGCTCAGTGGTCAAGAGCACTGGCTGTTCTTCCAGAGTACCCAGAGTCAATTCCCAGCACCCACATGGCAGCTCACCATTGTAACCCCAGTTCCAGGGGATCCGATGCCCTCACACAAATACACATGCAGATAAAATAGCAATACACATAAAGTATTTAAAAAGAAGAAGCTGAAGAAGAGACTCATAAGTCATCCTCCTCTAAGCTATAGGGTGAACACCCTGCGACCTTCTAGTTCAAACAGGTCAACTGCATTGCTCACACAATAAAGGACTGACTGGAAGTAGCATTCACTTAAACAAGAAACCGAGATAGACCAACTTATACCACAACCACACAACGGGCTGCCAAAGAATAAGACAGAAACCAAGCAAACAGATACCAAATGAGACTCGTCAGAAGTCTGGGAAAATGAAAAGCAATTGAATGCGTGCAGTTGACTGTGTGGAGCTGACTGTGTGCTGCCAACACCTCTGAGCTGAGAAAACAGTAACCTGACTACAAGAAACTGCAAAGGGAGCTTGTTCTGAGCCTGGGGGATTTCTGTAGGTGGTGCACAGGCACCTGAGGGAAGAAGGAAAAGGACAGGTTATCCCGTGCAGGAATGCGAGCAAGGACGAGGTTAACACTGGGATGTGACATAAATGTGCTCCAGGTTCCCAGGTTAGCCCATGCAGCCAGGAGACTGGCCCTCTGTTACCTCTGCAGAAGGCAGGAGAAATCCTGGCTGTGAGTGGGACGGTGAAAGCCAGATGATGCTGGAGAAGAGGCCTCTTCACGCTCCGCATTCCAGTCAGAGACGAATAGTGATTCCCAAGCAAAACCACTAAATTCTTAGTTCCAGGTGACTTGGTGTGCATATGACATCAAAGGAGGGATGATAGGATTTTTTTTTTTTTAGAATACTCGTGGCTAAATGCGTTACAGTTTCTATAAAACTAAGAATTGGGTAATTATTTAAATGATGTAATAGGAGAAATAAAATAATGTTTTAACAGCAAACAGTATCTGCGTTAATCATAATGACAATATAAATATTAATGAATGAACAAACTCTGGGCTATAGCTCAGTTGAGAACATAGTGTAAGGTAGCTTATAATATACAACAGAAAGTCAGTGGTGATTTCTAAATTTTACCTTTTTAATTTTAAAGTCAAAAATAGTAATTGCACTGGTCACTTTTCCCATTGCTGTGGCATAATGCCCGACGGAAGGCAGGAAGGGCTTGCTTTGGCCCACAGTGTAAGAAGGACACAGTCCAGCAGAGTGGGACTGCCTGGCAGAAGGAGCCAGGGCAGCTGGTCACAGTGCATCCCAAGTCAAGAAGCACAGGCTGTGGTGGCCATTTGAAAGAGACATGTCTCCCGTGGGCTTGTGTGTCTGAACACTTGTCCCCCAGTTCCTGGTGCTGCCTGGGAAGGTTCTAGAACCTTTAGGAACTGTATCCTTGCTGGAGGAAGTGTGTCACTGAGGCGGACTTTGAAAGTTTATATCCTTGGCCTACTTCTGATTCGCTCTCTGCAAACCCTGAAAAACACCATCTCTCAATTCCCAGTGCTGGTCACGTGTTTCCATGTCTCCCTATCTTTATGAACTCTCCTTTTCTGGAACCACAAGCCAAAATAGACTCTTTCTCCACAAATCACTTTTGGTCACCATGTTTGTTACAGCAACAACAACAACAAAAAGTAACACGCCAGGAAAGTGAGAAGCTCCCATGGCCCAACAGGGATGACTTTAGCCGAAATATTCAGCCAAGGGAAGAAAGAACCTGTAGAGACCACCTCCAGTCGGTAAGAACCTGTAGAGACCGCCTCCAGTCGGTAAGCGCTGCCCCCAGGTGAGGGATAGGGTCACCCACCCATCTCAAAATTGTTAACCCAGAAATGTTCCTGTCCAAAAGAAAGACAGGGACAAAACATGGAACAGAGACTGAAGGAAAGGCCATCCAGAGACCTCCCACCTAGGGATCCATCCCATCTGCAGACACCAAACCCTGACACTATTGCTGATGCCAAGAAGTGTTTGCTGACAGGAGCCTGGTATAGTTGTTCCCTGAGAGGTTCTACCAGCACCTGGACCAATACAGATGCAGATACTTACAGCCGACCATCGGACTGAGCCCGGGGACCCCAATGGAAGAGCTAGGGGAAGGACTGAAGGAACTGAAGGGGATTGCAACCCCATAGGAAGAACAGTATCAACTAACCGGACCACCCAGAGCTCCCAGAGACTAAACCACCAACCAAAGAGTATACATAGAGTGAGCCATGGCTCCAGATTTATATGTAGCAGAGGATGGCCTTATCTGGCATCAATGGAAGGGGAGGCCCTTGGTTCTGTGGAGGTTTGATGCCCCAGCGTAGGGGGATGCTAAAGAGGTGAGGCTGGACTGGAAGAGTGGGTGGAGGAGCACCCTCAGAGAGGCAAAGGGGAGGGGGAATGTGATGGAGGTTTGTGGAGGGGAAACCAGGAAGGGGGATGTCATTTGAAATGTAAATGAATAAAATGATTAAATTTTAAAAAGTAACAAAATACATCTCTAAAGCCAGAAGCCCCGCCTTCCGTGACCTGTTTCCTCCAGTGTGACTCCTGCTCTTAAATGTTCCACATCCTACCAAAGAAGGGCCACCAGCTAAGGACCAAGCGCTCAGTCACATGAGCCAGCAGAGAACCTTCTACATTCAAACTACAACAGTAGTGTGAGCAGGCCGTGTAGAACTGTTAAGAAGCATGAGCATTTAGGCTGCCTGTCTCCCGAGCAGCAGAGATGGAGAGCAGAGAGGGACTAATTATTTCCCCGTAAGCCACAGAGCATCATTTGACTTTGAAAATTATATACATAGAATGCTTCAGTAAGAATAAATTACATTTTGAAAAGGAATTTGCCCAACATTCCTAAGAATTAAGTGTTTCGTGCATGTGTGTGCTCTAGACAGAGAGGGACAAGACCACGGCTTCGCTCCTGCTAATTGCCTGCAGATGTGTAAATTTCTTCAGGGTGAAAGGGAAGGATGGCAGAAACCACAGCACGTGACCGGCTGGAAGTCGCCCCTGTCCTACCTTCCAAGTTAAAAGGGCACAGCTGCCAGGGACCGTGGAGCCGCAATGCAGGATCTTGCTATGCTTGTTTGTAGCTCCCATCCCTGAGCCAAGAGGCACCTGCCTTGGCAGCTAGATGCTGTGATCTTCAAGGGTAGAAGTAAGCCCACCACAAACACTTCCGCTGGAAGGGAAGCTGATTATACAGAGAATGCAGTGCTGCCTGGACCAGAGCCAGAGCCACTGGGAGGCATCCTGGCACTGGGATAGGGCTGTCACCTGAGGAGAGGGCTGTCACCCAAGGATAGGGCTGTCACCTGAGGAGAGGGCTGTCACCCAAGGATAGGGCTGTCACCTGAGGAGAGAGCTCATTCTGTAATACAGAGATCTTGGGGTTCCTACATGAGCTTCTCGGGGGAGACTCCAGAAGAAGCCATGACGGAAGTGTGACGGAACTTTTATTTAAGGTTAAATCACTTCTAGAGGAACCACAAATTCATGCACAAAACAGAGCTGCCCCACATTTGCTGGTGTGGAGACCAGGCAAGCTCCTGAGATGTGAATTCGTCTCTCTGCCCTTTTCCACCTTTTAGTTTTAACCCATAGATATGTTTATTTTAAAGTAGTTTCTTGCCAAGCATGATGGTACGTATGTGTTCTCACACTCAGGAGGCAGTGGGATAGAGAGGCCAAAGCCAATCTGGACTCCATAGTGAGACCCTGTCTCCAAAAAGAAGTCTGGAGTGGTGGCTCGTGTTGGTGCTATAGCACATGGAGTGTGGAGGCCACAGCTGGAGGATCAGAAGCTCAAAGTCATCCTCGGCTATCTCGTAGGTTCTAGGCCAGCCTAGGCTACATAAAACCTTTTATTAGAATAAGACACTAAGACAAATAAATGTAGTTTCCTTGGAGATAATATAGTGAAGTATTCCTTCTACTGAATTTAACAATCTAACTTTTTAAAGAGTTTATATTCTTTACGGACATGTGTGCATGCCTGTGTGTGCATGCCTGTGTGTGCATGCCTGTGTGTGCATGCCTGTGTGTGCATGCCTGTGTGTGCATGCCTGTGTGTGCATGCATGTGTGTGCATGCTTGGTCAGAAGAGATTATCAGTGCCCTTGGAACTGGAATACAGGTATTTTTGGGGTGTTCAATGTGGGTGTCGGGATCTGAAGTCCACTCCCATGAGTGAGCACACATGCTCTTAATCTCTGGACCCTCTCTTCATCCAGTCTTTGATTTTTTTTTTAAGTTGAGTTTCTTACAGCATTTACTGCTTGCTACTTTTCTATTTCTCCCATCTCCTCTTTGTTCTTTCTCTTCATTTCCTATATCCTCTTGTGTAACTTAGTATCTTTATAGGAGGCTTCCAGTACACTCCTACTTCCTATGGCTCTGCTTTGTGTTATTGTCATAATACTTTATTATTGGTCTCTTTCTTCTTTTAAGACGAGGTCTCCCTGTACAGCCCAGGCTAGTCTCAAACTCACAGCAATTTTCTTGCCTCAGCCTCCAACACTGGAATTAGGTGTGGACTACCATGCCCAGCTCACATGTATGTATGTTATAAACCCCACAACACATCTTTATTGTATTTCCTTCAATTATATTTAAAAGAAGAATTGAATAAAAAGATTTATTTTATATTTACCCAACATTTATAATTTCTAACACTATGTGTCTATCTGTGTGTTAGTTTGCATGTCTGTATATGTTCATGTATGTATGTATAAGTGTGTGTGTGGTGTGTATGTGTGTACATGAATATTCATGTGTGTGTGTATGTTTATGTATGAGTAGTGTATGTGTATATATGTGTGAAAGTATGTATTTGTGTGTATGTGTATGAGTGTATATGTGTGAGTATATATACATGTGTATATATGTGAGTGTGTGTATATGTGTAAATATGTGAGCATGTGTATCTGCATGTGTGTGTATCTGCATGTGAGTGTGTGTGTATGTATTTGTGTATTTGTAAGTGTGTATGTATGTGTGTGAGTGTGTGTGGTGTGTACCTCAGTGTGTACTTGCACCTAGCACTATTCCCACGTGCACTGACCAGAGCTGAACATAAAGTGTCGTCCTACACGGTTATCCATTTATTGCCCTGATGCAGCCTCTCTGCACTGGAGGCTCGCCTCTTTGACTAGGCTGCTTGGCCTGAGACCTCCCATCTCCGTGCAGTGCTGGAGTTACAGCCATGCACAGCCACACACATCGCTAGAGCTCAGAACCCAGGGGAGACGCTACACTATGAGGCTCTCACCAGAAATCAACCAGCACAGCTGACATCATCTTGAGCCTCCAGCCTGTGAGACAAATAAACTTCTTGTCCTTTAAATTGACTAGTGTCAACCATCTACTGTATCAGCAGAACACAGACCCCTGCACTTTTCTAGAACTCCAAGAGCTCCATATTCATAGGCTGCCTCCTGATCCAGTCCTGTCTTCCTTCTCATACATGTGATCTTATTGTTGGCACAGTTAATGAATTTTCTGTGCTTTCTTTGTTTCTCAAAATATTTTGGGGGGGGTGTCTCCATTTTATTTGTCTTTCAAGATATTTTAATGTGAAGACAAGAGAAATGACATTGGGAACTGCCACACAGATAATTTTGAAAAAAAAATAGAAATTTCCACTTCTGCCCATTAAAAAAGAATGTATTCTATTCAACTATTTTCTAATGTGCAGACGTTATCAGTTATCTCTATTGTCCCATTAATACCGTTTGTTTTAGTTCCACTTTACTGTTTGCATTCTAGATCCTTCTAAGCTATTTGATATAATTTCCCATTATTTCATTAATATTTTAATATTATATCATCCCTAAGTTGACTCCTGTCAATAGCACCGAAACTGTATTTTATGTATTGAGAGAACACTTTAACAAAGGGTTTAGCATTTTGTCTGATTTACACACATCACAGCTGAGCTACTCACTAGACTGAGCTTCTCATTGTTTCTTGAAATGTTCACTTCCTCCTGCTTCCATTTTTCCTTCTTTTTCTCTGATTTTCCTTTACTGGCTCCTCTTGCTCCAGCCACTCCTCAAATGATGAACCAAGGCTTTTCAGGGCTTACTCTCTGCTTTTATTCCTTGGGGCCATCTCATCTATTCCCTGAGCCTGAATTATTCTGCATTAACTGTGCACTGTCAAACCTGTATGTCTACTCATGACCGTGTGCATTCTACTTAACATTTCCTCCTTTTAGTTTTATGTATGTATATGAATGTTTTGTCTACATACATGTCTATGCATTGTGTGTGTGTGTGTGTGTGTGTGTGTGTGTGTGTGTGTGTGTTTGGTGCCCTCAGAGGCCAGAGTTGGGAATCATATTCCCTGGAACTGGCATTATGGGTGGTTATGAGCCACCATATGGGTAATAGGAATTGAACCTGGGTCCTTTTCCAAGAGCTGAAGTGTTCTTAACCACTGAGCCATTGCTCTAGTTACTGCTTAACATTTCTTATTCTTGTTCTTCAACTAGAAATTGGAGATACTATCTCACAGAGACATTTTAAGGATTAAGAGAATTTATAAAACATTGCTTAGGATTTAAAAGTTTAAAACATTAAGAAAATCTCATATTTACTTTCAGTGAGTCCTGCATAATAGTGTCAGTATCCTAAATGAGTTCCAGACTACCCTTATGTGAAGAGTAGCACATTCCACTCTCTACTAACGACATCGTTACCTTCTCTCCAAACCTTGATCAAGTTTAAATGTCACTCAAGCCAGAAATCCGCTCTTCATCTTGACAGAACACAAGCACATATACCTGTGCCAATGAATATGAATAATAGTCGGCTTTGCATACACAGGTAGAGTGAGAGTCTTCAAGGGGCAGGTGTGGCATTAGAATGTGGGAAAGACATGTCCAGGAAACAGGAAATAGTTTGGAGAACGAGAAAGCTGAAGGGCAGGCTCAGGCTGAGGGGACTGCAATCACTCAGCATGACCAGTCCTCCATCTGTTATACTGATGCAGTCTAAGGTCACCTGTTCTGATGAGTCTGGCCATGTGGGTTTCTAGTGTGTACGGCTTTGAGAGGAATTTGTTCCATGGGGAAGGAATCTGTGCAGCTAAGAGAGCAGAATTGAGCTAGAGAAATGTGAGTGTGTGTGTGAGTGTGTGTGTGTGTGTGTGTGTGTGTGTGTGTGTGTGTGTGTGTAAATAAAATTGGGTTCTTATACCTCTACCTCTCTTCCAACCCTTATTCAGTTCCAACCCTCAACACTAGGTAGGAGAGAAGGAAGGTTAGAGGGAAAGGGGGGCATAGATCTCTTTAGACCACTTCCTAATGATTAGGGGTGTCAGGATATCATCTCTTTGCTGTTGACCACTTGACAAACTGTAACAACAACCAGGGGCAGCAAAAGGAGAAGCAGCCACCTTGGAGTGTGCCCCAGCCCCTCTCCAGACTCTGGCATTTATATTCTCTGAAAACTTCCCAGAATTCCAAACATAAACTATCTGCAGCTAGGCAAAACCACACCCATGCTAATGCACAAAACAACGCATAATCACCTGCTGTGAAGCAGCCTCTGGTCCCACACCTGGGATTAAAACAAAAACCACATAATGTAACTGGGTTTCTTTTTTTAATGTATTTTATTGTTTATTTTATTTATTTACATTTCAAATGTTATCCCCCTTCCTGGTTTCCCTTCTGCAAACCCCCTATCCCATTCCCCCCTCCCCTTGCTTCTATGAGGGTGCTCCCTCACCCACCCACCCAGTCCTGCCTCACCACCCTAGCATCCCCCTATGCTGGGGTATTGAGCCTCCACAGGATCAAGGGTCTTCCCTCTTATTGATGCCAGATAAGACAATCCTCTTCTACATATGAAGCTGGACTCATGGGTCCTTCCATGTATTCTCTTTGGTTGGTAGTTTAGTCCCTGGGAGCATTAGGGGCTCTGGTTGGCTGATATTGTTGTTCTTCCTATGGGGCTGCGAACCCCTTCAGCTCCTTCAGTCCTTGCCCTAATTTCTCCATTGGGGTCCTAGTGCTCAGTCCGATGTTTGGCTGCGAGCATCCTCATCTGTATTGGTCAGGCTCTGGCAGAGCCTCTCAGGGAACAGCCATACCAAGTTCCTGTCTGCAAGTGCTTCTTGGCTACTTGGCATTGAAATAGTGTCTGGGTTTAGTAACTGGGTTTTTAATGAAACCGAAATTCTCACTACAGAGAACCATGAAAACACTGTTTGACGAAGCTCTTTAATTAAAATCTGTATGCAGACCAGCCTCCTGCATGCCTGGTGCTATGAACATCACCACTTTTGAAAGCATCCTCTACTGTGACACAGTGGAGGGGAGGGGCCTAGCTCCAGACTGGGTCCCAAAGGAGGACGAACAGGAAAACTGCCACTGATTTAATGCTGCTCACTCACGGGGAAACAGTTCAGAAAACTCAGAGAAATTTTAAGATGGAGTGGAAAATCCAATGCCTGTGAACCGCCTCAGGGCAGGCATGATTCTTCTCTTTGCTGACATCCAGTCTTGGTCCTGTCTCAAAACTCCCTGGAGCTCTGTTTTTCCAGTTTCAAAGGATTTTGTCACCCTCCCCAGAGTTTAGTTAGATCTTGCTGCAAGGTGTTGGAAAAGGGACAGCGCCTGTTGATTTTCTAATAAGGATGTTCATTGCATGGAAAACACCAGAACTCATTAAGGCTAACCACCACATTGCCCAAGAAACACCATTCCCCTGTAGCTGAAGGCTGGTCGGCCCTCTCCTTCTGGGTGCTTCTCCTCCTGGAGCGCTTCTCCTCTTTCCTATGGAACCCCGGTTACCGTGGCCCCTTTGTTTCTCCTGTAACTTAGGAAAAACTATTTGGCTTATGTCCTAGAGAATTTATTGACCCAATGTGACCCTCATACTACAGATGGCAGTGATACCCAGCACAAGCTCATGTTCTCAAAGAAAGGAACGTTCACAAAGAGTTTTATTAACTAAAACTCTGCCAGTATAAAGTCTGCTCTCAATTTTCTGCGTGTCCTAAATCTTTTAACAGTGATCCAGATCCCACGAGCTGAACAAAGGGTGAGGAGTACTTGATTTACCCAATTTTCTTCTCTAAACTTTTCATGGCGGGTGTACCCACAAGACTTCCTGCAACATGTTGGCACAATCCATTCCACAATCCAAGAGAAATTCATAGGGACTGATCAGGACCTGGGCCAACTCGATTAGCCAGGTGGGGGGGAAAAAACCACTTTGCCAACAATTGTTAGCTTCCAGAGAAATTAGCAGCCATCTTCTGGAAGAGAGGAGGCCAGCTTCAGACACTTGGGTTGATTGCAGCACGCGGTCCAATTACTCCAGTTCTGAGTATTCCTCCCCTGGAAGGCCTTCCCAGCTGCCCTGTGACAGGTGAGTGGTGGCGTCTGAGCTTTCTCTGTATATAGTTCATACACCCATGAGAAGCTGATTAGATGAAAGTCAATACTGTTTTCCCCTGCCAGGATGCTCCCACCTCAAGTTGCACTAAGGAATTTTCTGAGGAAAGAGGACAGGGAAAAAAAAAAAAGAAAAGAAAAGAAGAAAAAAAAAAAAAAAACAAAAAAAACACTTGGGACAGAAGCCAGACATGCAAATACCCTGTGAGATTGTAAAATGGAAAGAAAGTTGGGGTTGGGCTATGGAATCAGAGGAGGCATGGAGTAAGATGAGGTTGGAGGGATAGCTAGAGGCAGACCTACAGGGCTCTATGATTATTGTTAAAGATCTGAACCTGAATCCTTAATATAGTAAAAAATCAAATCAGTAGACACCTGCTTCAGCCAGATCCCCGATCATATTAACTTTATCTTCTGAGGAACATTGGCACAAAGAGCAAGCTAGAGGGACCCTGCTTGGGAGCAGCAATTCAGAAGTGAGCAAAGAGGTTCCTGGAGGTAGACAGAAGAGATTTTGGAGACATCCCTGGGTAAAGATAACAGGATTTATTAGCACATCGGATGAAAGAAGGCATCAGACATGATCCTTCACCCCTGAGATGCCAAGAGCTGAGCTTTTCTTCCCAAATGATTTTTCCAGAACATGCAGATGAATGAGAAAAAGTACCCCCAAAGAGTGATGCTCACAGCCTGGGTTTTCCTTCAGTGCTGCCCTGACTAGCTGGGAAGCTGGCTTGCATGCCTAGAGGAGACACTGGAAGCCACTAGGGTGGCCTTGGAGCTTGCTGGGGTAAGAACTGTGGGATGTGGCCAAAAGCACAAAACAGGAAGGGCAGAAATCACCCCTGAAATGAAGAGAACATCCCCTTTGTTGGGCCCCATGTTCTCTCCACAACCCTACCCCATCTGTGACAAAGCCAAACATTACACCAGCTGGTAAAGGGCAAATGTTTACACATGGCCCCACTCCAGTGCCAGAGCAGGGTAGGACTGAAAGGCACAAAATGGAACACTGGTATAAATGGGAATCAAAATCAGAATGAGATGTTGCCTCACATCCGTTACGGTGATACTGTTTCAAGGGCAAAGGTTAAGTGTTGGCAAGGATGCAGAGGAAAGGAACCTGTGCACACTGTTGGTGGGAATGGAAGCTGGTTGAACCACTGTGGAAACCAAAAGGGAATTCCTCATAAAAATGAAAAAATAAACCATCAAGTGATGCAGCAATCTTACTTCTGGTTAAAAATCCAGAGAACATAAAACTGTTATCTGTACCAGACAGCCTCTATGGCACTGTCACATGATACAGCTCACAGTTTTAAAGACCTTCAGTCCATAGTCCTTGGCACCATTGATTCTGGACTCATGGTGACAGAGCATCATGGCAGCAGAAGTACACAGCAGAGGCCACTCACCCTACAGCAAGCAGGATTATCAAGCAAGAAAGGGTTCTAGGACAAGGTAGAGAACATCTCCTTTGTCAATAAAGTTCTCCGACTTTTTTAGAGTCTGTGTCACTGTGCTGGAGAGTTTTATATCAACAGGACACAAACTAAAGTCATCTGAAAGGAAGGAACCTCAATTAAGAAAATGACACCATAAGATCTGAGAACCACAGACAAACATTAGCCAAGAGAGAGTCCATATTAGAGATCTCCATTGGGCCCTTCCCCTTGGAGTTTGGGAAACTCTTCAGAAGAGGAGGAAGAACTGTAGAAGCTGGAGGGTTCAAGGACACCAGGAGAATGTGGCGCACAGGAACAACTAAGCAGGGCTCATAGGGGCTCACAGAGACTGAAGTGGCAATCATGGAGCCTGCATGGGTCTGCACTAGGTCCTCTGCAAATATGTTGTTGCTGTTGTTGTTGTTGTTGTTGTTAGCTTAGTGTTTTTGAGGGACTCCTATAGTAGTAGGGTATCTCTGACTCTTTCATGTGCTCTTGGGACCCCTTCCCTCCCACTGGGTTGCTTCATCTAACCTTGATATAAGAGTTTGTGCCTTGTCGTATTGCATCTTGTTATGCGGTGTTCTATTGATATCCCTGGGAGGCCTGATTTTTCCTGAGGGAGACAGAGGAGTGGATCTGAAGAACAGAAAAGATAGTGGGGTGCTTTGAGGAGTGGAGGGCCAGAAAACTGCAGTTGGGATATATTGTATGAGAGAAGAATAAGAAAATTTAGTATATTCCTCCACAAAATACTCTTATGTAACTGTAGAATTTTTTTAACATAAAAATAGGTTTCTGGGCAAGAGAGAGAGGGGGAAGAAAAAGAGGGAGAAGAAGGAAGAGGAGGAAGAAGAAAAGGAGGAGGAGGAGGAAGAAGACAACCTTGTAGGGCATTTTCTTAATTAGTGATTGATGGGAAAGGACCCAACCCATTCTGGGGGCTGTCCCCGGGCTGGTGGTCCTGGGTTCAATAAGAAAAAGGCTAGGAAGCCATGAGGAGCAAGGCATTAAGCAGCACTCCTCCATGGCCTCTTCGTCAGTTCCTGCCTCCAGGTTCCTGCCCTGCTTGAGTTCCTGTCCTGACTTTGGTGATGAACAATGATATAGAAGAGTAAGCCAAATAAACCCTTTCCTCCTCAAGTCACTTTAATTGTGTTCCATCATAACAATATTAACCTTAACTAGGAGAGTCACATGACAAAATACCCTACATAAATGACTTAAAGGGGAAAATATTGATTTTAGCTCATGGCACCAGAGATCTCAGTCCATTGTTCTTGGCCCCACTGATCTTGAACCCATGTCAGGCAGAACATTAGACAGAGGTCATTCAGCTGTAGTAGACAGGAAGTAGCCTGGAGGGAGAAGGGTAGCAAGTGGATGGAATCTCTCCAGTGGCCTACTTCTCCTATGAAAGCCCCACCTCCAAGGCATGAGTCAATCTAATTGAGATGAGGGGGAGGCACAAGGGTCAGATGTTTGAGGTCGATCTTGGCCACATGCTGAATTCATGAACACCCTCTACACATAGGACCCTGTCTCAAAAGAAGCAAACAAAACCATAAAAAAGCAAAATAATTGTTTTTAAAATTTCTCCAAACTGGGACTGTTGGAGAGGCAACAGTGGCCACCAAGTCCAGAGGGTTACTTTTTACAGAACACAGTTTTATAAACACAGTCACAGCATGTAGAGGTTTTCATCAACAGCATTACTTCTTCCTAATGGGAAATAGTATCTGAAACAGGCATGGCTGTGGTCAGGATCAATACTCCCCGCTGAGCTGAGCCTGTTTCAGAGAACTCTGCACCACAGCCAGGTTTACTCACATCTGACAATCCCAGCAGCGTGCTGGGGGAAAACTGATGATCTCCAGGGTGGCTTCTCACTTCCTCCCCAGTCCCCTCTGTCATTTGGATCTGTGTTTTGAGCCACCCCTTACTCAGAGAAGTCAGACAGGCTCTTAACTACAGTCTTACTCCTTCTTCCTCCCACTCCAGCCTTGCTGTGTGATGTTCAGTAGAAAAGAGTACACACTGGCGAACGAGAACTTAGGGCTGCTTTTATTTCTTTATAGGAGACTCTTGGTAGGGACTTTAGGATGCACAGGGGATCTGGGAAGGCACCTGTCTATCCCCGGGGAAGACACCTATCTATCCCTGGGAAAGGAAAATAATGATTCCACAGACCACTTCTTCAGACAGGCCTTTCTTCTACCTGGCATTCTCAGAACCGGTTAGATAAATCTCCTTATATTTTCAGACAGTATATCTATTGATGATTGATTGATTGATTGATTGATTGATTGATTCCAAAAGGATTCCTCAATTACTCTAAATCCATAAATATTTTAATGCAAATATACAGTCAGATTTTATGATTTTAAGAACAAGATAGACTAGGAAACTATGTACAACTTGTTAGAGACAGTGGGTTTCTATCTTAGCAGAGTAAGACCTTATCAGCCAAAAGTCTACAAAGGCTGCCTGGACATACACCAAGAGGAAAGGACAACATGGCTAACAGCCACAGACCCTCCAGAGTGCCAGAAAAGGATAGGGTATTGGTAGACACAGGGAGAACCTATGTTCTGTACTTTATCACCAATCATGAATCATGAATTATGTGCCCCCCTAAATTCATATAAAGAAATACTGAAGTATGTATGTATATACAAATACTGATAAATAAAGTGTTTTGGGGGAAAAAAAAGAAATACTGACTACAAAAGAAATTGCCTTAAAAGGTCACTAGCACAGGCCCTAGCTCAATATGGCCCTGTGTCCTTGTGAGAAAAAAAATAGACACAAATATACACAGAAGGACTGCCATGAGGAAATAGGTGGGGCAGACAGACAGCCTTCTAAATGCCACAAAGAAAGACTTCAGGAGACACCAATCTTGTCTACACTGTTAATCTTCTAGCCTTGAAGGCTGTGAGAAAATGCATTTCTGTTGTTTAAGCTGTGCTACTTGCTACAGAAACCCCAGCCAATGAATATAGCCAGGGGCAGATCTGTTTGGCCCACAGAATATAAAATACTGTTCTGGAACCATCTACATGCGTGGTTCTCCCAATTATTGGCTTTCTTCACTCTATTCCTGGAAACAGGACCCTCAGCCAATTTTGTGTTGCAGGGAAGGGTGAACCACTTCCATTAGACTAACAGGGCAGTTGCACAACTTTAGATTACCAGCCTGAGAACCTAAAACAATGGCTGACACCCCTCAGATGTGGGATATTCCTTTGCATGGCCTACAGAGCCTGCATCCAATAACAAATCAGCCCCCTCTCTAATTTACTTTGATATTTAAACATAATCTTAATTGATGAATTGTTGAGTTGCCAGAACAGAGTTTTAAATCCAGAAACATAGGAGAGGGAAAGGGTGGGTCCATGTCACAAATGTTCACTACTTAAAGGGACCAACTACAAACTTATTCAATATAGGCGGGGCTTGGCTTCCCAGTGGTAACACTAGGCCCAGTCCCCAAATCCCTCAGGATGAGCCAGGAGCTCCCAATGCCAGGAAAGTGCTTCCACAACATCAGGTGAGCTGTACAAATGAGAGGTAATTTGACAAGTCAGCCAGCACAAAGCAACCAGTCAAGTCAATGCAGAGTGCTTTAATGCACTTAAAAGCCCAGAAGCAAGCCTAGGCTGGGTAATAATGGTCTAAACACCACCAGGGACTTCCCAAGTCTAATTTCCAGCCCCGATGGCCATGGTGTTCCGTCTCCATTGGGCTAATTAAGGCACAATGGAGACGGAATCTGACAGAGAAGCTCACCCTGGCCTTGCTCTAGATTTATGGGGAAGAGAAGTTGCCAAGAAGGTAAATTAGACATCAACAGGGCTTCCCCCAGGATGATAAAGTCTCAGCGGCATTAAGACCGTGAGATTTAAAGTGAATACAGATCAATGTAAGGCAGAGAGACTGGGAGAAATGGTTAAGAGGGATCCTGATTACTTTATCATTCAAAGTATTCATTTCCTCATTTATAAAGTATGGGTAGTATTACCTGTCTCAAAAAGTTGTGAGAAATGAAATATATTAAATGTGCCCTAGGCAACAAATGGTAGCAACTTCTAGGTGACATCATAGCTCTCAATTGTCTCTGCTATAGTGAAATAGCCCCAAAGAGACCATCCTTGAGAAGTGAAAGTCCACTTAGCTTTCAGACTTGGAGTCTGCCCCATCCTGCCTATGGCATAGGCTGTTTCGGTGCAGAGTTTCATATAGGCTGAGTGTCTAAGGTAACCATTTTCCTATCAACTTTCTCAAATAACCAAGACTTTAGCCATAATATATGCAACTTATGCATTCTATAATTTTAGCTCTACATGCTTCTCCCTGATTCTAACAGCCCCTTGATTTCCAGTCATCCACCATGTTGGATCAATGGCCCAGAGAGCCATGCACTACACTGCCTACAAATACAGAGCCATGCCCCTCTCCAAATCAGACTTAAAACCAACTCTTCCCAGAATCATCAAATGCACATAACGCCCTGCACATAATTCCCTCTGACTTCTAATAGCTGGAGCTATGATATCAGCAAAGAGAGGAATGTTCTTCTGGTTAGATCAATCCAACATTTAGTGCACATACGTCTGTCAGAGAGCAAGCTAAAAACTAAACCCTTACAAATACACACAGTGCAGACACTGGGAGCCTCGTTACTGTTGAGGTCCAGTTAATCAGTTGGTCAATAAATTAACTAGCTTATACATTAAAACCAATCAAAATCTCTTCTGTCACAGAAGCAGATGGGTTATTATGATGGCATATGTGTAGAAACACAAAGAACCTAGAAGAGTGAGCTCAGTCCTAAAGGGCAGAACAACAGTTACGTACACATACTACCCATTTCAGGCAGAACTATAAAGGTGAAGTTGTACAGCAATGAAGAGAAGGTAGTAGTGGTATAAAAACAGAAATGGGCTAAGAGAAACGAGTTCAGGAGTGAGACAAGTAGATGGCTGACTTTCAACTGAGGTACCCACACAAGTCAATGGGAGGGAAGGACACCTTTCAACCAATGGATCTGAGACAAGTGGATAAACACACAGGACTAAACAAACCTGGATCCCTATTGTGCACACATACAACATTAGTTTGAGATGGATTGCACACCCAAACATAAAAGCTAAGGCTATAACACTTCAAACGTTAAAGAAGAAGCAAAGACATGGAAAGCACTAAATACAAGAAGAACATTTTGAAGCTTGGCAGTGGTGGTGCTGCACACTTTAATCCAAGCAGGCTGATCACTGTGAGTTCAAGGCCAGCCTGGTCTACAAAGAGAGTTCTGGGACAGCCAAGGCTACCAAAGAAACCCTGTCTCAAAAAAATCAAAACAAACAAAAAAAAAGAAGATTTGATAAATTGAGTGACATTAAATGGAAAATGATGTTCTTAGAACATACCATTGAGAAAATGGAAGAGATACTAGGCTGGAGAAAGTTACAGCAAACCTTCAGACTTGGGATCAGAATAAAGAACTCCTCTAAAATTTACAATAAAAGGACAGATAGCCTGACTCAAACAGGAAAAACAGTTGACATATGCCCTCGAGGCTCAGGGAACATTATCAAAGAGGGGATAGAAAGAATGTAAGAACCAGGGAGGGAGAAAGAGTGCTGGGAATGCTGTCCTCTGGGCATGCTATTGCTGTTGTATTTATGAACTCATAACAGCAGTGGTTACTGCACAAGACTGTCACAAGAATGTTACAGTCGCAATCCCAACATGGATGGCAGAGAGGCTCATGAGGCGTTCTCTCTCTCTCTCTCTCTCTCTCTCTCTCTCTCTCTCTCTCTCTTTCTCTTACACACACACACACCCCAACTGAGGAACCACTGGCATTTGATGCAGTCTACAGAAGGCATAGTCATTTTCTCTATAACCCATGTTCACCCTATGTGAATGTCTCTAGAAAGAAAACACAACATAGCATGGCTTTCTCTAAGTGAGACAGTTCCAGTAAGCAAACATATTCCTTTAATCCTGAAGGGAGCCTGGATGGCAAATTCACTATTATGTCTAGGCTCCAAATTTTTCCCAAAGTGAGTGTAGGTCATTGCTATGGAAATTCCTCAGGGGCAGAGTTCAAGGTCATGAATCATTTCTACTCCTTAATTTGACAGCTTAGCCAGCAGAAAGGAGATTCCAGAAGCATTCAGAGCAAAAACAGGGATTGCACCAGTGGTCAGATCACTGTAGAAAGATAGTGGGACTCAAAGAACCATCTGTGAGTGACTGCAAAGAGGAGAGTGGGCTCTGGAGCAAGAGGGAACTAACCAAACAAACAAGTAACTAAGAACACTGAAGACTCCAAACTGTGCTGCTGTGCTTTGTAGACAACCCCATTCAGTGAAAAACAAACTGTACCTTTGCATTGGAAGACTAAGAGCTGGTGAGATGGCTCAATGGCAAAGACGTTTGCTGCTAAGCCCGGCTACCTGACTTCAGACTCTGGGACTCTTATTCTACAAGTTGTCCTCTGACCTCCACATGGGTACCATGGCAGTTGCACCCCTCACATAAACGTATAAATAAATGTTATTCCAAAAGTTTGAGTTACACAAGTTTGAGGCCAACCTAAGCTACAGAGTGAGTTCCAGGCCAGGCTGGAACATGATGTGAGACAAAAACAAAGAAACAAACAAAATGGTAAAGTAAACTACAAGGGATTCCAAGAGAAATTCAAGGATTTACAAAAGAGTTTACATGAATAGTCCTTCATTATGTCAATAAAATTACCCAATGTGCTGAACAACTTGACACAGCTAAATAAAGCCATTTACAAGGAGAAAACTTCAATGAAGAAAACGCCTCCATAAGATCATGCTGTAGACAAGCCTGTAGAGTATTTTCTTAATTAGTGATTGATAGGGTAGGGCCCAGCCCATGTGGATGAGGCCATCCCTAGGCTGGTGGTTCTGGGTTCTAATAAGAAAGCAGGCTGAGCAAGCCAGTAAGCAGCACTCCTCCACGGCCTCTACTCCTGTCTCCAGGTTCCTCCTGCCCTGCTTGACTTCCTGTCCTGACTTCTTCCGATGATGAACAATGATGTGGAAGTGAAATAAACTCTTTCCTCCCCAACTTGTTTTTGGTCATGGTGTTTCATCACAGTAATAAGAGCTCTAACCAGGTCTCCAGACAAGATGACTTGTCTCAAAAGAGATGCAAGAGACCGAGAGGCTTGAGGTGGTGATTGTGACAATAATAGCAGAGAAGCTAGTGATGACCTTAAAAGGTAGATAAAAGAAAAGACAGGAACAGTACAGAACCATTGAAAACATGCTCAACTTCATAAGGATGACCATAGAGAAATCACTCAAAATTAAGTAGGAAAACAATGGGACTGAGATTATCAAAGAAACATAAAAATGGAAAGCAGAAGAAGTTTTTTTAAAAACTAATTTGGTATTCCTAAAGAAGAGGTAAAAATCAAGATATTAAAGAAAATGTCTTTAAAATTACTCCAAAAGCAAAATAACACAGGATGACCAACAGCATAACACTTCCTGGTGAAGAGAATAAACTTCAGTTATATGAAGAGGTTCTTGTGAGACCCATAAGGCACAATCTGATTATATACAGACTAGAACAAGGAATCAGATGGGCCCCAGGTTTCTCCACAGCAGCATTTTGAGCAAAATGTCTACAGAAGTGCAAGAAAAATCAAATGTTGCTAAGGGGTCTTGTAACCAGCTAAAATATCCTCTGGCTAGAAAAGCAATTGGGAGTAATTTCAAGAAAATCTTCAGGATTATAACTCCAGTCCAAAAATGTGACTCAGAGATCTAAAAATATGAGTTTATTGAAGTAATTTATTTATTTTTTAAAATGATTTATTTATTTTACTTATATGAGTACATTGTAGTTGTCTTCAGACACACCAGAAGAGGACATCAGATTCCATTACAGGTGGTTGTGAGCCACCATTTGGTTGTTGGGAATTGAACTCAAGACCTCTGGAAGAGCAGTCAGTGCTCTTAACTGCTGAGCCATCTCTCCAGTCCCCTATTGAAGTAATTTAGATAATAGTAACTAAGTGTGTATATTAGCCACTCACATGCTAAGAGCATTGTTTTAAGCTTTATATTAAATTAATTTATATTAAGTTAGTCTTTTTAAAAAGATTTATTTTTATTATTTTAAACTATGTATATATTTGTTGGGGTTGGGGTGTGTGTACTTAAGTGCAGGCCAGAGACACCGAGTCTCCAGTGTCTAGAGTTGTAAGCAGTTGTGGGCAGCCTAAGGTGGGTATTGGCAAATGGATTTAGGTCCTTTGTGAGTGTAATAGATGTTCTGAACTGAGCGATCTCTCCATTTCCCCCAAAATGCTCACTTAATCTTTTCACTACTTTCATAACATGGTGCAATACCACAGCTTCAGGAAATACCACCAATGTGTGCCGAAGGGATGAATTTCTTGCATTTACCCTTTAGGACCATGGTTCTAGGTTTGTTGATAAACAAAAAGAAAGGGGCCCACAGACAGTACTGAAGGGTAGTTACTGTCACTGGATCTCCAGAGAGGCTCAATGCAGACTGAGGTGTGAGATTAGTCCGGTGAGATGACAAGTGCATCTATATTAAGTAGGGAAAGGAGCAGATAAGCCCCTTAAACAGAATGCAAGAGCATCAGGGAAATTATTCATAAACACCTAAAAACTGGAGCCTGATTGAATTGAAACAAGACTCTCTGCACTTCCTAAGCATGGGAAGGAAACCCTGCACATAGCTGGGTTTCCTTCCCATGGCACAGGAAAAAGTTAGAAGTGACATAGGTGACCTCACAGGTAGATCCCTGACATGGGTTGGCTAGAGAGTGGGCTAGTCCCAAGTCTAGTCTGGGCTCCTGAGCCTGACAAAGCATCTCAGATGTGAATAAGCCCTGTTGTCTGCCTCTGAACCTGGATCTAAGAGGTTTGCAGCCACCCCCAGGACTGACTGTTCTGTATGTTTTATTAATATACTTTCTCTCTCCCTTACTGTGCAGTCAAGATGCTCAAAACAAATTGATTTTATCAGAGTCAGCTTGCAAAAAAGTGTGATTGAAATGAACTACATAATTTAGCTCTAAGGGCTGCTGGCCTGCATGGGCCAGGCCAGTCTCTTCCTCTTCTCTGCCTTGAAGGCAAGTCTTCCAGCAGGAGAGCCGCTTCTCACTCCCCTCCTCAGCAGGTCCAAGCTCGTGCTGCAGGCAACACATCCTATTTCAAAGAGCTGTGGAGTTTTGTCCTAAAAAAAAAAAAAAAAAAAAAACCTTTCATGCAATTTTTTCTTTTATGCCGTCACTCCTCAATCCTGGCACTATTGACATTTTGGGCTAGATAATCCTCTGTGGCCACAGGGAGTGGAAAGAGTCTGCTGGTTGGAGTATGTTTCCCAGCCTCCCTGGCTTCTACCTGCTGGATGCCAGACTCTCTGCCACCCCCTGCCTGCTTTAACAATCAAAAATGTCTGTAATATCAGATGTCCCATAGGGCAAAACTGTGTCTGGTTAAGAACTATTGTTTAAGATGGAATTGTACGAAAGACTTGGAGTATTTTATAACTGCTATGCTTCGTAAACCATCTATTTGCTCTCTACTCAAAGCTTTTACAGAAACAGGACCGAGGTGTAAGCCAGGTCAGTCCCTCTGCTCTCAGAACTTCTGCCTGCCTCTGTATCTGCGCATCACCCTGCCTCATTACAGTATTGATCCTCCTCTCATAAGTTCCATTATCCATTCAGATTTTGACTCTGAGAGATGTTTGCTCAGGTCGCGTCTGTTGTGTCTAATGGTCTGGGGAACTTAATAGCTTCCTGCCAGCAGGCACTTCCCACTATTGACTGTGGTCTTCTGGAAAAAGTATGTGGCTTTTGCACCAGTGTGGCTGGGTCCCTCGCCCCATTCCAAAGCTTCAGGTGTCACCTTGTCTACAAACAAGATAATTGAGCGTGGAGTGTTTGTATTCAGTTATAGGCAACCTGAATCTGGAGATGCCAACAAGATGGCTACCTCTGCTGCAGGGGTTGCCATGGGACAGAAAAAGCTGCAGGAAACTCTGTTGCAAGGAGGAGGAAGGGTGCACATCCTTCTCTATCCCCACCTTCCATTCTGAACGGTTCTGTTGTTTTATTCTATGTAGACTGATATATACATTAATTCCTAGATACAGGATCTTGTTATGCAGTTCGGACTGGTCTCGTACTTGTGAGCCTCCTGCCCCAACCCCCTAAATGCTGGAATTACAAGAATGCACCAGCATATTTTCTTTCCGAAATCAGGAGGCTGCTTCTTAGTTTCAGACAGATTTTCTGTGTTAGTAATGCCTGGTGGACACACACTTACCAACAAATGCTCATTTTGTGATCTGGAAGTGCTTCTGGGTGGCAAGGGTGGGGACACTCAACTTTGTTTAGAAATTAAAAAAAAAAAAAAAAAAAAAAGTCAGGCCTAGGATTACAGACCTGTATCACAGCTCCAGGGAAGGATGACGCAGGAAGATCACAAGTTCAAGACCTGCCTGGGTTTCAGACCCAGTTTCAAGTTCAGCTTAATCGTACTAGCCAGACTCCATCTCTAAATCAAAACATTTAAAAGGAGTTGGAGTGGAGCTCAGTTGTCTTGCCTACAAGTGTATAAGGTCCTAGGTTCAATCTCTGTGCCAGAAAGAAAGAGAGACAGACACAGAGAGACAGACAGACAGATAGGCAGACAGACAGACAGACAGACAGACAGACAGAGATTACATGCCCAGCAGCTGATTTGCCTGTAATATAGGTCTCCCTGAATTGACTGCCTCTTTCTATTTCTTCTACCAAAACTCCACGACATGTGCTGTGGGTCCCAATCTTGCCTGCCAGGCCACAGCCCAAATATTTCTCTGTCTCTGGAAACTTCAGTTCATGCATCATTGACCACCACCCATTGAAGAAGATTAGTCCCCACACAGAAGCAACACACACCTGTCAAAACACAAACCTATGTCTGCCACGCCACATGCTTTCACACATGGTCAGGTTTCTTGATGTTTGAATAAAGATGAATTCCTTCCATTTGACCCATGGAACCAGACCATCTCCTTTCTTTCCTCCCCTCCAGCCCATCCCTCCCTCAGAAAGCCCTTCAGCTTCCTCCACAGGATCCTGACTCCTGTCAGCTGCTATGAGCCACACCCACTCTTCACTTCCTGTATCTCCTGCCCAGATGGGTCCCACTTCCCCATTGTAAGCAAAGTTGTCTGTCATTCACTCTCAGGGGTCAGCTCCAGTCTCACCTTCCCTTGGAGAGAGATTCATTAGGCTCTGTCTTCCTCCTGTTATGAATTCAGACTTATTGGGTTCACCAGAAGATGATGTTTCCCTGAGAGTCGGGCAGTGTGCTCACTCGGCTCTGCATCTGAAGTGCCTAGCTCCATGGAGGAAGAGTCTGTCTTTTGGGTACTTAGATGGCTGTATTTTCTCTCCAACCAAGACCGTGGCTTTAGTTGAAGCCATCTTTTCCATGGTCAAACAAACTAGGGTTTGGCTTGTTTGGATCCCAAACGAAGGAGATAGCAAGAGGCTTGGAAGGAGAGAAACTTTAGAATATAACTTGGAAATGCAGCAACAGGACTACACCCCTACATGGGGAATTAAATAATAATAAATTCTCTGTGGCAGGTTCGTTACCTGCCCCAATGGTTCCTGAATGAAAGACACACACACACACACAGAGAGAGACTGTTGTCATCCAGTTACTGGACTCTACCAGGTACATCACCCAAGCTCAATACCCTTTCTCTCTCTCCAGAGCCTCAGGGGACTTAAGCCTATCATTTCTGATCTCTTAAGGAAAAAACTCCTTTGCCCTACCTCTTCCCTCTTTAACACCCCTATACTAGCAGTTAAGAAATCTAATGGTACCTATCGCCTGGTCCAAGACCTCAGACTCATTAATTCTGTGGTGGTTCCCCTCCATACTGTTGTGGCTAACCCTTACACACTTCTTTCTACTATCCCCTCAGGAACTTCTCATTTTTCAGTCCTAAATCTCAAGGATGAATTTTTCTCTATCCCTCTAGATGCCCAGTCACAGGACATATTTGCCTTTACCTGGACACATCCTGATACCCAGTTTTTTACCCAATTTACCTAGACTCTTCTACCTCAGGGATTCCGGGACAGCCCACACCTATTTGGCCAGGCCCTGGCTTCTGACTTGCTCTTTTTATCTCTCCCCAGATCTAAGATTGTACTTTATGTGGATGATGTTCTCCTCTGTAGCCCCTCTCTAGAGATTAGCCAAGCTCACACCTCTGCTCTTCTAAATTTCCTTTCCAGTCGAGGCTGTAGGGTCTCACTTTCTAAAGTTCAACTGTCCACTCCTCAGGTCACCTATTTGGGACTAGCAATTACCCCAACCCACAAGGCTATTACCTTAAATAGAAAGAATCTGATTCAGTCTCTAACTGTTCCTTCTACAAAAGAAGAGATTTCATCATTCCTAGGAATGGCTAGCTTTTTGTGTTCCTGGGTTCCTTCTTTCTCCCTACTTTCTTGCCCCTTATATGAAGCAGCATTAGGCCCCACCCATGAACCTCTTCTCAAACCTGTTACCAAGCCCTTTCAAAGGCTCCAACAGGCTCTCCTTAAGGCCCCAGCCTTACATCTCCCTGGTCTGACTCATCCTTTTTCCCTCTATATAACTGAAAAGGAGGGATTTGCCCTTGGAATCTTAGGTCACCAACTGGGACCATCTTTTGCACCTGTAGCATACTTATCAAAAAGACTAGATCTAACCATCCAAGGATGGGCACCTGGTATTCGTACCTTAGCAGCTGCTGAAGTCCTTATTCAAGAGTCAGAGAAACTAACCTTGGGATTGCCTATAACTGTCCTCTTTTCTCACAACCTATCACAGCTCCTAACTTATAAAGGCTTACAGACCCTACCTCCCTCCAGGGTTCTTTCTCTTCAGGTAACTCTAATAGAAGACTCTACTCTCACCTTTAAATCATGCTCACCTCTTAATATTTCCAATTTTCTTTCTCGACCTAATACTAACTACTCCCTATCTCACTCCTGCACTAAAACTTTAGAGGAACTACTACCTCATCTTTCACATACAGGAGGGCATATTACCTCAAGCCATCTATACCTGGTATACAGATGAAGGCTCCTTTCTACATGAAGGGGCCAGGAAAACTGGCTATGCCATAGTGTCAGACACCAAAGTGGTGGAGATACAGGCCCTTCCTCCTCATACCACCAACCAACAGGCTGAACTAATAGCCCTTACCCGTGCCTTCCAGCTGGCACAGGGAAAATCCCTCAACATCTACACAGATTCCAAATATGCTTTCCATATCCTCCTGTCCCATGCTGCTATCTGGAAGGAGCTCGGGTTACCTACCACAAAAGGAGGATCAATAACTAGTGCAAACCAAATTATGGCCATGCTAAAGGCCTCCCATCTCCCCTCAGCTATTGGGATTGTCCACTACCGATCCCACCAGATGGATGACTCTATTGTCTCCAAGGGAAACAACCAAGCTGACGAGGCAGCTAGAGCTGTGGCCCTTAGGGGCCTAGACTCATCTCACCCTCCCCAGGACATTCTTACACTACAACTCACATCCCCACCTATACCCCCTGACACTCACCAAACTCTGTCCTATTTTCACCAACTCTTTCATCCTAACAACCAAGCGTTGTCTTATTTTGTTAAGACCTACCTATAGCCCACTCCTAAGGACTTAAGTTTCTTAAAATCTATCACTGCTTCTTGCAAAATCTGTCAGATGTCAGATCCCAACTCAAAGTATCATAGCATACCCATCAGGCTAGAGGTTCACTTCCTGGAACTGACCAGCAACTTGACTTTACCCACATGCCTGCTATCAAACTTGCCAAGTACCTCCTGGTTTTGGTGGACACCTTCTCAGGCTGGGTAGAGGCTTTTCCCACAACTAACAAAAGGGCTTAGACAGTCTCTGATCTCCTACTCTGATAGATCATCCCCCAATTTGGTGTCCCAGGCTCCCTCCAGTCAGACAATAGTCCAGAATTTACTTCCCAGGTTTCTCAAATTTATCTAAGGCCCTAAGACATTATCTAAGGCCCCTGGCATTTTCACATTCCCTACCACCTTCAATCTTCAGGGAAGGTAGAAACAACTAACCGTTCTTTAAAAACCACTCTTGTCAAGCTGTCACAGGAACTTCATCTTGACTGGGTAAAACTCCTACCTCTGGCTCTTTTCAGGCTACAAGCTCTCCCCAAGCGGCCTCTCATCTCACCCTTTGAACTCAAGTACGGATGTCCAGTTCTAACTCCTGGTCTTTCACCTAAATGCTCTCCCCTCCCAGACCATCTACTCACCCCATTACTTTGCTACCTCTGTTCTCTCTTGAGGAACTTTGCTGACCACCATCTACCTTGACCACACATTGTCTCCTGTTCACTGCCTGTCAACATTGGAGACCAAGTCCTTCTCTCCCCTCCAGATCATTGGCCCTCAGCCCTCACCCCCTCTCCCAAATGGCAGGGCCCTTTTAAGGTAATTTTTGTGACCTCTACAGCTGCTAAACTAGAGGGACTCTCTCATTGGGTCCACCTGTCTCACCTCAAGCCTTTTATCCCTCCACCTAAAACCAACTCTTCTTCATACACATTGACCCTAACAGGACTGTGCTCTATTAAGCTCCAGAGGATGTCGAAATCACCTTCCTTGTCCTTAATCCCAGAAAATGAGACTCCACTCCGGCAGCTAAGCTTGACCTCACTGGACTAGACATGGGTTTCTCATCCTCCCCCTGCTGCTTGTTTCTATCCAGGTCAGCCCTCACATCTGGAGGTTTGAGGTTCAAGAGACCCCCACAGATACAAACAGTCTTTCCAAACAGGGTCAGGAAACTGCTCCATAGCCAGATGCCAAGAACCAATCCAAATTTCTATCATCCCTGTATCTGTTATCCCATCAAGATATTATGTTCTCTATACTTGTTTTCTCTTTGACCAGATAGAAGACTATTATAGAAACTGGCCAGATGATTATGGGGGCTGCCCATATTGGTCTTGTCAGATACACATGCTAGGATCACAGATCAGCCATTTCTTCTACCAACACTGCAAGATGCTCTTTTCTACATATAAGACCCACGGGATTCCAGCTGTGGTGCTTCAGAACCAACAGGGGGCGGGGGGCTAGATGTCCTGACAGCTAAAGAAGATGGTCTTCGCCAAGAAGAATGCTATTTTTTAGGGAACTTCCTGTTACAGGATTACCAGCTGCTATCCACAGAGGAACCTGATGCACACATTTACCAAGAAGACCCCAATGGTGAAAGCCAGCTACACCCCACAATGGACTACACTCCTACACAGCAGGAAGTAGTTTAAGAGACAAGGCACCCCACTCCCCTTTCACCATCGGCTTCCCCTCCCCCTTTTTCTTCTCTTTATAATAAGAAGAAAGGGAAGTATGTTGGTATCAGGCTCCAAACCCAGTGACATCACATCTAGACAACCCCCACATCATTGCCAAGGCAGCCACCATACATTCCCAGAATCCACCTGGCTACCTTCTACCTTTGCCTGGGAAAGGCTACGTCACTGCCCATATAAAACAGGCAGAACCCCCTGACCTCACTCTCTTCTTCCATCTTCTTCCTCTTCTTCCCCCCTCCCCATCTTTGCCCTATCTCCTGAATAAACCCCACTTGGAACCGTTTGGCCCGGTGTGGTCTGTTCTAAGCCACGTGTGGACATATATCGCACACCCTTTATATTTTAATATCCCTTAAACAGCACAATAGCTAGACCACTGCCTAACCTCCATGTAGTTATTTCTGAGCTATTACTTACTAATTCTATGTCCTATCTTGGCTGCCCTGAACCCAGTAGGGCAGCACTGGGCCTTGCTCTCCCAGTTCCTAAACATGGTGGCTGTGCTCTCTGTCCTCCACTCTTCTCAGATGTAGCATCTCTCCTCTCCTCCACCTCTCCCAGCATGGGGGATTTCCTTCTTCCTTCTCCTCCTGGTCCCAAACCCTGGAATCTGAAAGTCCTGCCTCTGTCTGCCCTCTCTAGCTGTTGGCTATTGCCATCTTTACCAAGCAGAACCAACTGGGGGTGGGTTCCCAAAAGCTATTCGCAGACCCATGCAAACAGTTTTGGGGGGAACATAATTAGCATTAGAATATAAGCAGCTACATTCCCACCCCTTCATCTCCCCCCCCCTCCCCAGGTAAGGAGATGGGTGAGATATGAGACAGAGGGATGGTAAAGACCTCTCATTTCCTTCAGGATCTTCAGGTCCTAAATTCCTTATGTCAGAGTTCATGAGCTTCCTGGTCAAGCTCCTAACTGCCCTGCAAACTTAACCTCCATCCCTTACTCTTCCTTAATTCCAAGCTGTAGATCAATGTGCATGGTCTCTGTCAGCAGCCTTCAACCACTAACACTTCCTGGTCCCTCACTGATCATTCTCACAGACATCATCTCCTTCAGAAAGTGGGTGATGGCTCTCCTCCTATGGCCTTTCCTGTATTCATTACTAGCCCTATAGTTGCGTTCACAGTGTTATTTCTACTTCCCCTCTTAGATTACAAATCCCCAGCAGTGGAGAGACTGTCTTATTGACTGTGACAACCTCCCAGGATAGCATAGCATATGACCCATGTGGAAGCTTAATATACATTAAATAGCAAAGTCACCAAAGAGGCCCAAGAGAGACAGACTGGCTTTCTCAAGGTCCCTAGAAAAAAAGTACCAGAGCTAGAATTCAAGTCTATATAAATAGAATATCTCTTTCTTCCTAGAGCTAGCATTGAAGGTCACAGAAAAGGCTGGGAGGGAGTGGGGGTCATCTTCCAGGACAGGTGGAGCAGGGAGAACCTGGAAGAGGAGAGGGGATCTGAAGTGAACAGAAAGCAGTGGTAGAGGTCCCAGAGCAAGTAGAGAGGACAATGGGCCACCTCACTGCCCTTCCTGAACCACTGGATCTGGATGGAAGAAATGGGTGGGTGTGTCAGACATCTCAGGTAGCCAGCCCTGGCTTACAACAGGCCTTCCCAGATCTCCGGGCCCTCCTCTGGCTCAGCATGTGCAGCTCTTCCTAGCATCTCTTGAGCACATCCATCATGCCAGACCCTGTCTGAGGCCTCTCCCCTCTTGAAAGAAAACAGTCCTGCAGAGTTGTTAGAGAAGGCAGCCGGCTGGTTTCCATCCCACTGTGGCTGGTGCGGCTGGTACAGCAACTTTAAAATTATTATGTGGAGGTGTGGAGGTCAGTTGTATAGTTGTCTTTATCACGATGATGTTTTAATTTGTGTGTGTGTGTGTGTGTGTGTGTGTGTGTGTGTGTGGAGAGAGAGAGAGAGAGAGAGAGAGAGAGAGAGAGAGAGAGAGAGAGAGAGAGAATGAATATGTCTGGGTCCCATAGTACATGTAGAGGTCAGAGGCAACTGGCAGGAGTTGGTTCTCTCCTTCTACCATATGGGCCCCAGGAATTGAACTTGGAGCATCAGACTTGGCAACAAATATCTCAAGTATCTTTCCCTCGGAGCCCTCTTGATAGCTTTTGTCTTCTTAGGCATCTAGAAGGGTGAGACTCCTCTAGCTCAAAAATTTCTGAACATGAAGATTGTACTCATATGTGAATTTGTGAAAAATTATCCCAAGACCTTTGTTTTCTTCCTGTTAAAAGCTGCTGGCTACGAAGTCTCTGCCATGTGAAAAATATGAGGTTTTATTTTAAAATTAGATCCTAGGGTTGATTTTCAAGATTATGCCAAGTGTGTGTGCCAAATCCACTCACTCCATCTGACCTGCAGGAACACATCTGCTCCAGGCTCGCCCCGCCCGACTTCTGACGGTGGCATATGTCTGATTCCTTTGATTAAAGAGAAGGGTTTGTTAGCATGTCATGTACAGTATATCAAAGGAGATCAGGCACCCGTCTGCAAGTCAGATGACAGAAGGGGTGATCCGACTGGGAACAGCTAAGCAGAGGTTGTGAAGAGTCAGCCTGGAGGATGAGTCACAATTTGGAAGTGTTCATTAGCATCGGTTTGGGTAATAATCACGCAGGAGTCCCAGGGTCGTCAGTGTTCAGTGAAGCAGAGCGATTTCCCAAACATCCATCTGTCCCAAGCACAGAAGAATTCCGACCAAATTGGAGAACCACCATGGTCAGGGAGACTCTGCAACATTTGGCAATCATTTTCCAAAGTGGGATTTCTCCAGCTGTTCAGTTTCGATGGATCTAGGTTAAGACCATGGCTTACCTTTAATCAATTCATGATGAAAAGCTTTTTGTTTCTGAATAACAAGCCTGCCCCCCAACACAATGTCCTTTGTATTTAAAACAAAATATATGTGTTTCACACACACACACACACACACACACACACACACACACACACTTGTATAATTACATATACCCATAGAGAGACCAGTGGGGCCAGCAAGAAAGCCAATTACTTTAAACTGTTAATGTACTAAGTAACTGACTCTCTCGCTGCCCCACCCCTTACACTTCCTGTATGTATCTCATAGGATGTCAGCTGTCCATCTTGGTGCTAAGAGATGGGAAGAGAAATGCTACTTCCTTCATGAAGTTCCTTCTAAGCCCACTCAGTCCTGGCTACCCACGGTGCAAATTTCAAAGTGCCCTGGGCAAAGTTGCTAGAAAGGCAGCTTCTAATACCTCAGGCCCCAGTGATGGGATCATCCTGGCACATCACAGTTGGGGGGTGGGGGGGAGGTAAGCTCTGTAGGTCTGAAACTTGACTTTTTCTCAAGCATAGCACTCTACCTATTTCATGGTCTGTGTTTTTCTGTTACAGAGAAAAGGGTTGCTTTCCCTTTAAAAACAGTTTAACACAGACCCTTTGGAACTGTTTATATTGGCCACTCTTATCAGATCACCTGCTGTGTGACAGCAGGCCTCCGATCCAGTAGTTGGAATTGAAATAAAACCGTGGGCAGAAAGGGCTCTCGCCTGACCCCTGGATACTTAAAGTCCCCAGCTGATGTAGCTCAGAGGAAGCCTTCTGCCCTTGGTCTTCAGTCACGTGTCCAGCCTGTTTTCTGGCTCAGCATCCTCTAGTAAGCAGTCTACTGGGTGGAGTGGCAGGTTCCCAGGGGGACTCCCTTGGTCCCTGTGAGTGCTAGCTGCAGCACAGGAGATGGAGGGGTGTTTCCTATGTGGGAGTCCTAGGCAGCCCTGTCCCCTTCCTCCGGTGGCATACAGAGGCTCCGACTGGCACTACTGGAGATGAACTACCTGCTGCCCTCACAAATATAATATTGTTTCAAAACTCGATGGTAGAAAAGCAGAAATTTCTGGGGTTAAATCCAGCCTGTATGTGCAACTTTCTCAGTGAAGCTGCAAAGAGAGACATGAACTGTCTCTCCTGTATCCCGGCTCTGGGCCCTGGCAAGGCCTGCAGCATAGGGCTGTCTTCCTACCTCCTCCATGCCTCCATGATCTCTGGCAGGGGTGGACAGGATGCACTGTCAGTCCTGAGGCAAAGCCTGGGGTGGGAGCCAGCAGGGATGCCAAGCCTGCTTCTCACTTAGTCAGTGTTGTTTTACACCAAGAGGCCCAGAGGAATTAGCTGCTAATCCAGCCCATCAGAGCTATGCTTAAAACCGGTCCTCCCATTCCAGGCTCTGACACGCTCCCTTCCCATCCTGTTCCTGTAGCTGGCACCGATTATTTTTCTATTTGCAAATCTTTATGGCTATGTAAGAGAAAAGCATGAGAGGAGGACCCGGTGCTCTTCTTTTACTCGGCCAGTCTCCACTAACCCAACAGACTGTATGTAAAGAAAAACACTTAAGTAAATATTGATGAAAAGCACTCCTTAACAATTTAAAGAGTTTCCAAGTTTGGAGGGTGTTTTTGTTGTTGTTTGAATAAAGGGAATGTGTTGTATGGGGCTGGGGGTGGGGGTGGTCAATATGGAGGCCAAAGGTCAACCCCTTCTTCAAGAGCCATCCACTTGTTTCTTTACTGGCCCAAGGCTTGAGGATTGGGCTGCCCAGCAAGCCCCAAGGATCTGTCTGTCTCCTCTTACCCAGTGCTGGGATTCTCAGTGAGCACCATCATACCAGGCTTTTGAGCCGAGCATTCAAACACAGGTCCTCCGTGTTTGCTGTCTGTGCATCAAGCACATTGAAGACTAAGCCGTCTCCCCAACCCTTGTTTGGTTTAAGTCAGAATCTGGATAAATAGCCCAGGCTAACCTCAGATCCTCCTGTCTCAGCTTCCCCAGAGCTGAGATATGTGTGTGCCGTGTGCCATCACACCCAGGACTATGAGCACCCGTTTTAAAAGCTGAAATCATGTTAAATGGCAAACCTAGAAGTAGCCCCTCTAAGTAAAGAAAAGGGATCAGAAGCACCCCATGGCCCCCACCTTATGCCCACCCCACCCCCACTTCCTTCTTTCCTTCAATTCTCTGTCCCTGCCACAATCCCTGGGCTTCTGTTGTGTTACACCTGCTGGATGATAGAGCTCAAAATCATATACAATGAGGCCCCCTCTGGAGAAGTTTCCTGCTAGGCTGTTACCATGGTTACCAAATAAGGAGGTTTCTTCTAATGCAATCAGCAGGAGAAGAGCAGGAGTGAAGGCCAGCACACCAGTTTGCATCTATCATTAGTTTGCTCCTTTTTTTTTTTCTTCTGGTGGTGCTTTGGATTAAACTAGGATTTCAAATACACATGCAGATGTTCTTCCCTGGAGCTACTTCCCCCCACCCAATTAATCCTTGTTTTCAGGTGGCTGAATCGTATTCTTTGACTGGCCAATGGGGTAAGGCACAAATCAGGACAGGCAACCCTGTCAAATATTTTTAATGGCTCAAGGACTTTTACTCACATGACACGTGACAAGCCAGGCTAGACCCACCCTCCAGCAGATCATTTATAGTCTTTAAGTATATCTTAGTCCCATGGGTGCTAACCTAGCTGTGGGGGATCGGGGAAGCCTCCTCCCAAACCTAGTGCCCTGCTTTCATAGGGAGAAGGGCTTTATTTTAGCTTACACTTCCAGATTCTAGTTCATCATTGTGGGTAAGTCGCGGCAGCAGGCGCCTGAAGCAGCTTGTCATATCATAGCCACAGTCAATAGCAGACAGAGTGGATGTATGCTTAATGCTCAGCTAACTTTCCCTTCTCTTATGTAGTCCAGGCTTCAAAATCAGGGCGCGCTATCCACTTTTAGACTGGTTCTTCCCACATCAATGAAAGCAATCACAACAGTCCCTCAGAGACACATCCATGGGCCAACCTGACCTAGATGGTCCTCACATATGACTATGAACAAGATGGGTCACATGCAAAGAGGACAACCAGGCTGGAACCACAGAAGTCTTAAACCAAATATTTTAAAGATCTCCTTCCCCTCTGGGGGATTTTATTAATATCCAGTTCCTTGTAGCCACTGACCTACGAGTGGCTCAAGTGGCTTAGGCTTTTTGATGTGTGCCCGAGAAAGGCATAGGGGAAAGGATAGTCAATGCCTCCCTGATCCCTGAAAACTCATTCTCCCACCTGCCTGTGCTCTGAGATGGAAACAGGGTCTACACAGGCAGCTCCTATGCAACAACAGTCACAGCCACCTGCAGCACTGTGTCTTTCCTATCCACCCAAAAGACTGAAAACTGAGTGACCACCTGCTGGGTGTGGAAGGTGGGTATGGTCCTGCCCTCCCACCCACTCCTCCCCACTCTCATCTGTGGAGCAGCCCTGTGGTCTTGAGTTCTACGTGTAGAGTCTTTTGTCCAAGACTACTAGGACCCCAACTCCGTCCAGTCGACCTGTAGCATTCTCCTTGGGCATGTAACTCAATTCATTATCTGAGACACAAAGTGAGAGGCTTCTTAAAAAATGCCAATGTTTCCCGGTCTTTGTACCAGCCCTCTTGAAAGAGATCTCACTCATCCTTCAGAGGTCCTGGTAGGCATGTGTGAAGGCAGTCATTTTGTTACCAAGAGAGATCAAGTTTGCTTGGGGCTGAGTTTCCAGAGAGAATGGAGTCAGGAGAGAATCTAAGAACACTGTTCACCACTTGCTCACTAAACCACCAAACCAAAGCAGCTGTGAAGGCTTCCCCGCTTCTGGTCTTCAAGTCCTAAGAGTCAATAAATCTCCTTATTATCTGAGGTATTCTGAGTTGGGCTTTCTATTCCTTGACCCTGAGCAGAGAAATTAAACAGAAAGGGTAACTCTCTCTGGGGCACCACACAGCTCCAAATCCTCTCCAGCCTTTTTTGCAAAGTAAACACATTGGATAAAGATGACCCTTGAGCAAACACATTATGAATTTAACTCTAAAATAAGAAGCTGAAATAGATAGTCAGAAGTAGGAATTGCCCCTCCTAATACATCTCATGTAAAGGATGAACGGTGCCCAGGGAACAGATAGAAAGAAGCAGACGCATGATCATGTTAGCCCGTGCTGCCTGGCTCTTTGACAAGCTTATTTTCCCAGTGTTTGACACTCTCGTAGCAATGCCTTGTTTGCTTTTAAGTTCAGCCTTTTTAGCAGCAGCCCCCTCTTGCCACACAGAATCCCAGTCACAAACAATGATGGTCTCAAGAGGCCCACAGTCACCTTTCCCTCACATCCCATAAAATGACTTCCCATCCTGGTACCATGGCCCACCCCCACATGTATTTTGCACACCAGAGTCCAAGCCAGAGCCTCGCAGCAGACTTTAAAAATTTAAGCTCCAGTATCCAAGATAAGTCTTTTTAAAATAAATAAAGATAAGCCAAGACAGGACTGCCCACTTAGATTATCTCTCCTGTCTTGGTTCTTTTATCTTTTCTGGCTGTGAGAGGGAGCTGAATCTTGAACCTGAATTTGAGCCTGAATGTGCTTGGTACCGTTCCAGAAACATCAGGCCCATGGATCCTCCAGAACATGGAGGGGTGTGTTTTCCTGACAAGAAAGAATTCCAGGGGTCCTTGGGAATCCGGGGGTTATCAGAGACCTCAGCAGTCACAGCAGGGGAGGTGTCCAGATAACTTCAGTCAACTTTGTGCTTCTCTGGTTCACACTTGCAAACTAGAGCCAGTGTAAGGCTCCTCCAGAAAGACCTTCTGACGTGGAGCTGCTTCTGCAACAAGACAGTGACATGAAAAGCTTCTATTAAACCACTGCTTTAGGAGATGTTCTCAACCAGTCACACGGCCCTGACTACAGTCCTCGGAGTCCTTTCCTCCCTGCAGCTCTAGGTTGGTGGGCAGAACAACCCTTATGCAGGGGTCAGAAGTAGTTTGTACTATCCCCCACGATTTTTCCACATTTAGACAACTGGTCTCTTTTAGAAACATGTAAAACCTTTGGAAGGTGGGGCCTTCTTGGAAGAAGTAGGTCACTAGTGGGTGGGCCTTCAGGTTTCTAGCCTGGCTCTGTTTCCTAGTTTCCTGGAGATGTGAATGAGCACCATCAGTCCCTATTTTCACAGCTTCTCTCACAGCAGGGTACCCAGCCCTGAGCTCCTTCAAATCATGAGCCAAAATAAATCATTCTTGGTTGTCAGGTATTTCATCACAGGGATGACAACACAAAAGTAAGGACCCTATAGAGTTGCTCCTCGAAGCTCATTTTCAGCTATACTCCGGCCTCTGCCCCATCTTCATCCTCTGTTCTGCAACAGAAGCCATCCAGAATGTAATAGTGGGGTACAATGCCTTGCATACTTTGAGAACTCCCAAATGCCAGCCATTCTTGCTGCTGTATCTGTGTCTTTCCCTGATGTGCCAGCACAAAGCACTAAAAATCACTAAGAATCTAGTTCCACACAGTAGTTATTCCTAAGTATGTGGCTCTGGACACCAAGCAGTCATCCTCAGGTCCCTCTCCTTCTCTCCCATAGACAACAAATCACCAACACGCAGAAGGATGCATAGGCTCAAAGTGATGCTGAGTGGTCCTGTCAAGGTTTCTGTACGGTTCCTAATCTATGACAGTGCCACCCAGGCCTCCACCTGGTAACAGGGTCTCATCTATTGCTGTCACACTGTTTAAGGGCTGTGTCCTACTCTCTTTTTGTGAGAAACCAGCTGTTGGATTAAAATTGGCAGCTGCTGTGCCAGGGAAATGAAAATGACTGCATCTGATGGGAACTCTCCACTTTCTGCAGCTGGGCCAGGTGAATTGGAAGAACCCTGGGGCCAGCAGACAAACACTGGGCAGCAGTGGGTCACATCTGCCCGTGGCAAGCTGTTGTAGAGCTATTTCCTCTGAATTGAAACATCCCTGTGTTCATTTCTTTCCTGTTAAAACACTTTTGCAACTGGGACATTTTCATGTCACAGTTCCAAGTTATAGTCCATGATGACAGGGACGTCAAGGCAACAGGAGCCTGAACCAACTGGTCACACTATGGTTGCAGTCAGAAGAGGGCAATGAAGCCATGCTTACAGTGCTCAGCTCAAGGTCTCTCTTCTTAAGATAGCTGAGGGTCTTCAGTGAGAGTGGGTCTTCTCACATCAATTAAAGCAATCAAGATAATTCCCCAAAGACCTTTCTCCCTGATGATCCTAGGTTTTGCCAAGTTGACACTCAGGTACCAACCATTACAATTACCTCCTGGAGAGAGGGAGGCTGGTAAATTGGGGAAGCAACTGAAAAGTTTATAAGGCCTAAAAAGCTAATGAAAGAGATAAGATTCACAAGGCTCCTCTCCACAGTTACTAAGCAGTTAATAACCACTGCCAAGGGAGAGGAGGGCCTGGAGAGTTATGTAGAGAGCTCCAGGGAGGCTGCTTTTGTGACCTGTCACTCAGACGAGGGCAAGTTTTTGGATCACCATGGTCCCATTAGTGATTCCAATAAACTCATCAGTTTCCCACTAGATTTGCATGGAACCATGTCTCTGATCTGTCACCAGTGTCCTATATGGAGTGGATAGATAGATGTCTGTGCACATTTTTTTTTTTTTTTTTCAAGACAGGGTTTCTCTGTATATCCCTGGCTGTCCTGGAACTCACTCTGTAGACCAGGCTGGCCTTGAACTCAGAAATCTTCCTGCCTCTGCCTCCCAAGTGCTGGGATTAAAGGCGTGCGCCACCACTGCCCAGCCTGTGCACAGTTTTCAAGGAAAAGTTATATATGTGCTTTGCAAGTCCCCTTGCATGATCAGTTGTATGCCCAAGGTTTCATCCCCAACCAGAATGACTTTGGATGTTTTGTGACCAATATTAATTCTAGAATCTTCCCACAGCTCCTATGTACCTACGCTTTAGGTGAGCTACAGAGTCCTGCAAAGCCCAAAGCCAAGAACAAAGAGTAGAACCTCTGTGGTGGTAATGAATGTTGTACTTATTGAAATTAAATGCGCTTAGGAAACTAGCTTCACACATGATATTGATGCTTGGAAATAAGGTTTCCATGTTTCCCAGAAAGGAAATAGAGATGCGAAGGGAGGGCAGAGGTCTTTCTGTTCAGAGGTCTCTACTGCCTAAGAATTCAGGAAGCTGACTTAGCACCCAAAGCCCAAGGCTTTTTAAGGTGATCAGAACATAATATTCTTTTGCTTCTACTCTCAAGTACAAAGCCAATTGATAAATCCAGAGACAGATGAATGAAGATTTAGCCCATCAGCTTTCTTGTTCACAAGGTGACTGGAGAACGTGTCCTTAGATTTATGGCCAGATGGGCTGCCAGCTTTCCCTGTATACCCAATTCCATGCTGCCCTGACCAGACTCTGGGAAAGCCATGCAAGGAGAGCTCAGGTAATCAATGGAACAATATTCCCCCAAGATGGCAGCTTGCTGCCTGTCCAGGCTGAGAAGGAAGGAGGAGGGTGTCATTAGCTTCTAATCTGATGACTCAAGAAGAATGAAGGGGCGAAGCTGGTGACTGGGTGTATCCCTCTAACAGGTGTGTCCAGCCTTTTGACATTGCAATACTACTTTATCATCTACAGCTATTCAAGAACTATGCAATTGAGTTACAGAAACATCATAAAATTGATAGCTGATGTGTAGGGAGAGTCATTCTTTTATGAACCTGTGGCCAATGATAGATTCCATATGCTCCAGGGGATGATGGTACCACATTCATACATATATGAGCAGCACTAATTAGACTTAGTGGGTTATCAAAAAAATAAAAGGACTCTGGAGCAGGCCTTATTTGTAGGAAGTTTGATGGAGAATGAGGAAATATAGGGTCATGTTTTATTTTAGATATGTATGAAAGTCTCAAGAATGAAGACCATTTTTTTTAATCACACATTGTTTTAATTAAGTCATAATTTCATGCTGAACTGTATTCAAAGCTATCCACAGCCACATGTGGCCACATGTCACCCACAGGCCTCCGATTGGACACACATGTATAACAAGGCAAATCTGAAAACTACAAGGCCAGAGAAAGGAGGGTACTCCCATTCACAAGTGAAGTCAGGCTTGCCTCGTAAGTTGATCCCTCCCCCCTTCACTGAAGACATCGGGCCTCTTCTAGTAAGAGGTACAGATATCTAAAAAGTCAAGAGAGGTCATGGTCAAATGCTACCATTTGGTATCACATGTGGGCAGTTACCAATAGCACTTCTAGATGGAAAGCTAGCCTTGGACCCTTCCCTTTTAACCATTCAGGCCCAAGGTCATTACTTGGTGAACACGACCTGTACAGCTATGGACTAAGCCTCAAAGGAAACTACAGAGAGGTCCATGTCAACCAACATCTGCCTGGAGACTCTCTGGACTCCTCTCTCACCACACAAACTGTGACTTGAGAAACTCATCCCCATGCTTGGTCTCTGCTCACTAGCTCATTGTTCAGTCTCTCAAGAGGACTCTTTCTGAACACCCTCACCCCTAGTCCTCTCTCTGAACACCCTCACCCCTCGTCTCAAGCCTTCATGATCCACTCCCATGGAGTTAGGGTTCTCTCCTTTGGTATGGCATGTGTCTCTCTGTGTGATTCTTTGGTTAATTTCTGTTGGCCCCAATACACTTCCATTTCAGTTTTAGAAAGGCAGGGACCATACCTCAGTTTGCTTCCTACTTTGTCCTAAAATCACTCTAACACATAGAGAGGCTCCAGTATTTACAGAACAGTTGAGTCAGTGAAGAAATGAATGACTTTATTTGAGATTAAAACAAAGTGTTTAAAAGAAGGAAGCTTGCAAAGAATAAGACAGACGAACTCAGCAACTCGGGATGTGAAGACACCATCAGGAGTCAGAATTCAGCTCTCAGGCTTTAGGACTCCCAGGACTTTGGGCAGATTCCCTGTTATCTAAGGATAAAATTAGAGTCCACCGTGCAGGGGTAATGTGTGGGTGAACCATATGCAAAGTGGTATAAACAGTGCCTGGTGCAGGCAAGCACTCGGCGATTCCTGCTCTTTGCGAAGGGAAGGCTGGTAAGTGGATAGAAGTTGAGAATGTTCCAATAGAATGTCTATTTTTGCTTCATGTAGACAGTGAGTTATCTGCAGGTGACGAGAAAGAAGATTGAAATCGCTATTACAAAACCGGGAGCTGCAGGGCCAAGTGGAACATCCAGCTGAGGCTGAGCATGGATTTGAAGAGGCATCAACCTGTAGAATTTAATTTTACCCGCAACTGTCATCAGTAAGTGAAGAGAAGGGGCAGGCTTGGGAACTTGCATTCCTCCAGGACTGAGGTTTACAAGGAAACAATCTCAGAATAAAAACTATGCAGGATACTGGCAAGAAAAGACTTGGTCCCTCCTACAATGAAGGTAACATTTCAAATAAGAACATAATAGTCTTCAATATAGATTAATGAGGTTGTTGCATAACTCTTTGAGGAAAAATAAAATTAGTTGTGGTAGTTTAGTACACCAACACAAATTATAGATTAATGAGCATTGAAGATGAAAGAAAGAGTCAGTGGCAATACCCATGGCCTTAGCTTGGGGGAGGTCTTTCTGGGCACAACCAATTCAGAAACCAGAAGATAAGAGACTAGAGAAAATGTGTAGCTTCAGTATGACCAAGGAAAAATTATGACAATGAGTCCTGAGAGATGAACCTGGAAGACAACGTTTACAGCAAAATTGACAAAAACAGATCTCCGGCTTCAACATATAGTGTGCCTTCTAGTCAAATAAGCGATGGCTGCATTAGACAAATGCATAAACATTTATTAAAGAATAAATGCAAATGGTTAAGAAACCCAATACAATCTTACCCAAAACAATCATATTTAACTGTGAACAAAGGATAGTGTCTTCAATAAATATGCAGTGGTGTGGCAGTGGTGTGACATATTTAATTCCAGAGCTCTAGTGACAGAGGCTGGGGGATCTCTGTGAGTTCTAACCTGGTGTACATAGGGAGTCTCAGGCTAGCCAGGACTATAAATTGAAACCCTGTCTCAAAATGATGATGGTGGTCGTGGCGGTGATGATGATGAAGAAATTAACCAGACTGTTAACATTTTTAATTTGATAATTAATGTTACAAGAGAAATGCAAGAAGAATTAAAGCTTAAATGGGAAAGTTATAAAAATAGCCAGGAAATAGGGACTAATGTTAAGTGAAGAAGACAGTCACTACACTAGAATAAGAATCCACTTTCTTGAATGATCTAAGAACAGCCAAAACCATAGAGCCAGGGGAGTGGAGGACAGAGGTTACTATTTAAAAGTACAGTGTTGCTGGGCAGTGGTGGTGCATGCCTTTAATCCCAGCACTTGGGAGGCAGAGGCAGGCAGATTTCTGAGTTTGAGGCCAGCCTAGTCTACAGAGTGAGTTCCAGGACAGCCAGGGCTACACAGAGAAACCCTGTCTCAGAAAAAAACAAAACAAAACAAACAAACAAATAAAAGTACAGTGTTCCAGTCCTACTGAAGGAAGACATGTCAGGATGAATGATGTCTGTGACTGCATGACATTATAAATGTGTTTAAATATCACCAACACACTCGGAATGGTCATACAAACTGTAATCCCAGCACTTGGGAGGCTGAGGCAGCAGGATTGTGAATTTGAGGCTAGCCTGAGCTGCAAAGTGAGATGTCTCGAAAAGAAGAAGGAGGAGGAGAAAGAGGAAGAGGAGGAAGAGGAAGAGCAAACAGAAGTTCACACACAAACATAATTGCACAGATTTACACATGTTATAATATATACTATATAAAACCATTGGTTGTACACATAAATGCTTTAGATAGTAAATTTTATATTCTGTGTATTTTATCATAGAGATATCGGGGAACAGGTTGAGGTGAAATAGAAAACTATGTTCTTAATTCTCAGTATGGGGAAAATCTTTCATGTTGTAACTCACACACAAATTGGACTACAGAAAAATATAAGATTTCAAAAGGCAAAAAAAAAAAAAAAAGTTTAAGGTCTAAAGACAAGCAATGTTAAAATCTTCACAACATAAGAATCAGGGGCTCCTAACTGTGCATAAAGAATTCCAGAAAAGTAATGAGAAAGCAGGGCACATTAGGAGCGAGCACTCAGCAAAGTACTCAAAAACTGTACACAAGAAATTTACGTAAGATGATCAGCTTAGCCTTGCTAATAACCAAGGAGTGGGAACTTAAACCTTACTCAAAAAAATTAAACAGTCCAAAAATAGCAAAGTTGGGCAGGAGTGTGGGGAGATGCAATGGGTCACATCTTATGGGTGGCAATGTGATTTGTACAATTTGTCTGTGTACATCAAAAGCTTTAAAAATGCCACCATCTGATCAGCATTTTCTTCCTAGAAATTCATCCTAAGAAAGCCATTATGTCCCTGTGCACAGAGCTGTTATTGGCTGAGTGAATGCTGGCTTTAGAGCTCACTGTTCTAAGCAGCCTTTACATCTAACAGAATAATCAGTTAAATGATTGTTGGCAGACCTACAGACAGGAATGCTCAACTACCATTAAAAAATAATGTAAAAGAATATTTATTGGCATGTGAAAAGATTCACGGTATACTTTGAAGTGGATAATGTAAATTACAAAATAGTACACATAATATATCATGGAGAGAGTGGTCACTCTGAGAAGCTGCCTTCTCCTCCTTTGTGTAATTTTTCTATGTTGTTGCCCAAAGCTTCTTCATAAACAACCACTGCTTTGTAATCAGAAGACACATTGTGAGTGCTGTTCTTTAGAGATTTATTGTTTATCTTGTGTGTGTGTGTGTGTGTGTGTGTGTGTGTGTGTGTGTATTCGTGTGTCTGAGTGTATGCATGTGTACTACTTATGTGCAGGTGCCTTCAGAGGCCAGAAGAGGGTGGTCAATACCCTGGAACTGAAGTTATAGGCAGTTGTGAGGTGACCCATGTGGGTGCTAGGAACCAAACCTGAGTCCTCTGTGAGAACAGCAAGTGCATTTAACCACTGAGTCATCTCTCTAGTCCTCCCCTCTTCCCCCCCACACACCTCTTTAAACTACTCATATTTGGATCTGAATAAAATTTTAAAAATGAAATACCATACTCTTAAGTAGTCTAGGTTTCTCAGTTCTCTTCCCAAAACATCTGAGGACACATTATCAGCTACCACTCCTGCCTCAGTGGCTCATGACCATTGGCCAAGCCTCTCCTCCTGGCTTTCCACAAGCCTCACTATGTTATTTCCAGGGAGAGAGACCAGGCACACAGGTGCTCATTTTTTTTGACCACACCCTTCCCTCTCCTTTGGGTCTGCTATAGCCAAGCCACTTGAGGGTTCGTGACACTGTGACCACAGGGACCTGTTAGATATAATGGATGTCCCAGGACACCATCTCCAGCAGCTCCCATTAGCAATCCTTCTACATGGGCCCATGGAGCTGTATGTCCAAATATCATGAATGTTCCCTGGAAATGTTCTCTATTTCCTATTCTGGTCACACTTTGATACTTAATTGGGTGTCGTTTGGGTAGGACCCTAGTCCCCCAGCCCAAACACACTCATCACATCTGCATGTAGCCTTACTATTGATATATGTCATACAGGGTCCTGACCATCAGATCTTGCTGTTTCTGAGATCATCATAGCCCCTCCCCCTGTCCCCTACTACCATCCCCCATAGCTTCTAAAGATGCCCTTCAGAAAGAGCAGAATGGGGTCACTAGGTAGACTCAGTTCAGTAGTCCCTCCCACCTGTGACAGCTTACAAATATTGATGTTTCTTTTGTGTGCAAAGGACATGGTTGCAGAGTAGCAGACACCCTGCAGTACAGCTTCTACCCCAGCTCCTATCCCAGTACAGCTGCTGGTGTAGGTATCTTGCTCATCTCTCCTGACTACAGAGAGGCAGATTTTGTGGTGACTGTCCACATTCTTGTCCTACGAGTCACCTGCTAATTGTACTTTCAAATATTGTTGGTTTTGCTATGTGAAACATTTTCCCTTCCAGGAGGCTAGGCATTCCTAGGGAGTGGGCCCCCAGGACACCTTCAGGACAACAGGTCTCAGTCTCAGCAACAATTCTGCCAAACACTGCAAGAGAGGAAGCAAGATGGGATGTGTTAGGGCCACTGTTCAGAAAAGCAGGCTTGTCTGAAGCAAAGATTGCTGCCACCAAGTCACCTTGCAGAGGCAGCTGCCCCTGCTGCAGAAGACGTGACTACCTGGCTTGTCTGCGGTGGCGGCAGTCCCAAAGGGCAGGGCCTGGCACTGCCTGGCAATGACTGCCTGAGGTATTTGGTGAGTCCCTGAGCCCAAAGACTAGGGAGAGGGCGGGGATGTCTCCAGCTAGTGTTTAGGGGACAGGAAATTCCTAGTGGCAAGATGACCTCATGCTGACAAGGCTGGGGCGAGCCGACCTGCCCCAGGCTTATCTAGGATGCCACTACCTTGTCCCAGGATGAACAGAGGCCACGGCCCACCATTCTTCTGAGGAGGGTGGGCCCAGGAAGCATCTTCAGATTCCTGAAGAGATAAAAATCTTTCAGAACTGAGAGCCTGATTCCAGCACAAACAGGACAGCCCCTGGTCCAGCCCATTCTCTGCATGTTCCCACACCCAATTCCCAGATGTTATAAAACTCCATCCCATTCCAAGGCCAAGTTCACTTGAATGATTCTTTCATCTTGGATAAAGTGGTGAAAGGGAACTCAGGCAAGTTGGGCTAGCTGCTCTAAGGGGACTTGGAGTGGCCTTGCAGCAGGAAGCAGGGCAGGGGTGGAGACAGCCCTATAAATGGCCTTGGTCAAGTTGGCTCACTCCCTGACAGCCCTGGACCAGGATGTGATGGAGGGAGACCCTATTTTAGGACATCATTGGATTAGGACTCTTACCCTCTGAGCCTGTGGGCTGCAGCCGTAGGTCAGAGCTAGGACAGAGGGCAATGGTGCAAGCCTGAAGGATCTTGTTCTGCCTGAGACACAGTTGTGGTGTTGCAAGAATCACCAAAGGGAAGAGGGCTTCTGGGAGGGGTAGTTCCCTCTCTGCTGAGCCCAGGCTCCTGGCTCTCACTCCCTCAGCACAGATGTCATTCATTCACATTCCTTGGTCATTAATAAAACCCCACTAATGCCTGCCATGCAGCTACCAGGTGGTGAGGAGGACTGTGTGAATCAGACAGAATCTATGCCCTCAGGAGACTCACAGCTCATTGGGGAAAACAGACAAAGAGAGTTGTCATTCCTGGAGTGAGCTGTGTAGGGAGAGGATATTCACACATAGAGGAGACACAAAGGACAGGGCTGGGTGGACCTCAGGAGACATCACTCAGTGCTTAAAAGTGGAACTCCCCAAGTTCTGGACAGATCTGAGCTTGAGTGCCAGCTTCACTCAGGCATAACACTGGAGAAGTAATTTAACTAAGCATGTGATCCCAGAAAAGACACACACACACACACACACAGAAGACAACACATAACAATGATCTTCTCATGATGTGGTGTAGAGATAAAATTCATGGAATTCACATTAAATGCTCAGCCAGATGCCTGGCATTAGTGATGGGCTTGTTACTAAGGTGATAGAGGATGCTATCTAAGATGAAGTGGAAAGAGCTGGAACTGTTGGCAGTGGAGGTAGAAGTTAGTGTACCAAGCCTGTGTGTGCAGAGAGGAAAGCTAACATTGCTGTGTTCATGGTCTCTGTTTGCCCCAGGAAGGAAAAGATGTCTGGTGAGAAGAATGGGGTTTGAGTGTGTGAGATTGGACACATTCAGAATCACCATGCTGGAGGTGGGATCAGAATCTGTCAGGAGGAAGTACCAGAACTGACAAGATCTCTCAAGAGATGAGTGGTTCAGACGATGAGCTATTAGTCATGGAGGGGCTTGCGATGCACTATGTGTGAATACATGTGGAGATGGGTCAATGCCTTCCTGAATCAATCTTTGTGGGGTTTTTTTGTTTTTTGTTTTTTTTGTTTGTTTGTTTGTTTGTTTTTTTGAGATAGGATCTCTCACTTAACCTGGGCTTCACCAGCTCTGCAAGCCCTGAATGCTTATGGAAGCCCGAGTTCCAGCTCTGAGGTCACAGATGTGCAGTGTCAAACCCAGCTTTTATATAAGTGCTAAGGACCAAACTCTGCTCCTCATACTTAAGCAGCAAGACAGACAGAGCCATCTCCCCCAACTCCTGGTGACCTAAGGTTTTAGTGGACCAGTCAACAGAGTTCTGGTTGGGAGCAAAGAGAGAGTTTGAAAGTGGAGCTGGTCAGGGGAGCTGGAGGAGACGAGACTGAAAGAGTGTATCCTCCTGAGCCTTTTGTTGAAGAAGTTGTCTACCAATTCTGAAACTTGGTACCCAGCCTGTCATGTAGATATCATTCATAAATATTCTTTATTCTCTCTTCTTTTAAAATGACATTTATTTCATTTTTAATTGTGGAGGTCACAAGTGCGGCAGTAAACATGTTGAGGTCAGCAGATAACTCTCCAGAGTCAAAATAAAACCCTGGTAATCAGGCTTGGCAGCAAGTTCACATTACCTGCCGGCTGAGCCATGTCCTGAACCCTGGTCTTTAAATGCCCTAGTGAAGGCATATAGGAAAAGGAGACTAGGTTCTCAATTGGTGCAGACAAGTGCCAAGGCATGTGCTGCCTTGTTCAACCTACTCTTCTTAGAGATGAAAGGATTCCAGTACGGCCTTGACCTCAGGACAAGCATTATGGAGGCCCAACCCACTTAGAGCAATCCAGTTCCCTCCACTTTGCTTGGTAAGAAGACACTGCATGCTTTTTTTTTTCCCCCTCATCACTCTTTCCTTCTACCTTGAGTCACCATTCTTAAAGTAAAATGACCGGACATGCAGAGCAGCTGTCAACCCTAAGGGACAAAACTCCAATATCGGAGGACAAGGATGAGAGTGTGCAAAGCCAAAAAGAGCCAGAATCTTCCACAGCAGGCATGAGCCGTTTTCAGATTTCTGGCTCAGTAAATGGTGTCACATCAGATTGAGCCAGCCATCAGCTAGTTTACTGTTACTTCCAGTTGAACATGTTCCAACAAGCACATGGGTAGAGCTATCTTGTGACATGGCTTACGCTGCAGTCTGCATGGGAGGACCTCAGGAACTGTGTAGTGTGGCCTCTTGTTAACTGGGGAGGCCAATAGTGTGAGAAAAGATCTGAAGGTCTTGAAGACTTTGAAATGGGGCTTCTGAGGATCTGAAAAGACAACATTTCAAGCTACAGGAGTCCAGGATATCCTCCAGGGGAGTCTTACCATCTCTGCTCCCCCACAAACCCCACCTATGGATTTTGCTGCTCTGCTATGGGGATTCCAGAAGCCAGTCATGTTTCTGGTTAAGAATCTTCAGGAAAGGCAGGCAGATGTCTGAGTTCCAGGCCAGCCTGGTCTACAGAGCAAGTTTCAGGACAGCCAGTTACACACATACCCTGTCTCAAAAAGGCAAAAATGACAACAAAAAAATCTATAGTCTTCACCAGTGATAAATATTTTTCCATGAGTGTGTATATCCAAGTACACATGCATGTGTGTGTGTGTGTGTGTGTGTGCATCATAATGGAGGCATGATGAACACTGGAAATCTCACAATAGCGTGTTGGTATGGATGTGGGCACAAGTGTATACAGGTGTATACAGGTGTGCATGGAGGCTGGAGGTTGACACTGGGAACTTCTTTGATGGCTTGCCACCTTATTCAGTAAGACAGGGTCTCTCAGTTGCACCAAAGTTCTCTAATAAGGCTATTGTGGTAGCCAGCTCACTCCTAGATCCCCTATGTGAAGCCTTCCAAGCACTGGAATTATAGGCAGGCTGCCATTTATATGGGTTCTAGGGTCTGAACTCATGTTCCTCACATTTGAGGAACATTTGAGTGCTGAGCTATTTCCCCTCACTAGTGGGTATCTAGAACTTCAATCACTAACTCTTAGGAAGGTACCTCTTGCTCCTACATGGAGAAGGGACTGTGTATGATAGAAATACCACACCGCCATTCAGGCCAGCAGCTATCAAATGCCTTCCTTATGAGGGATAAGAAGCGGGCAGGGTAGCATGAGCAGATTTGCTTCTTGTACCCAAAGCCTTGCACATATCTAGCAACACTCTGGGTTCTCTCAAGATTGGGCTTCACATTGATGGGCAACAGGACAATCTCTCTCTGACCTACTACTTCTTGGGTTAGTTATCCTTTGTACCTGAGGATATAGATCCATACTGGCTGCATGTTCAGCCTTCCCTCTAGTCAAGATTAAAAGAGTCTCGAGTTGGAGATACAGTATACTATATTTTCTGATTATTTCAGTATTTGGGTCAAATTTCTCATACACACACACACACACACACACACACACACACACACATACACACACACACACCTCCATACTTCTCAAGTCCCCTGATCATTCCATACTTTGCAAAGCTGCTACTCATCTGATCATTTTAGATGCACTTTGGCAATGTCTTCCAGGGTGTGTGAGGGTGTGTGTGTGTGTGTGTGTGTGTGTGTGATGGGAAAGTGCCTTTGATTGTCTTAACTTTGTGAAAGTCCAAAGTCTCCAAGGACCATCCACCAGCCCAGATGAATAATGTATTTTTTAAAATTCCTAACCACAGAATACATCTCCCAAGGGCCCTGGGGCCTCACTTACTCCCTTCTTGTAAAACAGAAAGCTGCCTTGGTAGCTCAGGCCACCCCACCATAGCATCAACAGGACCCAGCACAATGACAGACATCTGATAGGCCCTCAGTCACTTTAAAGAACAGATAAATGTTGGCCTCCAGTTTATTTAGTGGTGCTCAAATCTGTGGTTAGAATTCCTTGCTTTTACTATAGAGCATATGAATGATAGCTAATAGTGTTGTAGACAGTATGCTTTGACTAAGATAGATGAGGATTAATTATTTACGTCCATATAAAGAGCTACAATCAAGTCAAGTAGAACAGGACTTGAAAAGCATCTTACAGATATTTAAGAGGAGGTCAGTTCTGGCCTGGGGGCTGGTTTCAGTGGGGGGGGGGGTTGGTTTCAGTAGTCCAGGAGAGAACTCGGGTAGCTAATTATTGGGAAATAAATGGAGAACCAAAAATGGAGCGAGCTCTTTGAGAGCACTTAATTGTGAAGGGACTGAAGGGTGTCTTCAGTATCTGGCAATTTTTTTTTTTTTACTACCCAGCCTCAACCTCATACCTAAAATAACAGCAAAAACCAGTCTATCACAATGCATCAGAGAAAGCACCCTGGGCCAGCACTCTCAACTCCGTTATAGTCCAATAGAGGGGGGCGGGGCAGAGATCAACAAAACACCACACTCCATATTCAAACCAGAGTCTTAGAAGGATCTTTGCTTACCTCCCCAAATACTGTACCTGATAGGGACTCAGAAGCATGGGGACAAATGGGTTTGCCCTTTAAGGATCACGTTGAGAATCTGATGATGCTCACAGAGGGGAAAATCCAGCTCATATGCAGACTCACAGATTTTTGGTGCTGCATTAGCAACAGCTGGGGAGACACACGCAAGCATTTACTCACCTCATCGAGGGCTCTGAAAGACCAAAGAATCTACTCAAGTCCTGTGTGGTGCCCACTGAGCTTATGGAATTTATTTACAGAAGCATTAGCAAGACAGTGCCATTGTCACAAGGCCCACGGTAGCATGCATGAAAGCTTCCCCATGACAGTATGACAACGTGCCCCTCAGGTAATGCTCTACCCTCTACACACTTGGGGAGGTATGCTTAGACGACGACAGTGTTCCACAAAGAGCACATAATTCCAGAGGGCTCTATAGACCCCCCAACAAGCCCATGGTAGGGTGTCATGAACCTCAAACCCTATAGTCCCAACCTCAAGCCTGAGTGTTTGACTAGAACCACTCTCAGAGGGGCAGTTACTCTGAGAGGGGGCCTTAACTTATATATTACCTGGGGGATTCATGATAGATCCATCCAGTGTCTGAAGAAAAGCCCATGGAAACGTTACAAAATTTATAAATTTACTCTGCTTTCCTCTTAAAATCCAGAGGGACTCTACTGAGGAAGGAATCTTCCAACATTTTCAATTGGGCACAGGTGTGTTATGGCTCAGCATAACCATCCTGTCTCCATGGCAATGTGGGTGGAACTGACAGAAAATTTTCCTCCTCTTCTCACTGAGATGAAGCAGCCAGACTGCTAGGATGCCAGGAGTCTGGGATTTGAATCTGAGGCAGCACCATACCTGGCAGGCAGACTCCAGATCAGGCATGAAGAAGGCTGTGACCAGTAGGAGACATGAGCCACTGTTGATCTCCTTGGAGATCCACCGGCAGAAGCTGTGTGTCATGACAATGTGTGCTAATTCTAGCTGGAGCCAGGCTGAGGGGAGCCTGGAGGACGCAGAGCATTGATTCAAAATGTCTTTCCCCCTAGTTTTCACTGTGTCTCAAGCTCAGGTTATCCTGCCTTGGGGTCTAGTGCAACTCACCAAACGTGCTAGGTGGCTAAGACACCTGTCACACTGCCAGCCAGATTTGTATTCCCTTGGAGTCTCATGTAGCCCAGATGGCCTCAAATGTAACTATGTAGCCAAGGATGATGGCCTTAAACTTCTGATTCCTCTGAGTGCTAGGATTCCAGAAGCATACCATCACATCTACTGTATATGGTGCTGAGAACCAGGGCTTTGTGATGCTAGACAGTCTGTCTCTGTCTCTGTCTCTCTCTCTGTCTCTCTCTCACACACACACACACATTTCTACTTGTTTGAATACTGATATGTAAAGGCACATAGAGACACTGATAGGGGGAAATCTTTCTAGGGTTTGTGATTTAATAGATTTATCATTTAAATAAAACTCTCAGAATAAAAAGGACTTCCAGGTCCTCTCTCCTGTTGGCATTCTCCTTAGACCCGCCCATCTGTGAGGCAGGAGAGCTGCTGTTGTGAGCTCCTCCTTGTATGGGAGGCAGTATAATAAGGTGGTCTTAAAGTGTAGCTAGACCTGGGTTGAGTCCAATCTCCAGTACCCCCTAGGTGGGTGTCCCCGGAAGTCACCTAGTCTTTGAGGTAGCTGCCTCATTGTGCAATGGTGCTGACAACCTCTAGTTTGCAGCTGGGTGGCTTACAGGAGATACCATACCAGTACCCACCACAGCGTCTAGCACTTGGACAGAGGTGTTAAGTGAATGTGCTTTCTCAAAGCAGAAAGGGGCTCTGATGGGTTGCTAGACCACACACGAGGCTGGCTGGGCATGCTTCTACACTGTGAAGCAGAGGCGGCAGATGGCACCGTGCAGAGCAGAGCAGAGCAGAGCAGAGCAGAGCAGAGCAGAGCAGAGCAGAGCAGAGCAGAGCAGAGGGGGTTCTGGGGAGGTGAACAACAGGCTGTTTCCTTTGTGGATTCCTTGGGTTTGAGAATGGAGAGAGGCAGGAGGGGAAGCTGGTGCGGAATCTCATGGGTTTTGCCTTCAGAGATTGCAGGAGCTCCATCTCGATTAGGCAGAACTGTCTAAAATGTAGCAAGGTCGGGAACTTTGTTGAGGAAGTGATTGTGTCCTTTTGATTTTTGAACAGCCTGCGTGGGTATGTAGGAATAGGTGAGTCAGAAAGACCCAAGCTTGGCTCCCAGCTGGAATCCTTATTAGCTGAAGGGCTGAAGGTCATGTCATCCTGAGAAGACCTACCTGAGGCACGGTTTCGAGACAAGGCAGATGAGACACCTGCCCCAGTAAAACCAGGGTGCTTGGGCCCTATGGTGACAGGAACCCCTTGGGTCATGAAAGCAGACACCCAAGCTTCAGGAAGACTGAAGACAATGTTTTAAACAGTCCAGATGAGCACAGGTCCAGGCCAGTTGTTGGGGAGCTTCTCTCAATAGCTCCAGCATTGGAAGCCCACGGGCCACAGGTAGAAGGGAAAATCCAAGCCATTTCTTCCTCCTCCATTTTCTGCCTGGCTTCCCATCCTCCCATGCCCTCAAGTACCTTATCCAGTGGTGTTCACTCACTGCCTACACTGGTCTTGTCTACACACTACTCAGCCGACTATGCTCTATCAGATTCTTCACCTGGGCAGCCCTGGCCACCAAAGCCCCACAAGGACCCCAACCTCTTCAGACACAGCTCTCATCTTCTCTAGCAGGGGTGGGGGGGGGTGTCATTCCTGTTTCATTTAGAAAGCATTTGTCATGCAGTCACTCTTCTCAGGGTGACAAGGATTCTGTCAACTGCTGCCTCTTAAAGTTTCCCCACCCTTTCTTTCTTCCTCTTGTCTTTCCCTAGCTGCTCTCCTCCTGTCCCTGTTAAAATGGAGTTCCAGCTCTGCCCTCCTCTCAGAGGACAGACTCCTTCCAAGACCACAAATGACCACATCCAGCCCAGCTCTTGGCTTCCAACTAGGAGCTCCCCTCAGATCCACAGGCACCAGTGCTCCCTGTTCAAAGCAGAGCTATGTCATAAGGCTCCAGGAGCCCAAACACGAGCGCGCGCGCGCGCGCACACACACACACACACACACACATACACACACACACACACACCCTCCTCTTTCTCCTCCTTCAGCTCTGCTCCCCAGCCTCCTGCCTCCTTCCCAGGCAGAGGTTCTCCACCTGCCACTATCCTGAGCAAGCTCCTGTCTGTTAAGTTGAACCCTATTGCTCATCCTTTCAGGGTTAGAACAAACTGTCAGAGTTCCCCAGTTGCCTTGTGAGAAATGAAGAATTCTCCAGCCTCACCTTGATGGAGCTGAATCAGACAGCAGGGGGGGAAAACCCTGGGATTATCTGTGTCTGTGGCCTTCTCCAGGTGATTCGATGCCCTCTGCAAATGAAAACATTCTAGACACATCGTGAGGGATGGTTGGCAAGACTTAAAGATTGTCAGGGGGTGGAATGTGAGGGAGCAGGGAAGAAATTCACTCTGGAAATACAGCCCAGAGGACGGCACGCCAGCCAGCCAGGGAGCTACCGCGGCCTGGGACTGAGCTTTGTGGGAGAAGTAATTAATTCAGTTGTTAGAGCTTCAGTTTGACTCACAAAAGAGACTTGAATCAAAACACAGGAGTCTCTTCTGAAATGATTTGCTTCAATTCAAAGCTATCTTTTATTCTCATTCTTTATCATAACATCGGAGTCCAAGCCATAAACACAAATGAAGTGATCTTTCAAAAGATGAGGCCCGTGTCAGTGTTAACTACTCAAACAGGAGAGAATCTGAAGATAAATTAAATCCTGGGCTTAAAAAGACTGCCGCTTAATTAGCGCTCTGACTTATCATCACATCTCTTTAAGTATTTTCTAGAACAATTATCCAATTTATATTTTGAATATGAATGGAAGAGTTACCCCCTGAACTTTTACCTCGTTCCCAGAAATATCCCAGTCTTCTTGGAGAGTCTCTTTTCAAATGATCTCTTCCACAGACATGGTTATTTGTATTTTACACAACACAACACATAGATAGGTGAATCAACACGCCCACCTCAGTTGATTCCCCTACCTCTGTGGGATCAACACCACTGTCTTTGAAATGCAAGATTAGAGGAAAGGGCTCCTTCTTAATTGTTTATACTGAGTTAATCCACTGAAATCCGAACCCTGAAATTACAGTTCAGACTCACCACGATCTAGCAAAATAGAAAATCATCACGGAATCCGAGGTTTGAAGTTCCAAAAGAGAATTAGAGATAAGTGGTAACTGAGCCGCCGATGATTAAAGAGAAGTCGATTGTGAGTGAGGAGCCAACACTGTTTACGTTAACATCTGTATTGCAAGACTTACGCTTTATAGATATGAAAGTATTTAAATATGCCGTCACATTCCGTATAGCCTTAAATCAGCAGGGCCTGGGGTTCTGCCATGACCAAAACCAAATGTTATTTTCGAAAGCAAAGAGCTGCAGGATCAGGAAAGTGTCAGGCCATTCATCAGCAGGAGGAGGACACCATGCAAAGAGGAGCTGGTGATGCCTTAAGAATATACTAGAGACTTAACCCTTTAGGTGGAGACTGTTTCTTTAAAAGGAGAAAATAACATACCTGGATACCATTTTCTCGGTTTGAAGAACACCTGGGATCCTAGATTGTAATTTAGCAGCCAGAGATTGACAAGCTCTTCAGAGTTGGTCATGTGACAGAGGAGGTGGGGGTACTGACAGAAATGAATGGGCCCAGGTCAATGGCGGAGCCAGGAGTACTTCTGTGGGCAAGTAACATACAAACACAACTTTAAAAATTCCTGGTGAAGAGCCTTTTATATGCGGCTCTCTTTCTAGGCAGAGGAGAGCAGACAGCTAGACAGCACCAAAGAGCCCGACACTAGAAACAGTGCTGTGTAATGAGCCTGTTAGAGCCTTTCTCTGTTCCCAAGTACATCTCTTTCCAGCTCTGCCTTCAGCTTGAAACTGGCCGTGGTGGCAATGTTTATACCGGAGACACCAGCATATGCTATAAATCAGAGCTCTGGCTGTCGGAGATTGTTAAACACCAGGTGCCAGCATGTTCCCCTGGAATCCCAGCCCTAGGAAAGCTGAGGCAGGAGGATACAGGGTTAAACTGCCTAGCTACATAGTGAGACTGTCTCAGAACACAAAACAAAAGAAGCACAACAGTGCAGAGAAACACAAAAGAACCACAGGCCTGCCACTGGATGGTGGGTATCAGGGGATGGACATCACCTCAGTAGGGAGCTGTAAATGGAGGACAAGAAGTGAGAACAGATCCCAGACAATATGGAGAGGCAGGGCATGTCTCGAAGATCTAGGTAAGTAGATGGCCCTCAGACTCAAATGTGATCACACACAGATTGCTGGGCCCTACCCCAGAGTTTCCAACCTATTACCTACAGCAGGGCCTGAGGAATAGTTGCCTGGTGGCATTAAGGCTGCTGTTTGGGACTCACACTTAAAGGACCTCTTAAGTAGATGGTGGCGCACCCCATACCAGGTCTAAGCAGTCAAGGAGTTCCTCAGGCTCTTCACCTGTCCAGGTATGACTGTGTGTGTCCAGGGATGCAGCATTCCTCATAGTGCTATAACAGCAGATCTCCAGGCCCTCGCCTTAGACTGGCTGAGTGGGAAGGCACATGTTATAAACTCTTCAGGGGATTTTTACGTATGTAAAGGTCTCAGTCTTGTAAGTACCACTTACCTAGCCCAGCAGTTCCTAAGCCCTGGTTCCCAAGTTCAAATCACCCAGAGACCCTTTTTAAAAATATGTATGGCCTACCTCCAAAGGTAATGTAATTGATTCAGGAATAAGAATGGCATGGTTGTCATTTTTTTGTCTCCCTAGGTAATGTCAGAGTACCACTGAGACCACTGTGATAGCTACACCCCTCAATCAGGAGTCACGTTCCAAGTTAAGGCAGAATGGAAGTTTGAGAAGAGCAGCCAAAGAGCTACCAGTTGCACTGCCTGCTGAAAAGGGGATTGGGGCAAGGATGGCAGACTGATTTCTCTCATGACCCCCACAAACATGCATGTGCACATGCGTGCACATACCCCACGCATACACACACACCACCCCATACACAACACATATACACTACACATAACACATAGACTATACATATACATATTACATATATACTACAACACACATTACATACATCCCCCCCACATAACACATTACAAATACATACATCACCCCCTAAGCCACACAACACACACAGCATATACACATACCACCCTGCACACAGACCACATACATAACATACAACTATATACATACCACAAGCACAGACCACATACATAACACACTACACATTATACAAGCAGCACAAACACAGGCCACATACGTAATACACAACACACTATACACACACCACCCACACATACACACTACACATATATGCCACACACTGAAGATACAGAATACTTGTATAACATATACTATATTATACACACCGCCCTCATAAATAACACACACATATATATATAACTCCACAGACTATATACACACAGATGACACATGAGTGATAAACTAAACATGCATCACCCACATACATCACTGCCCCATACCATGCATATATTATACACACAACCAGAAGCACATGAGCAAATACCAAAGCCCCACAATATACACACAGCACACGAAACCCCCATATACCACATATACCACACATAACACACACAGCACAACCACTCTAACAAAATACCACTCATACACACCACACATACATCACAACACACATATCACCTCCAATAACCACACAACACCAAAACATACAGCACATCACACATAGCATTTACACACCACACACATACCACATACATGTACATACATACACACACCTTGAAGTGAAATGAGAACTCCATTTCATGGTGTATATTCCATTCACACTCAGCTCATAGATTATATAATACTGACAGTTTGGCCATCCAGGTGCTAACACCATTAGTTAGCACTGAACTTCAAAGACAGGAGGCTAATGAAAGCAGCCAGACGAGTAAGACCATTTATCCTTTGATTCCATTTGTAGAAAATGCCCAGATAAGGCAAATCTATAGACAGAAAGTAGATACTGTGGTTACCTGAGATTAGGTGCAGGGTAGAATAATGATAACAAATAGACACCGAAGAGGCAGGGATGGGGGTGGGGGTAAAAACTGCGTTCTAAAAACAGCATATGCCTTTAACTCTACAAACATATTCAGCCACATGGCTATCGCTGTGGGAATAACTCGGAGCTAGAGAAATTGCTTGAATACATCCAGGCCCTGGGTTCATTTCCCAACACTACACTCGCCGGCTATCCATATGTGTATATGTGGGTATATACGTGTGTGTGCGCGCGCGCACGCATATACACATATATAGTAAGTCATTAAATTACACTAGTAAAAATGAGTTTAGCAGTATGTAAATTATACTGTTTTAAATAACAACACAAAATAAGCCAGCATCAAGTGTTTCTACACCTTGTTATTAGTTTCTGTCCGTCAGCCTCCTGCAGTTTTGCCTGGTGCAGTTTTGCCGGGTCCAGTGTACATCCTAATGGGAACATCTATAGTCCCATCACTTGGTTCAAATGTTTCTTTTTTTTTAAGCAGTCTTAAGCCTGCCAAACAAGGATGGGGTGGGAGATGTGAGGGGGCGGGGGTAAAGTTCCCTAAGAAAAGCAAGAAAAGCCTTTGATGGTTTTAAAAATAGCTGCCCTGACAGGGCTGGCTGCGGAAGCAGCAGGCAAGGGAAAGGGTTAACCGGGCCTCAGAGCAAGGGCGTTGGCAGGGCCCAGCCGCGGTACCAGTCTGTACAGGGGAGCTGTCCTGTCTGCTGATTTATCATTCTCTAATGTCACGGGGATGGGATGTTGAAATTGTGGCTAGAATGTGAAATACGAAAAACACGAAGATTATGATTTAGCGTCTGGGCAAGATCAGCGCCGGCCCTGGAAGAGCTGGTCCCCGAGCTTCCTTGGCTCTGGCCTGTGGTTTTCCACTCCAGCCCTGGGGAGAGGAGCTGGAGGTCAGGGCCGCTGTGCTCTGGAGTAGAGCAGACAGGCAAATGTGGAATGAAAAACAGCAAAACCACTTCTGTGCGGTGCATGCCAGCAGGACCAAAGTCAACTTTAATTAAACAGAGACCTGCTGTTGAAGGATAAACAAAACAGTGGGGGGTGTAAACAGCTTAAACCGGGATTCAAATGACACCTGTGGTGTCTAGACGGAGGAGCCCTCCTGTTAATTTGCAGTCTCTTGAGAGAAGATGCAGATGAGTCGGATAATATCCTCAAATTTTGCTCATTAGTAAAAATAATAGCTGAATTTTAAGGAGGCAACAAATACGAAGGTCCCGGGGGTTACTGGGAGACTGATTTCAACAGGTTTCTGCTGAGGAAGAGGCTAATAAGAAAGGGCAGCACAGAGTGTGCCATGAGAAATGGAAGGCCACTGCCCGGTGTAATTCTTTCTTTTTCCTTTCTGGGTTTTACACATTGTGCTGAAGTTTACTCTACATTTCCACTTGTCAGCGTGGGCCCATTTACAGGGGAGAAAATGCAGTTTCCACATTGTTTGTTGGTTATCAAAATAAGTGTTGACAACCATCCCCTCCCTGTATGGCTTATTTTAATTGCTTCCTGTCATGCCAAATGCATCTACAAACATGGAATGTAAGAATTAGCCTCAAGACATGAGTGTGCTTTGTTGGAAGTTAACTAGGACAGCTCATGGCTGAACCTTGAGATTCATTCAATTGTTCATTCATTTATTCATTCATTCATTCACTCATTCATCCAGAAAAAAATACTTCCTCAGGCACTGTATGCAAATAAGTCAAACTGGCCTTTGCAAAGTGGTCAGTCTGTACAGTGGGATGATGTAAGTTTTATGTGTACCTGTGTGTGTGTGTGTACACATGCACGTACATGTACTCATGCATACCTCTCTGTATGTGCCTATGTGTGTCTGTAGCTGTTAGCCACCCAGAGTTCTGAATCTATTTTGTAGCAATAGATAGGGAAAAATGTTATTCATTAGTTCTTTTTTTTTTTTTTTTTTTTTTTTTTGTACAGCAACACTGGGCAATGGAACTTTGTTCAGAAGTTAGTATTTCAGGTAACTGAGCACAATCACTCTTAAGAACCAACAGGGGCTAGAGAGATGGCTCAGCGATTAAGAGCACTGGCTGCTCTTCCAAAGGTCATGAGTTCAATTCCCAGCAACCACATGGTGGTTCACAACCATATGTAATTGGATCCTATGCCCTCTTCTGGTGTGTCAAGGACAGTATAGTCATATACATAAAATAAATAAATCTTAAAAAAAAAAACAAAACACCTAAAGGCCAGAGAGAAGGTGCTATGGGTAAAAGCACTTGTCATGCAAACCTGATAACCTGTGTTCAATCCCTGGCACCCAAGATGGAAGCTGTGAACCAGACAACCCAAGTTGTCTTATGATCTCCGCATGTGCACATACACATCATACACACATCACATCCATGTACACATCTCTCACACACACCACAATCACATGCATACATACACATATACATACACACTACACACACCACACACACACCACATCACATACACACACATCACATCCATACACGCATCACATGCATACACACATCACTCACACCACATACACATCACATCCATATACACATCTCACACATACATCACATCCACATACATACACACATTACATACATATACACATCATTCACTCACACACAGAACATACACATCACACACATACACACATACCATATACACATACACCCACCACATCATATACATACATACATCACACACACACACACACTGTAAAGGACTTTTATTTTTCAGGCAGAGTCTTAGGTAGCCCCCGCTGATAACCTTGATCCTCCAGCCTCCACCTCCCAAGTGCTGGGCTTATGTAGTCCTTGGGACTGATCGAGGTCTCCTTCTTGCTGGACAAACACCCTACCAAATTAGCTACTCCCCTTTGCTGGGAGTCACTCTAGTGAGCTCACCGAGCTCACACTGCTAGGGCTCCCTCTCTTTCCTTTGCTCACTATGATCCTTGGTGACAGTGGCTTTGGACCAGGCCGTCAGGAATGGTCTTTGTCTCTGGTGTGTATCAGAGGACAGAGCCCTCCAGAGCTGGAGAAGCAAGCCAGGCTTGCATTTATCCACCTGGCTAGCAGCTGGCAGCTAGACCTTGGGTTGGGCAGGTTTGTTGTTTTTGTTGTTTTTTCTTTTTTCCCCCTCAGTTTTCTTTCGATTCTGAACTTAACATTACACCATGTCATGTTTTACACTGTTGTAATTGTTCTATTATTGAACAGCCTCTGGTGAGACATTCTGTGGCTATACCTTTCTTATTAAAGATGAATCTATCTAATTTTTTAACAAAAATTTTTTAAAAAGGAGCCTTTTTTTTTTCTTGCTTCACTTTCTACTCTCCTGGTTGTTCTCCAAGGTCTCCAGTTAACGGCAAATTAGATGTAGTAATGTACTCTTGTGTCAAATCAGAACTTGACCATCACCCAGAACCCACTCCCTGCAGGACTCCTGGCAGCCGCCATTCAGTTTCCTTCCAGAAGCAGAATCAACACAGATTTCATAGCCTTCACTAAATAGCATGTGTCTGAAGAGAAACTCACAGAACCAGTTTCCAGGTAGCACCAAGTCCCTTCTTCCTTCTCCCCAAACTGGACACCCCTCAGCTGAAAAAAAAAAAAAAAAAAAAGTTTGGAGTCAGTTGACAAAATGCCAACCTTTTTGTAAACAAGAAGAAAAAGCTTAGAAAATAAAAAAAAAATAACTCAGACAAAAATAGTTTTTACAGAAAGGAACTCTTTCATTCCTCACAATTCACTCATTCTTTCTTTCACTCACTCATTCATTCCCTGGTGAAGGGTTTGCCTATAGAATAGGGCAACTTCTCTGGCCATCACTACCTTGGGGACCTTGTAGTGAAGCAAAGAGTCACAGTTCACAGACAGACCAGGAAGTATTTTATGAGTGACAGTTCGAGGATGACATCCAGGGAAAAGAGGGGCGAGGCCTGGTGAGAGGGAAGAGGAACCGCCTTTAGGTGAACAATGACTCCGCCCCCTGTTGCTGTTTCCCCTTTACAAGTCCATAGTGTTCCCGTTTTCCTTAGCTCACTTACTGTCTTACTTCTTTTGATCTCTAAGGCACTGAAGAGCAGTAACCTAATTATAAAGACATAAAAATATTAAATGTATACATGTGAAAAGGTTCTCTTGTTGTATATGCCATATATGTACAGTTCATTGATTGTTCATTTTTTTTATGTCAACATTTTTTTCTGAGAGTCTCATGAAGCCCAGTATGACTTTGAACTTGCTGTAACTGAGGATGATTTCAAACTCGTGATCCTCCTGCCTCTACTTCCCAAGGGCTGGGATTAGGAGCATTAGCCACTAGGACTGGCTCATTGGTTGTTTTTAAAAAGTAGACTGTTGAAATGAGCATGAACGTTGATTAAGAAGCCCTACACTGGCAGCTTCTCAGAAGAATACGGCAGTCCTTAGATGGCATTGATTTTATTCTGTCCAACCAAATTAGTTGGAATCTTTCTTGTTATCAGCAACAGAAAATCCAACCCGGGCTGGTTATCTGCTCCTGTAACAGTACAGCCCTGGCCAAGGTTATGTATCAGGGACATCCTCATCGGCCAGGGCACGGCTCTGTTCTCCCAACTGGCAGACTTTGTTCTCAGAAGCCTTCACCCCCTCAGAGTGAGAAGGCAGCAGGCTCAGGATTTAAATCCCTGCAGGAAAAGGGCGCTGAATCTGGGCCCACCCTGGGAGATTGGGAAGGAGCTAAGAGTGAGGAGGCGGGGCCCTCAGAGCATGCGATGCTGTGTTCTCTCTCTCTCTCTCTCTCTCTCTCTCTCTCTCTCTCTCTCTCTCTCTCTCTCTAGAAGATAACTAGATGTCAATTCCACTGACCTCCCTTCCCAAATCCCTAGACTCTAAATATCAATTTTTTTGATGGGGCCCATATACAGTACTTCATAGAAAAGGGCTGGAAAGTAGACAAAGAAGTCAACCGGCTGGATCCGGTTCGTTCGGCAGGACATCGTCCAGCTCTTTCTAGATAGGCAAAGATGTGTAAATGTTCCCAAGGAGAGAACCAAGCTCTGTGCTTAGCATCTGACCTCCTAACCCTGACTGATAGACAGACAGACAGACAGACAGACAGACAGACAGACTCACACACACACACACACACACACACACACACCCTCACGCCTTCAACTGAAGAAGAAATACTTTCCATTTTCTCTTGCCAGGCTAATTCTGCTTGGTGCTGTCCCTTTTGCTCCAGGCTCCACCGGAACAATTTAGGGTCACATCATCCGATCATGACATCACTCAGCAGGCTTCATGTTTTTTCTTTCATCCTAATTCAGGTCCCTTCTGGTGAAAGCATTCCTGAATTTTTATGGAAAGAATAAAGCAGATGCTATATACATTGTATTTTTTTTCCACAGTAAATATTTGTCCATAGTGTTTTCTTCGTAAGTTTTCTACCTTGTACAAATGTCTGGACTTTTTCTGAGCCTCCATATTGGTATCTATCAAATTGCATCTTCACCTAATAATAAGAATAAGAATAACAAACTACTTCAGTTGTTGTTTTGTTTTTGTGGTGATTTGAAGCGTTTAGAACCCAGTCTTGTACGACTGCCTAACACATTAGCAGCTGTCATTCTTATCCCCGCCCCCCAACCCCACCTTGGACTCTTGGCATAGACCTCTCTCTTTGGGAAATTCTCATCTTCTTTCAGTAAAATTATCTTCAGATCTGTTTCCTCCAGTCTCCTCAAAAGACAGAAATGAAAACTGAATTTTTCACTAAACCCACCCTGAACCCACTAGGATGTGGCTGTCACAAAGAAGATAGACCTTAATAAACGTAGGAACAATGTAGCGGAAACCTGAGCTCTCCTGCTTCCTGGTAGGGTTAGGAACAGTACAATCGCTCTGGAGAACATGTTACTCTAAGTGCCTTCAAAAGATAAACCTAGAGTCGTTGAGTGACCCCCTCGGTCCTACTCCTACAACATCCACAAACACGAGTGGGTACCTGCTCTATTCACATCACCCTGAAGGGCTCAAATAGCCCAGATCTTTGCCAGTGAATGCGTGAAAGGATACACAAATTCTGGTATAAACATAGTTATTCCAGCATAGAAAAGAATGGAGGGGGCAGGTGAGAAAGCTCAGTGGAAACAAACTTCTGCTACACAATCACAAGGACCTAAGTTCAGATCCCTTGAGGCCATAGAAAAAGCCTGGCATTCAGTTATACAGTTGTGAGTTTACCATGTGGATGCTGTCCTCTGAAATAACAAGTGTTTTTAACTACATGTCTCTAGACCTGCAAAACCTTATTTAAACAAACAAAAGGCCATGGGGTTGGAAAGATGGCGCAGCAGTTAAAAGCCTTGGCCGCTTTAGGACCTCGGCTTCATTCCCAGCACTCACAAGGTGGCCGACTACCTTCTAGTTAGTTCCAAAGGAGTCAGTGCCCTCTTCTGGCCTGCAAGGCACAAGGCATACATGCAGCAGAACATGAGACAAAATAATTAAGCAAAGCAGCCCAAACATACATTTAATTCTTCTTGACTCCCTACTCTGGCTGCTTGGTCCCATGTAGCTGTCTGACTTGTCTCTAATATCATCTTAAAACATGGGGCCCGCTCCCTTATAAAGCCACCTGAGTGGACAGGAGACGTGAAAATTCTGCAATTTTGATTTCTTTAAAAAAAAAAACACAGAAATACAATGAGAATGTGGTTTTGTTTTAATCCCAGGTGTGGGGATGTGAGATTATTGTTGCTTCAGACTGACTATAACAGCCAACTATAATGTGCCTCCCTGTGCTTTAGCAGAGGTGAGGTTTTGCCAGCTGCAGATAGTTTCTATGATCGAGTGACATTTGGAATCCTGGGGACTTATCAGAGGGTAGATAAATGCTAGGGCCCTGATAGGTGGGGTCAGTGGTTGTGATCATTGGAAGGAGGGGGGGGTTGTTAGTAGTCAAGCTCAAAGAAGAAACAAAAGGAAATAAAATTCAGGGCGCTCTCTCTCTCTCTCTCTCTCTCTCTCTTTCTCCTCCCTCCCTTTGTCCTTCTTTCTCTTCTATCTAGTCATAAGGGGTGAAATGTGGGGCTGTAGGGAATAAAGGTGGGAAAAAGAAGAATCCACAAAGTAGCAAAGACCAGGCTATAGATGGGGACAGCTGAGATCCTCAGACTTGGACATTTTGCTTTGTTGTTTATTTGAGGTTGTTTGCTCTTGCACTCTTGCTTTGCTTTGTTTGAGACAGGATCTTGCGGTGTAGATCTTAAGGCTACGCTTGAACTTGGGATTCTCCTGCCTTAACCTTCCAGTACTAGGCTTTAAGACATCACCCACCATGTTAGGCTTTCACTCCATGAGTGAAGAGTCTCTGCCAAGGACCCTGTGCCTGGTGCAGAGATGATTCTTTCTCTTTTTTCTTTACTTCACCACACGATTCACCAGCAGCACCCATACCTGCCTGAGCCACTGGAAGCCCAAGGCTGAGCAGGACTCCAGATGGCTGCTTTTCCTCCAGAGGCTGCTGGGCAGACAGCTGTGTAGAGAAGGCATCTTTCTTTCTGGGCTCCCTGGATGCTCCCAGGCCTTTAGCTTCCTGCTGACCAAACCTCAAGTCCCAGCCCTGAGTCTCCTCTCCCTAAACTGGAAAGCATGTGCAACACCCAGGGTCTGCTCAACTTCTCCCACGAGGCATTGCTGCTTTCTCAGGAAGTAGAATTCTGAATTGAACCCAAGTATATTCCTTCCATTTTGAACCACTTGTTCTCATTCTCACAGAACTTGCTGAAATATTCTGACGCTTGCTGCCCTCCCCCAGCTTCTAGAACAAATCCAGACTTACCTGATCGTTGTGTGTCTCTCATAATTTTATTTAGGGTTGAGCCAGAGGACCACATTGTCTAAGTCTTCTAACAAGCTGACTCCACAGTAGAAACCATCAACTTGAAAGTTTCTCTTCCTGCTCATAGTTGCTGCTGTGGAGAGAAAACTTACATTCAACATCTTTTGAAGATATTTTCAGATATTGAAGCCTCAGTTTCTGGCATGCCCCTCCCCCATCCCCATGGGACAGTGCTTAGAAAAGCCCAGGAAGAAGAGGGTCCTGAAGAGGATGAGATGTGGCTTCCCTCCCCTGGTGCTGGGCCCAGCTTCTGAAGAGTGACAGTGCTGTCAAGGGCTCTGACTTGTCTGCACTGTCGGCCAAGACCTGCCTTGGCTGCAGTAGTTTAGACGGTAGTAGACAAAAAAGGAGACTCGGGAACAGAAAGACTGTCAAGCATATGACCATTGCCAAGAAGCAGAGCCAGATCTCCTGGTCAGGCTGATGCTACCTGGTCTTTCTGCCTGAATGAGGGTGGAGCCAGGCCAGATGAACTCACCTGACCACATCTCTGTGTGCAAGCCTGAGCTTGGCTTTGAAAAGTGTCCAAAAAAAAAAATTTTTTTTTTTTAAAGCATCATTTTGGCCTAAAGAGATGGCTCAGAGGTTAAGAACACTGGCTGCTCTTCCAAAAGACCTGGGTTCAATTCCCAGCACCCATAAAAACAAATGTTAAAGCTTTGGAAAGTGTCTCCTTGCTGTCATCCTGTAGACCCTTCTCAGCTTGCTTGTGGATGCCCATGGTTGTGGAGCTGTGAGCGCACTCTAAGTGTGTCCATCCAGGTGCGGGGTCTTCAGAGATGTGCAGTGCAGAACTCCCGCCTCTGTGTATCATGGCTCTCAGCGACCGACCACCTCTGTACCCCACTTCTCCCACTTGGTACCAGCTTTACTCATCCCAGGGTCTGGCCAGTCATTGCCTCTTCCTTCCGCCTTTCTTCCTTTCTTTTCTCTTCTTTTCTTTCTCTTTTGTTGTGGTTTTCCGAGACAAAGTTTCTCTGTGTATCCCTGACGATCCTGGGACTCACTTTGTAGACCAGGCTGGCCTTGAACTCAGAAGTCCTCCTGCCTCTCCCTCTGGGATGCTGGGATTAAAGGGTACACCACCATGCCTGACTTTCCTTCTGCCATTCTGTCTTCCCTGCCTCCTTTTCTTCCTGTCTACCATTGACCACATGTGAGAAGCTGTGCTATGAAGTGAGCATACAGTTATAACAAAGCAGAGTTCCTGTGCCTGGGCAACACTTATGCTATTCTTCCTCCAGGAAGTCCTCTCAAACTGCACACCATAAACATATGAAGTACCTGCTGGCTGACTCCCCCCCCCACACACACACACACAAATCTATATTTTGTGAGGCAACTGCTATGGGGACTCTAGGAGCTCTAAGAAGGGCAGGAGGCTGAGAGTGACCTCTGCTGAGCAGTAATTCCTTCCCACTTCCTATCCCTGGGAGGACCCTGGGGGCGGGTTTTTGTTTTTAAGCTCATTAGAGGAGCAGCCATTAAAGTGGGGCCTAGAGCTCCATGCCAAGAGGGCCACAGAGCTAGAGAAGGTCCCAGGAAGAAAAGGTTTACCACCCAGGCCTGCCTCCCGGGGTGCAAAACACCCCCTAATGAGTCCTCTCCAGGGGAGGGTGAAGTCACCTGCAGAGAGGCAGCAGAGCCTAAGGTGTTCTCCAGCAGGCTTAAAATAGCCAGACTCCCTCCACAAACACCTTCCCCACGGTGTTTAGGCAGGTGAATGCCAGGAAACTAATGAATCGGAGCTTAGTGAATTAATTGTTGATGAAATAATGCGAATCGTCAGCTTCCTGTTCATCAGTCTCTACAGAAATTAATTAGACCCGCTTGGCAGCAAGCTGGATCAAATTTTCAACTTAATTTATGAATTTGGCCAAATTGTCTATGGGAAGGCTTGCCTGGAGGACCTTCTGTGGCTGTGTCATGTCCCAACAGGCCTTGCCTTTCATAGATGTGACTGCCTTAAGAGAGCCCCAACTTGAGAACAGGGTGGAGGAGGGAGGAGGGGACCTGAGGCTGAAGGAGATGGTGCTGGAAGACTCCAGCCAGATTCATGCCCACTCCTGTTGTCTGCCTCAGCCCACCGCCCATGGACTCCACACCAGAACATGGTCGATCTGCTGGCTATGATGAGGGAGGATGAGTCCGATCAAGGGGCTGAATGCAGGCTTTGGTTTTAATTCTGGGCACTAATTCAGATTTCAAGGTGAGGTGAAAGACAAGTTAATGAGAAGGTAGAGGAGGTTAAAATAGGAAGCAGAGGGCTTGGGCAGCCAGGGACATGAATTTGAGAAAGTGTCTTTTATGGTGGTACAAATTAGTGCTGTGGTTCTGTAGGCCCTGGATTGGGGCACAGACGAAATGGCTGCTGCTGAGGGACCTGGCTAGCTTGCATAGCCTCTGTCAATGTGTGAGTCAGGTTCCAGGACTTCCACTGAGCAGCACAAAATACAAAGTAAGCCCGTAAGCCAACGGACCTGGAGGTCACAAATCCTTGAACCACTTCTTTGAGAGTATGGCCATGCGTATATATACACATAGATCTCTGTGTTTTTAAAACGTCCGCTTTTTCTTTAAAAAAAAAAAAAAAAAAAAAAAAAGCCCATGAACCAAAGTTCACAGTAAAAGCAGAAATGAGATTGCTTACGGAGAACGTTCCAGTCTAAAAGAGTCCTACTCAGCCTCAGAGTTGGAAAAGGGCATCCTAGGGCCTTGTGGCCATTTTAGCCACTTAAAATTATTTGCTAATTCCAAGAATAATTACACATGGGAACATACAGGGAATTCATTGGGGAAGTTTGTCTTTATTATGGACATAGGCACAAGCCAGCAGCATCTGGTCTCTGGCAGGGTCTCCTCTAGCCCATGTTGGCTTTGAATTCTCTTTGTAGCCAAAAATGACATTGAGTTGCTGATAGCCCTGCCTCCTTCTAACAAGTGCTGGAATTACAGGGGTTTGTCCCATGCCCAGTATATATAGTGCTAGAGACCGAACCCAGGGCAACCGAGCTATAGTCCCAGACTTCTCTATTAGAATATGTTGACTTGCTTGTCTCTCATGAAGCTCATTTCTGAACATTGAGTTCTGTTCTTGCTTGTTTTCTAAATGCAGTGTTTAAAGCTTGATATACAACTACACTATCACCTCTGGTGTGTGTGTGTGTGTGTGTGTGTGTGTGTGTGTGTGTGTGTGTGTGGTGTCTATGCACATTCATGTAGAGCCCAGAGGTTGACATATAGAGTCCTCCGTCACTCACCACCTTAATTTTTGACGCAGGGTCTCCCACTGAACCTGAACATCACTGATACAGCCAGGATGGCTGACTGGAAAATTATAAGGGATCATCCTGTCTTGACCTGTACCAGTGTTGGGTTACAGGTCTATACCGCTGCGACTGGCTTTTCTGTGAGTGATAGGGATCAAACTCAGATCTTCAAGCTTGCTCCATCCATTGAGCCATCTCCCCAACCCCTGTATAAGTCGCACTCTTCACTGAGATCTCAAATGTGACTACATAGAGGGACCTGACTCCATACCCAGATACGTTGCTTCATCAGACAGCATATTAAATGGAGGGAGTGTGCTGGAAGTTCCTCCTCCTCCTTTCCTCCCCTCTGTGGGTGTAGTGACTACAGCCAGACTACCCTTGCCTTCAGGAATTTGTTATGTTATTACCAGCTCACCCTGTGACCTCAGGCTCTGTCTGCCTTTTGTTTACCCTTATTCTCCAACTGCCAAGTACATAATTCAGCGGTTCCCTCAGGTAGCTTCCTGAGAGCCAATGGATTGCAGAGGTGTGTGTGTGTGTGTGTGTGTGTGTGTGTGTGTGCAGACAACTCCAGGTGGAGCACTGGGCAAAGGGGTAGTGTGTACTAAGGAGCCCAGGCATGTTTCAGCCCAACTTCCCAGCTAATCAATATCCCTTACTCTCTCCCACCTCACCCGCCAGGCCTTTACAAAGGGGACTGTAGCCCAAACTGTCATTTCTCCCACCGTCTCCAAAGAAATGTGTTGTGGGCTTGGCTCACTTGCTGGCACCCTCCACAAGGGTAACCTGACTGTATTTTCTAGAATCTCTTCTTTTTCTCCCTGGCTTCACACCACTCTTGAACTGTACACTGCAGCTGGTAGGTACACTGTGATCATCATTCTCAAAGTCCCCATGGTGGGAAGCTACACATTCACTTATTCATTTCCCCCGCCCCTACCCTGCAGAATGTGAACACTAAGGAAAGCCTGTACATCTCCATTCTGTATCTGTTTTCTCCTCCACCATGGGAACATTTGAGGACAAATGACTGTTTACAGACTATGATGCAATCTAATGAAGCAGATCTTAATGCTAAGACCAATTGTGCTGAATATCCAAAAGGTTTTCTCCACCAAAAGTGGATCAGCAGAGTAAGTCTCCTTGATGCCCCATCACCCAGAAATGTCATTTAACAAGATCTATCCTTCCCTTCTCCTCTCCCTTGTCTTTTCAGCTGTTTTTATGTCACTGAAGACTACAAAACAGAGACTAGAACAACAGCAAGAGCTGGGGAGCAAGGGTTTGTTTCCCTGCTATCTCTTACTAGCCCTGTGCAAACCCTTGATCTTAGACAACACTGAGGTTTGTGAAGGTTAACTGAGATGGCATGTGCGCACGAGTGATGGTTGCCTACAGTGATGCTAGTACTCTGTGCTCTGGTAGACAATTTTTGTGAAGACAATATTTTGCATAGACATTTCTGATTGTCTTGTTGTTAAATGGCTGGGGCAGAAAAGAAGGAATTGTTCAGAGTTGGTTGGAAGCCATAAATGGGATCCTGAACAAGTGCTGCGTTGATCATGGGAACGTCATAGCCTTTATCAAGGCCACTCCAGGACACTGAGACTGCTCCGGGTTTTGATCCTTAGTATTTTGCAAGCTCCATGAGTTAGTTCATTTTAGTTTTGTACGAATTAAGTCTCAGTGGATCTGCCTTTGGGTGATCTGGGAACCTGCATTTGGAGCGAGCCTCAGGAGGTTTCATGGAGAAGCACATGATGTATCCAAGGATTATTTTTCTCAACTGGGTAAATCTTATCTTCAAATTCCTGCCTGGGGTGTATGAAATCTTATTTGTTTTTCATTGAATAGACCCAGTTTATTGTATGAAGCCTGGTCACTTGCCACCATTTCCTTGAGCACCACGCTGGCTACTTTTAGGTCAACTTTATACAAGCTAAAGTCATCTGAAAGGAGGGAACCTCAATTTAAAAAAAAAAAAAAGAAAAAAGCTTCCATAAGATTAGGATGTAGGCAGACTTGTTTGGTACTTTCTTAATTAGTGACAGTGGGTGGTGCCACCCTGGGCTGGTGCTCCTGTCTTCTACAAGAAAGCAGCCTGAGCAAGCCATGAGGAGCAAGCCAGTAAGCAGCACCCCTCGATGCCCTCTGCATCAGCTCCTGCCTCCAAGTTCTTGACCTGTTTAAGTTTCTGTCCCAACTTCCTTTGATGATGAACTGTGATGTGGAAGCATAAGCCAAATAAACCCTTTCCTCCCCAAATCGGTTTGGTTGTGGTGTTTCGTCGCAGCAATAGTCACTCTAACTAAGACACAAATGCTGGGTTCACCATGGATAGTTTTAGTCCATGAAGGCTTTATCATACCTTCAGTGGTTTTGATAGTTATTGTATCACAATTCTCCTTGATAACAAGTTAAATAAAATTTATTTTATTTAAATTTTTCTGACAAAGCACTCATCAGCTCTGAGGCTTTCCTGTACTTCTGAGGCAGACCCCACTATTGTATGATACTTGTGTGCCCCTGGATTCACGGATTGAAGTCATGGCCTCCAGTGTGATAATGGCACTTGCAGCTGAGACTTTCAGCATGTGACTGGGTTTAGTTTGATATGAGCCCACACAGAAGCTTTAGAAAGGAAAGCTTTGAGTCAGAAGGTTGGGGCCATTTTAAAGCCAAATCTTTACCATCATTTATATTGAAAAAAAATTTTTTTCATGGCATTTCAGCTCTTTATGCAAAGGAGCTAGTTTGTTCAAGCTTCTTCTCAGAATTCTTCTCCTCAGATATGCAAATCATTCAGTGCTTATATAGGATGTCCCAACCTAGTCAGTCTTGGTTCTGTTATGAAGTCATTAGGAGAGTCTTCTGTCACTAAAACTAAAACAGAAAATGACTATGGTCAGCGACTGGGAAGAAATGTATAACTGGCACAGAACTGGAGAGTTCTATTTGAAGTGTAAGGTTTCTAGCATCTGAGGAGAACTTAAGAGAGTGCAGAGGCTATGCTAGGGCAGGGAACGGTTTCATCTCACAAATGTAGTCCATAGATTGTGATAGCTACGAGTTAGGGCATGAAAGCCCTCTATATCTATGCTGCAGCGCAACTGGAAAGTACTAAGAATTGACTAGTGATGTCTGCTTTGGACACTGAAAGGGAGAGTGGAAACACATAGGACAGTACCAATGGGAGAGGGGCAAGAACTGAGAAGAATAATGACTTGAATGTAAAAAATCAACAACAAAACAGAGGTTAATTTTACTTCATTTTCTCCATGAACAAATAAACAATCCTGTGTTATTGTAACTCTAAGAGTTTATAATGGGGATAACAGTGATCAGTGATTTCCATGTGAGTCACTCCACCTGGTGTGAATAGGTCAGGCTGATGTTTGAGCTCTTCAGGCAGCCACCGGCAACCTGCACACACTGTTCTCAGTTAATATTTAATTTCAGTTCTTTAATAAAGACATATTCAGAAGCTCGCATTAGCTGCCTGATGAAAATGTCCATGGTTCTCTGTGCCAATTTAAGCACAACTTAAATATTTATTTCCAAGGAGCCCAAATTGCAAAGGAAATGATCAGAATGGTTTTCCAAGGAGAGAAAAGAGTCTGGGCTGGAATGGGAAGTCGGTTCCCTGCATAATATTTGCCAGTTGATGTATTGTCAGCCAGATTAATCCAGATGAAAATCCAAACGTCTTCAGCAACAGGCAAGCCCAGCCTCTGTCAGTACCGTGTCAGTACCTAGGGGAGGAGAATCTTTATTGGGCCTCACAGCAAGATTTCAACCTCTCTCTAGGTCACCTTTGCTCCAGGGTCCTCACACCCAGCTTCTTGACTTGCTGTTTGTGGACGACCGGATGCACTCAGTTTTCTACCCCTGGGCATGTGATTTTTCCGTCCACCGAAAATTATCTAGAAATGTCTCCTTTATTGCAAAGTTCCTTCCTGCTCAACTTCTCAGAAAAAAAAAATTTAAAGACAGGTTTCTCTGTGTAGCCCTGGCCACCCTGAAACTCCCTCTGTAGACCAGGCTGGCCTCAAACTCACAGATCCACCTGTTTCTGCTTCCTGAGTACTGGGATTAAGGGTGTGAGCCAGCACTACCCAGCTCAAAATCAATTTCTTACTCCCCCCAAGTGTGAAGGGTCCATAAGAGGGCTTTGAATCCCCTAGAACTGGAGTGGTAAGCTGCCATATGGGTACCAGGAACTGAACCTTGGTCTTCTGAGAGAGTAGTAAGCATTTAACTGCTTAGTGACCTCTCCAACCACAGAAACGTTTTAAATCACATCTGTATGAAATATGCACAGACTCTTATGTATTGCCTAAGAAATACACAGCTATATAGTATTTACATTTGATTACATAGTATATAATAAGTAACCTAGAGACTATATAAAGCCCATGGAATAAAACTCAAATAACAAAAGAAAAAAAGAAAGAAAGAAAGAAAGAAAGAAAGAAAGAAAAAATGAAAGAAAGAAAGAAGGTGAATATAGGAGAATATTTATTAGTTATATGCAAACACTATGCCATTCTACACCTTGGAATTAAGCATCAGATATTTGGGTATCAGTGGGTCCATGGACAGAACACCTCACAAATACCAAGGGATGACTGGTTGTGTTTTGTTTTCCCCTAAAGATTTTCCCTCCAATTTGTTTCCCAGTGCCTCTCTAACGTGTCTATTATGACTCTCATCAAGCTGGATTAACGTGAGGTGCTCACACTCAAGACTCATCACTCTCTAGAGAGGTCAAGCCTTCTGAGGGCAAAAGAGTGACCTTCCTTGTCTTCGTTTCCTCCCCAGCCCTGTTTCCTGTCCATCACACTTGGCATGCTTATGTGGTAATCATAAGTTTCCTCCATGGGAGTTCTTAAATACAACTGTAGTGAACACTCTATGTTGGCTTCTCACTGAAGGAGAAATCTCAGGGGAAAAAAACAATTGACAGATTTAACTACATTTTTAAGAAAAAATTTGAGATGACGAATACTTTTTTTCTCAAGAAAGTTTTTTCAAGACTCAATTTCAAAAATAAAGGTGGTCTAAAAAAAGTAGATACATTGGCAATTTATTTAGGATATCTGTTTAGAAACAAGTATGCAGTATAAGTCAGGCTATGTAATACAGAATTAAAAATTAGGATTGCAAAGACTGATAGGATATTCTTATGGAGTGATATTGAAAGAAAACTACACACAAGCTATCAAATCACAGGTAGACAGGCATAGAAAGTACATATTTCAGGGGATGGAAAGATGGTCTAAAGACATAGGTACAGTTCCCAGCACCTGCATGAATGCTCACAATCATGTTTGTTTCTGGTGATCTGATGGCCTTTTCTGGATCCCTTGAGTACCAGGCAGGCACATAGTACACAGACAAACACATAGGCAAATTCCCTTAGACATAAATAAAAACAAATCTTTGAAGAGTACATACTCGAAAGTGGAAAAAAAAAGAAAGCACATTTTTACTTTGAAGAAAGAGGTATGGGTAACTAGATGCTTTTTCTTTGTTATGGTGGGTTAATTGATATAGCTGGGGAGGGGAGACATTAAGGGAAGTGGTCACTAAACAAGTTAACTATGAACCTAAGACATGGCTTAGGATCTTATGTTAGTCACCTGAAGGTCTCTCTTGCCACCCAGGGTCAACATCCTCTTAATTTTGTGCATTTTAAATTATCATAGATGTCCTTAAAGAGATGAAAAAGGTGTCTATTAAAGAGGTTTCCACTTCCCACAAAAGCAGACTAGCTTATTGGCAACAGAGGCTATGATCTACTAGAGAACCAGGGTAAGTCAATACCGGAAGGTGAGGGGAACTTTGTACATCAGGCAAGAGTTGTTCAGGCAGCAGGTTATGGAGTCCAATGCCAGCAGCACAGGCAGACAGACCTGGTGAAGTGAGCCTGGAGGAGCCCACTGCAACAGAAGGCACTGAAGGAGCCACTATCAGGTAGCAGTCAGCCAGGCTGTGGGAAAAGGAACATGTCGGCACCAACACAAAAGATGAGTAATATACCCAGAATTTAATTTGAAACCCCCGAGCCTGTGACTCCAGGAACAAGGGAGAAACTTGGACATAAGAGAGAACTCAGAAAGCTCAGCATTGCACCATAGTAAGAAATACTAACACACGCTCATCGCATTGACTGAGGGGCTAAGTGGACCAACAGTAAGCCATGGGATGGAAAGGTCTGAGGACACAAGTGCACATCACACACACACACACACACACACACACACACACACACACAGAGGCACAGTTTCACACTTCTGGAGTTTGACTCCTCAGCCTGCTGCCTGAACAGCTCTTGCTTGACATAGAAATCTGTCCCCCACTCAGCTCTGGTATTGACTTACCCTGGTTCTCTAATAGATCTTAGCATCTATTGTCAATAAGCTAGCCTCCTTTGTGGGAAGTGGAAACCTTTTTAAGAGGTGCCTTTTTCATCTCTTTAAGGACATATCTGAGAGTTTAAAATGCACAAGATTAAGAGGATGTTGACCCCAGGTGGTTCACCTGGAGAATATCTGTGTGTGAATTTAGGCACATGTGTGCTCTCCACACATGGAGAGGTCAGAGGGTAACATCCACTGCCAGTTCACTCCTTCCACCTTGATAAAGAGGGGATCTCTTGTTTTCCACTGCATACAACAGGGAAGCTGGCCTGTAAGCTTTCAGAGATTTTCTGTTTCCTCCTCCCATCTTGCTATACGAACCCTGAGATTACAGACAGATGTGTGCTACTGCATCCAGCTTTACACGAGTGATGCATGTTCACGTTTGGGTCCACACATGCAGCATGAGCCATCTCTGGTCCCAGAGTGCATATTCTTTTCAAGGATACACAGGACACTTGATCAAAATTGATTTTTTAGTACAGGAACAAAACAGTAGATCTAAGTGAATCTCAAAATCGTCATTATATAAGATATATTCTAATCTTACAATAAAATAACATACATCTATAAAAATATAACAATAAAATCCTCAAATATTTAGGTGTTAAATAATATTCTCAATTTTTTTAAGCAAGATTTCTTTCTGTTGTCAAGGCTAGTCATTGTTTTTGTTCTGTTCTGTTCTGTTTTGTTTTGTTGAGATAGTTTCTCTGAGTAGTCTCAGCTGTCCTAGAGCTTGTCACCCGTGTCTTTCTTCCCCAGTTCTCAGAATCCTTCTTCATGCTTCTGACCATACTCAGTAGAGTTCTAAGCTCCCAAACTCACTTGTACCAGCTCACCTAACTCAGCAGCCAACCCAACATTCATGAATTCATCGTATGTTTCAATTTAAAGTAAGACCCTGGTCCAGGGCCTAGAAGACAGAAAGATGGGCCCTGCCCACTCCCTAACATCAGCCCTGCCTGTGGCTTCCCATTCCTAAGGCTTCCGTTCATGTGTATACTGGATATTGCTGCATCAGGCTAGGTTTAGGGACCCACTGGCTCTCAGATAAAATAAGAGTATAAAGAACATACATTCTTCTACCTTGACCAGGGTTTCCCCTGTGGCCTCCCTGCTTTGGCTTTTAGAGAGAAACAACTCCCTCCACTGCTCAAGAGGCCAACTATGTTTTTTAACCCCTACCCCTTGTGTCTTCCTTCACAGCCAGTATGGAAGCTGGATGGAGGCTGGTATTGACATGATTTCCCCAATGGCCCCATGTCATGGTTCCCTGACCCTAAAACATGGAGTTCTTGATCCTTTTATTACACAGGCATCAGTTACCTACGTCACCCAACACCATTCTGTGACAACTTTTTAAATGGAATTAGCATACTGTTTTAAAGTACATTGAATTGATTAATTAATGCAGACCGTCATGTTACAATATATACAAACATAGTATCAGGGTTACAAATTAAGTGATGATAATACAAGTACTAGAATATTTTAAGCATGACAAGTACATAAATGGTATTATTCATCATTAAACAAATACTACAATGAGCCAGGTAAAGTTTTGGCCTTGTCTATAAAAGTGAGGATAGATGTTGGTAATTTTATTTGATCAGCCTAATACTTCACTGTGAGTCAGGCATTTCTTCAGAGGCTTTGTGAATGTTTAGCTTCTGAACACTTGAGAGGTAGAGGCAGGAGAATTGGGAGCTTGAGGTCCTCCTTAACTACAGAGTGAGTTCAAGACCAAATGGTTGCTTGTCCCCAAACAACAATAAAGGCAAACAAAAAGAAGTGCGCCAATATTCAGCTAATCCTCATGGTGAGAAGGTAATTTCTGTTGTCAAATTCATATTAGAGATGAAGAAACCAAGGCATGAAGTCTGACTGGGAATCTTGTCATCCCCCAGAGCTGCTGAGCATCAGAGTAGAAACCCAAGCTTGGCTGTCAATGTATAGCTCTGTCATTTTGACTCCAAGTTTAGGGACAGAAGATAAAAGCAAATCCCGGAGAGTCAAACCTATGGGTTCAGTGGCAAACACAACCCACAGGCAAGAACCATAAGAGTGGTTTGCCCTGAGCAAACAGGCTTGAACACCTTCGAAAACACCTCTGCCCATATCCTGTCGGTCCTTCCATCAGGAAAATGGGCACACACAATGTGTACCCACGTCAATTAGATGTAAAAACTAATTAGTGCCAGAAATGTGTGTCAAGCTCACCTAGAGATGCTATAATGGGGGCAAGGTAGTCTCACATAAATTCCAGTTTTGCATCCTGTGGCCTGCTCCTCGCTGGGCAGAAGGTGATGCCCCATCTTGTTGAGATCTGATCTCTAAATGCAACCATGTGTTTTCTTTCATCCAAATGACTGTGCTCACCTCAGGAGCAGCCTTTAATTTTCTTCTTGGAACCGAGGACCATCCTTACAGCAACAAAAGGTCCCTAGGATGGTGAGGTAAGATTTGAATTAAGATACCTTGGCATGTTGCACTCCACGGCAATTAACAGGCAACAGGTTTTTAGCAGCACCCACTCTCTCAAGGGCAGTTACCCTTTGTCTTACGAATCCCAGTCTTTCCTACTTCCAAGCCTTCTTTCTGATGAGAAGCCCCCCAGCTGCTGGCTCTCTGCAAGTGCTAAGCCAAGTGGGTATCAGAGAAGAGCCTCTTCCTCCATGGCCCATGACCAAGAGGCCAGTTGGTTATCAAGTTCTAGTTGATGGTGTTGGTATGGGCAGGGTGACTTGATTGAGTGGAGGCTGGCCATCCATTTGGCCCATTATCGAGTTTCTTCCTTACTCTCACCTGCCTTTTGGGCGCCGATACTCATTAGTACCTCTCTCATGAGAAGAGAAGAGAAGAGAAGAGAAGAGAAGAGAAGAGAAGAGAAGAGAAGAGAAGAGAAGAGAAGAGAGAAAAAAAAAAAGGCAACTTTGGCTTGTCCATTTGGCTCTTTGTCAGCAACTCTGCTGTGTGTGTAATCTGATGGAGCCATGGTCCAAGGTGGAATTTGGCCTGTTTCCCTCTCCAGCCCCTTGCCAGGCATGTGAACTCCTGTTGAGGCTTCAAGTCCCAGCCTTCCCAAATGCCCCCAGGCAGTCAGAAGTTAGTCACTCCCTCCCTGGTTCCTGGAGCCCCCTCCAGGACAGAGAACACTCACCACATTGTGTAGTAATTATCAGGGCCCTTGTGTGTCTGCTATTGGATGGGAGCTCCTGGAGGGTGGGGCTGTAGTCTTTCATCAGCCTAAGTCTCAGGGGTTTTGGACCCAGTGCTTGGCTATGACTGCTGGGTAAGAATGGATCCAGAAAGAACAAATAAATTCTAGTCTTTATTTGCTGTTTCCTCAGAAAATCAAAAGTTAATTAAAAATTTTAAGAGTTTGTGAAAGGTTTTTGTTTTGTTTTTTGCTTTTTTTTTTTGAGGAATGTTGTTTTTATCTTTGTTTTGTTTATTTATACTTTTTAAGAAAATCATAACCTGGATTTCTGGAAATGAGAAGGCTTTTGTAACATGTACTCACTGCATTTGTTCAGTGAAGTTTATTGATCTCTGTGATGTACTGAGCGCCATCTTATGTGCTGGAGAAACAAAAGCCCACGCATGCTCTTTGGTGTAGTATTCTAGCTGTGGTGTCATTTCTCCGGTGACACTCTTGCCCACAGTTTCCCACCTTGCATTTATCTCTTTAGGCCTTTTCTCTGAGGGCAAAAAGCAACTTAAATAGTTTCTACCAAACCTGCATAAAAATCCAGAGTCCAACTTTGAAGAAACGCTGGAAATACCAGGCTCCCCTTTGGGAGAAACCAGGTATTTATTCTCCAGGGGCTGGAGAGATGGCTCAGTGTTTAAGAGCACTGGCTGCTCTTCTAGAGGACCCGGGTTCAATTCCCAGCACTCACATGGCAGGGTAGGAAAAGCAAGGGTGGGCCACAGGTGGGTGGTCTTTCCACCACAATCTGATCTCCTCCTCAGCCTCGGTGGCAGCAACCAGAGACCCTTGGGCTGCCTAAGGACAGCCCTCAAAGTCTTTCTGATGTCAGGCTTTTCCCCCAGGGCACTATCCCTGTGTCCTTGGCCTGGACTCCTCTATCTAGGCTCCCTGTACATTCCTCAGAGCCAAGTTCAGATAGTCATCTCTGAAAGGTCATTCATGGCTCAGCCAGGCTAAGGGAAGAAACTGTCATAAATGTAAAAGACCTTTGACCTTCTTAGAAAACAGCCAGAGGCCTTCCAATGCGTATGAATTAAGACAAAAGGAAAAGGGCTATGTGCACTGTCTAGGCAGGACAACCTCCATCAGACCTTTTGGGAGCTGAGGGATAGGCTGTGGACTGTGTTGGGTGTCTAGGAAGATATTTTGTTTTTAAGTTTTATTTCTTTTTATTTTAGGTGCATTGGTGTTTTGCCTTCACGTATGTCTGTGTGAGGTGCCAGATTCCCCTGAACTGGAGCTACAGACAGTTGTGAGCTGCCGTATGAGTGCTGGGAATTGAACCTGGGTCCTCTAGATGATCAGCCAGTGCTCTTAACCACTGAGCCATCTCTCCAGCCCCTGACTAGGAAGATTTTTTTTTTTTTTTAATAATACAATTTTGAGGCAAAATTTCTTCTCTGGGAAATCATAGTCTTTGCTGTTATGGCCTTTGATCGATTGAAGAAAGGCCTGCAGATTATGGCAGGTGTTTGACTAAACCTCTAGGTAAGCGCTTCCTATAATCTTGCCAGTGGATATATTCAACTTGAAGTCACAGGTGTGAAGCTAAAGCCAGGGTCTACAGTATTTAGCAGGATGGGAAAGCCATCTTGGGAAGATGAGAAAGAAACGGGAATTTGGGGGATGGGGGTTGGGTAAAGAGCCTTGTTTGTTGGAGGTAGGAATACATGAGTGGCCGCTGGCATAGGAAAGGCTAACGGTTATCCCTTCACTTCACAGACCAGTCAAGCAGCTTTCAAGTTTGCACTTAGTTTACAGTTTGTAGGTGGTGGGAAGCCCATTTTAGGCTAATATCTTGCTTCTGGTTCTTGCCTCTGAATCCAGCCTGGTTCTGAGCGGGTGGCAGGGCAAGAGACAAAACCTCCTTCAGTTTTGCCTGACTCAGGTCTTTAAGGGGAAGATCATTTAGTTTATCTAAAGTGCTGTGAATTCCCACAGCCTTAGGCAGACCCATATTCCAGCGTAAGCACAAAAACAAATTCTAAAGCCAAGTAAATGACTGGTGATGAGCCACAGGTATGTATTATCGTGACCGCTGCTCTCCCTGAGAATTCTCTCTGCCAGGCGAGCAGAATCCACTCCACAAACATGAGACACAGCCAACTTTTGGATGACTGCTTTGTGTGTGTGGGGTATGGAAACGGCACATAGTAGGTCTGTGGAGGCGCACGGCCTCCGCATATGTTCTTCCATGATCTAAAGGAAAGAGAGACATCATGTATGACGCGGCTTCTGTAGCATTTGCCCCTCTGAGGATCGGCTTTTAGGCAACCAAAGCCATGATTATGCAAAGTAAGAACTTTGTGTGGACAGGAAGGCAGTCGTTTCTGAAGAGCTAGCGTGATGATTGAAGACAATTTGGCTTTCCTGCTGTCTGGGTGGAAACACAACAGGTGTGCGCCTTTGCCAAAAATGACAGCCGAGCATGCGGATGGTGTGTGTCTTCAGCAGCACCAGCAAATTTAAGGCTGGGAGGTTTGCAGGTAAAAGCCATGGAGCCATAACTGGACGAATCGAAGATTCTCAGAAGCTGGTGGCAGCAACCAGCAACCGCTGAGAATGTCTCTACATCTGCTCAGCCATATCCACCCACGCAAACAACATGCCAGGACTTCTTATGTCTTGATGTAGTATTTGCTGTTATTGGCCAACCAAGGGGGTTTCAAGTGCATACAGCTACCCTGTGGTGTCATGTCAGCATCTCAGAGTGACACTACGTGATCCTCACTCAAACGTAAAAGAGTGTCTGGGGACACTTGCACACATTTACACCCCTTTCACCATCAGAGAAGGCAAAACTCTAGCACAGTCAGTTTGAGTGACTTTAAACATTTGCATAAAGTCAACTCTCAGTGTTTCCTATGAAAGGGAGGGGCTGAGTCGGCTTTCTAGAGGGAAGAGGTCACACCTGCAGGCAGCTGGGGCCTCCAAAGGGCCACACTAGGAAAGTGAACCCAGTCACTACTCAGTTTTCCCAAATCAGGCCAGGGTTACGGAAGTTGCACCTGCGTGTCTTGGCTGCCGGCTGAGATCTGTGACACAAAGGCTGAGTACAGGGAAAGGCGTTTCTGCCATTCCATGCAGGTTAAGCACACATACAGAGCAGCCTCGGAATCAAGCTGACACGCATCCCACAGCGTGACAACCTCAGCTTCTCAGGAAGGGCTGAGTGTGTGTATTAGGTCACTGAGCTCTGTTGCCATTTAACCAGCCCTGGCCTGTGTCGTGGTGACACACATCTGCTGACTGGACGCCTCAGTGCGTCGCGCTGTAGGCTGGCTGGTGGGCCATGCTTGAAAGACTCCTGGCATGTGGCCCCGCCTGCACTATTCACTCTTGACTGAAAGCATATGCTCTGTACAATCGGGACAGTGTTAACATGTAGGTCCAAGGAGCTTCCTACACATCTGGCTGAGGCTGGCTGAATCACTTCCCCCCAGGAGGGTGGCTTCCAGCTCTGTGACATCTGTCAAGTGGCAGGAAGTGTCTGGATTCATCCCTGAGTGATTTTTATCTCCGCATGCTTTTCTAATTTCATCAGGGCCTCCGTGCTACATTCCAAATGACATGTCCACATTTGCCACGGACAAACATGACAGATGGAGAAAAATCATCTTTGACCCTTAAAAGTCAGTTGGTCATGTTTTATAAGGGAAGAGCTTGGGCATGAAAAATATTCTAGGAGAGGATGTAGAAGTGGCTTGAAAGATCATACATGTTATTGAAAGATCATGTTTAGCTTATGGAATTGAATGTTCCCTTTCAGAATTACTGGTTTATCAAAGCATTTGAATCTTTTTTTTTTTTTTCAGAAGCATAACTTAAATAGAATAAAAAGCACAGATCTCAAGGGTTTACCTTTTTTTTGGGGGGGGGGTTGTTTATTTATTTATTTATTTGTTGTTTTCAAGACAGGGTTTCTCTGTATAGTCCTGGATGTCTTGGAATTTGCTCTGTAGACCAGGCTAGCCTTGAACTCACAGAGATCCTCCTGTCTCTGCCTCACAGAGTGCTGGGATTAAAGGCGTGCGCCATCATCACCAAGCTCAAGTGCTTATCTTAATGCCCTTTTCCTTATTTTGAGACATTCTCAGCCTTCATTTTTATTCAGTCATACATCCATAGAGTTGTCATCTAGACCAAGATTTACAGCAACCTCAACTCTCCAGAAGATTCCTTGACCTTCCTCCCTGTGGTTAGTCTGTTTACAAGAGGTTCCCAGTGTCCTGGTCTCTGTCATCATGGTGTGGTGAAAATGGCATTTTTTTTCCAAAGGTCTCACTGGTTTAAAACATGTCTCACCATGCACAAAGGATGTAAATTGTCACATACTGACATGAAGATAAAGTGCTTTTTTTTAAACACCCGTATCTTATAGCATGTATCTATGTGTGTGTGGTGGTGGTGGGGGGTGGCTTCTCTTCCTCAATAGTTAATATTTTGCAATCAAGGAAGAATATACCCCCACAAGTAAATGATTTGTCCTTAGTTATGAGGGAGAAGTCTGGATTTAAATTTGTTTCAAATTTAGAATCTCAGAATCAACTCCATGCACTTGTAAATGTACATCTGCCTTCAGAGTCCCTGCACTTTGAAGGACACACAGGCCCTGGGTGAAAAGCCCAGGTCTCATTCTGGCTAGGACTCTCGCAGCCTTCCTTACACACATCCAGGAATGAGGCCCTCGTTGCAGCTTGCTCTTCACCAGAAGGGGAAAAACGCTTAGTCAGACCCAAAGCTAGTTGCTGCAGGCCCTACTCTGTCCTTAGGAAATAAATACCAAGAGAAAAGACTGTGGGAGACAAGATTAAACCCCCTAAGTCTTCCAATGCCCCGTGTCTGGTAGCTGTTATGATTAGACTGGATGGACATGGATCCCCACTGTGCCTTCCCTCAAGGTACACTAACCTCAGCACCATGGACATATCTTTTGGGGGTCTTAAACTCTTTGTTGCTCTGTTTTATATTTGAAGGTAACCTCTAGAAAAGATCTTTGGTTGAATTTGGAGAGACAGGGTAAGAAGCCTTTGCCCCAGGAAAGAAGTGGTTCTAACAGGAGAGATTTGGGGGAGACAGGAGCCATGGCTCCTTAGATATGATACAGACCCTCCAAGGGCCATTGAGTGTCCCTTCTCTGTTTCCAGCTCCCCTTGTGCAAAATACAATGCTCAAATGACACTGGGCTACTGGATGAAAAAACTACACTCTAACTGTTTTATTTACTGTGGTGGTGTTGGGGGTGAGGGGGTATTCAGTACTTTCAGGAAAACTTGGTCAAGATAGGGCCCTGCAGAGAATGCTGGAAGCTCCTAGGACTGGGAGCAGGAGGTTGCTTTTTCATGTATATGAAGGGTGCACTTTCGCTTATTTCTCTTCTTTTCTGAATTTCTTTCTTTCTTCCTTTTCTTTCCTACCTCCACCCCTGTGCGTGCGTGCGTGTGTGTGTGTGTGTGTGTGTGTGTGTGTGTTGTGAGAGGAATACATTTATCTTTGTGTGCATATATGGAAGCCAGAGGCTGACATTGGGTACCCTGATTTTATTATAAATTCTAAAAGTTTTGTATGTATGTGATATGTGGGAGGAGGAATGTGTGTGCGTGCGTGTGTGTGTGTGTGTGTGTGTGTTGTGAGAGGAATACATTTATCTTTGTGTGCATATATGGAAGCCAGAGGCTGACATTGGGTACCCTGATTTTATTATAAATTCTAAAAGTTTTGTATGTATGTGATATGTGGGAGGAGGACTGTGTGTGTGTGTGTGTGTGTGTGTGTGTGTGTGTGTGTGTGTGTTTATGAGGATAGTCACATGCTATAGCATGTACATGGAGACAAAAGGCAACCTTGGGTGTTGGTGTTTACCTTCCATCTTATTGGAGACAAGGTCTTCTTGTTTCACTACTGTGTATACCAGGCTAGCTGACTTGGGAGTTTCTGAGGACTCTTCTATCTCACCTCAGGAGCCCTGGAATTACAGATGTGCATGGCCACAAAGGCTTTTACTTATGAACCACCTCCCTAGGCCCTTCACTGTATTCCATGAAACAGTCTCTTGTTGAACCTGGAGTTCACCAATTGACTAGACTGGATGGCTAGGATGCCCCTGAGATTCTCCTGTCTCTACCTTCCAACACTGGGATTATGGAAGCACACCAGCACCCCCAGCTTTTCATGGATGCCAGAATGTGAATTTGGGTCTTCTTGTTTGCACTACAAGCCCTTTACCCACTAAGCTGTTTCTCCAACCCCTACATTTGCTTTTCAATGCTCGGGTTCATTGTCTGTGTCCACCAGGTGCCTGCAGAATGACATTCCATGTGCTTGTCTAGTTTTGGCAGAAGGAGAGAATATGCCTGAGATAGAACACTCAAAGCTGTTCTTTACTAAGGTATCATGAGTCCTCACTCTAAAGACCAGAGCACCCCTTACAGACACTGTATCATGAACAATAGGCTGCGGACACTGCGCAGAGATCATCTTACACGGAGGTCCACCAAGACAGAGCATCCTTGGGGCTTTTAGCATGGTATGGGCTTATTTGGCCTTTGTTGGGCATGTCAGACTGAGGATAACTGAATTAATCTTATGCAATGTGTCCTTATACAGCTTCTGGAATCTTTAATCAGTGTGTGTGTGTGTGTGTGTGTGTGTGTGTGTGTGTGTGTGTATGTGTGTGTGTGTTACCATCAGAACCATCTGGATTCTATGTTTATATTCACTTCAGTCCCGTTGGAGGTCCTCAACCATATGTGGAAACTGTGCACAGGCTGTCTGAATCTTCTGTCGTTGGCTTAGATTTCCACCACTCCTATGTCATCTCTGGGCTCTCTGTTGTGGCACATTCCACAGAGAATCTCTCTCCTTGGCTTTCACATCAACCATGGTAGGTCTTTGTATCTACAGTTGCTCAGAGATTACACTTGGAGTACATCTTAACCAACACACGTCACACAAACCCATGTAGATCTGTTCCTACTTGCTATTGCACAGACCTGTGCACACAGCATAAGTTCGGGTACACCCACTACTAAATGCCCACTGCATGGTTTGGGTGCACATCTTGGTACCAAGCACTTTTTACCCCATAAACTCCAGTCTGTGCCTCTGATCACACTGCAGCTGTGAGGGAAGTTTTACAGCATCTGGTGTTTGGGGTGAAGAGAACTATTTCCAGGCTGAGAACAACTTGAAAATGTCTCCCCCACCGTGAAGACATCATCGACTTTACCAGGCTTCCTGTGGCAAGCATTCCCAGGAATTCTCAGCTTAACCATTTCCCGACCATGCCAGCTGCAGGACCTAAAATCACTGAGTGGCTTTGTCTTTGGCTATCCTTCATTCGTTTCCATTCCTGGTGGTGTAGTTCAGTGACTCACACATGGGACAGATACTCAGTGGATGAATGGGTGCTCCACCTGAAGATCAAAGACATGTCAATAGTTAAGAAAATAAGCTTTTGTGGACAATAAAAGGCCCTTCTGAAAATTTCCATCTTCTTTAACAATTGGTAAGGAGAACATGGAATAGTCAGTTTTTCCTCCTATTTTGAAAATCTTCAAGTCATTTTTGAGATGGGTTAATTACTATAATAACCACCTCTGTGAATTTTCTCTCCCTATTTCTTTCTCATCCCCAGTGTGAGAACTGGCTGTGTCTATTATCCAAGGCCCACTGACCTGGAGGCCTTCTTTATCTTTCTTGATTAAGGCTTTTCTTGATTATCTTGGCTTTCCTTGAGAACTGTCCTGCATCTCAGCATGCAGATCCTTGCTCTGTCTTTACCTTGCTGTGAAACAGCACCTGAAGAACAGAATAGCTTCTCCTCTCCAGACCCTAACACCCAGTACACCAGTAATACATATGTGGAATAGGTGGTTTCTATGTGTTGCCATCTAGAAGCGATTCAGATTAGCTCATGGGAACACTTAATTTCCGTTAGTTTTACAACCTTCAGTTTCTTCTTTGCCATGCCTGAAAGGTAAACTGGGAAAGGTAGGCTACACGCTCATTTGTAATCCTTAGACACTGTTATCATAAAACTAATCTTTACATGTTCATAGTTAGACTATTTGTAATAGCCCCAAACTGGAAATTCTCCAAATGCCCATCACTAGTTGATGGATAATAAATAAATTGTGGGATTTCGCACAATAGGATAAGGCAGAGTAATTACAGTGAGCAATCTACAGCTACATGAAATGACTTCGATGAATCTCATTAACACAATGCTGGGTATTAGAAGCCAGACACAGAAGGTATGATTCCATGTTTGTGTAAAGAACAAAAGCAAGCATAACTAATCTTTGCTGTTCATAGTCAAGATAGTGGCTTCCCTTGGAGAAATAATGGCTGGATCTGGGTCTAAAAGGAATTCAGAAGACTATGTTTTTTATTTTGGGTGCTGGTTACACAAATATTTGGTTTATAAACAGGTATTCTGCTGCAATTTAGGAGCAGTGACCTCTCTCAGGGAATCCTGCCACAAGCGCTGTCTCTGAAGAGGCCCTGTTCAGGATCTCTTTTCTGATCCATGTCTAGAATCAGAAGGGTGTTGGAATGACAGTGTATGTGTATATTATTTACCTAGTGCTGTATCATGGAATACCCCAGGACATGTTGGCTAAAACACTAGGTATTAATTATGTAATTGCCTTTGTTGGTCAGGAATCTGGAGCAACTAACCTGACTAGTTCTAGCTCAGAATCTCTCATGAAGCTACAGCTAATATGTTGTCAGGGGCTGCCATTATCTCAAATGCTTCAGAGGTATAACAGGGCCTCAGACCTTAGTAGGTCCCCAGACCTTAGCACAACTGACTTCATGATGGAAGTAACATTCAGGCTGTAACACTCACCAAGTAGACAGTACCACCTGCCAAAACTAAAACAAAAGACCTAAACCATCAAAGACCATATAGTTCTGGGAAAGTCTCAAAATGTACTAACTTTGCTTTTTAGCTTCTGGCTAACTGTACCAGTTAACTGAAGTATGTCGACCCAGAACACTTTTTTGTTTGTTTGTTTTGTTTTTGTTTCTGTGTTTGGGGGCTTAAAATCTCACCCTGAGAAAGGCCCAGTGGTATACTGGGATCCCAAACACCTAGTGTAGTCGCTGGACAGCTAATAAAGACTTTCTATTGGCTTGAACCCATGTCCAAGTCTTCTCTGGTGAATCCCTCACAATTAGAGTCCATCTAATTCACTTCTGTAGTTGTGAACAAGAGGCCAGTTGGTCTCTATGCATTTCCCCATAGGGCTGCTTGACAACATGGCAATCGGCTCCACCCCCCACCCCACCCTCCAGAAAAGAATGGAAAGGAATGTGGGGGAAGAAGCTAAAATATCTTTGAGTCACCCAGTCCAGGGGACCCTCAAGTAGGAGGGAATCAGAGTTCACTTCTTGATGAACATAACAAATAATTTGTGGGTATATTTTCCAAACCATGGAAGTTTACTCTATGACTACAAATTACTTACCCCTTTGCCCCTTATTTAGGATCTATCAAGATCACCAAATACATAGCATCAACTTGATGCTTGGAATCATCTCATCTGCATTAAGGCTAGATGCTGTGTATGTGTGTCTTTGGCTTAAGTGAAGCTACCTGGGCCTGGCTCCTCTCATTCAGGACACCTGAGATGCTTAAAACGTCATCTGCAACAGCTTCTAACCTAACAGTAGTGGGGACTGCATGGGGAAGCATTTTGGATGTTCCTGTTTTGAAAGCAGGCCAGAAATCAGTGGTCTGGGCTTACAGCCTTGTTCCTCCTAATGAGTCGCTGGTCTCTAGCAGTTTGGAAATCCAACTGGGAAAAGGTTGGAAGCCCCTTGATTAGGATTCAGCCTTATTTCTGCTCAGAAAAGATTTTTATACCTCTGCTCTGCTCTGCTCTTGGCTCTGCTTTCTGGTTTTTCTCTTTTGTCCATGAAGGCAGCCATGTTGTTTTCTCATTTGCTTCTCACCAACAGCATTCTGGGAGTTCAAAGACATCCCTTTGTCCAAGTATGATCTTTAAACCAAAGTATAATGAAAGCAATGCCAGGCCTCCTGAACCCAGGAAAAGAGATCTTCTGCTTGTTCACAGACGGCAAAAAGAGGCCCTGCTACAGGAGCAACCATCTCACCTAGGAATAGCCTCTCAACCTGAAATCATGAGGAAAGCCTCTTGTATTCACCTCATGCTGAAAACAATGAGTTTAAAAAATATATAAAATCTTGGAAGAACAGATACTAGACTTAAGGTGGTCAGAGAAAAAAAAACCATTGCTTAACTTTAATTTTCAACTCATGGAACAGAGACCAACAAAACAGGGAAAGAAGATCTTTGCACCTTCCCTGTCATCACCAGGAAAAGAAGCACCTTGTCTCCTCCCCCCCCCCCAAACCCCCACACACCAAAGAGAACCATCTCTACACCCAGAGGGAGAAAGACCACCCTGGCAGTAAGTGACTGACATGATGGTACACGCTTACATCCTAAGATCTACACAGTAGAGGCACAGTAGATCACATGATCTACACATGTGAGGCAAGTGGACACAAGACCCTGCAACAGTGCAGTCTGGGTGTAGTTTTATGCTTTATAGTGATTCAGAATGTTAAAAAAAAAAATAATTAAAGAGCCTGAGAAAAGGGAAATTATACTGAGCTCTAGAACCAGCTAAAATGGAGATAATTCAGAATAAAATATAATGTACATGTGAGCAAGCTTTTCTTGAAGAGAGTCTACCTATTTAAAACTAATAATAACAAGCGCTAGGAGGAGGGCCAGTGAGGATGTTCAGGTAAAGGTGCCTCTGTGCAAGCCTGGTGACTTGAGGTCAATTGCTGGAACCCATATGCTGTGGTCTGAATGTGAAATGTCACCCACAGGCTCATGTCTTTGAACACTTGGTCCCTAGCTGGTGGCACTGTTTAGGAAGGTTATTGAACCTGTCAGAGGAAGAACCTTGCTGAAGGAAGTTTGTCACTGGGGTCAGGGGAACCTTGGGGTTTTCTTTTTTTTTTTTATAGCCTGTCTCCACTTCCTGTTTTCTATCTGAATCAGGACTGCTGATGCAACGCATAGGCTAGCGTCCTGGTCCTGCCATCAAACCTGCCATGACACGAAGGACTACTGTATGTCCTTGGGAATTGGAAGCCCAAATAAACCCATTTTCCCTCAATTGGCTTCTTTGAGGTATCTGATAACAGTAATAGAAAACTAAGTCATCATGCAAATGTAAAAGCAAATACCTGATGCCATACAATTGTTCTCTGACCTCTAACATTTGCTGTGGCATGTACACCTACACACAGACACACACCTACACATCACACACACACACACAATAATAGTAATAATTTTGATTTTTATTTAAGAGTGACAGATACAGCCCAGTGGTAGAACACTTGCTTAACAAGCAAAAGGCCACAGCTCTAAGCCCCAACAACAACCATGTGGATTCTAAAACTTCACACTGAAGTTGTAACTAAGAGTGTGCAAAGACAGAGGATAATTTTTAATTCCTCAATTGTTGACTCTAGTATGAAAAAAAAAAGTATGGGCGAAAGGCTACTGGGGCCTTTGCTTTATTTTGTTCTTTAGGTTGTTTGTTATGACAATCTTCAGGCCATCCTAAGCTGGCCTGTAACTCATTCTATGGTCCAGGCTGGTTTCAAACCCTGAATTCTCCTGCCTCAGCCTCCTGAGTGCTCGGACTACACCTATCTAAGATTTTAACAATTCATAAAATTAATATATTAGATTTATATTCCAATACACTAAGCTTAAGCTAGTAACTTTCCAATCTAGAACAACTGAAACAATGCATAAGTAAGCACTCCAACAGTTTGACAACTGTGGGTCTGGATTGACAATGGGCTCTGTGAGATGCACATCCAAGCTCCTCCACAGGCATGGTAGTAATTCAGAAGGTCTGGGGTGCGCCCTGAGAACATGCATCTCTAACACGTTCCTCAGTGACGCTGATGGGCCATGGACTACACTTTAAGAGCCACTAGAATTGTCTGTTCTCTACTACAAAATGTATTGCAGAGTTATAAGAATTGGTGAATGGACAGACAACGTAGTATCTCCATACAGGAAAGAATGAAAAGAAACAAACCACCGCTGCATCCAGCTGGGAGCATTGGGTGCTCCACACTGTCATTTCTCTGCTACATTCCTTTGAGTCAGGGTCTCTCACCAAGCCTGAAGATTGACTGGTGGCCAGCAAGCTCCAGCAATCCTCCTGTCTTCACTCCAGCCCCAGTACTGGGGTTAAGGCATTCAACCACACCTGTTTTGTTTTTGTTTTTGTTTTTTTTTTTAACATGGGTGATGGGGGTTTGAACTCTGGTCCTCATGGTTATGTGGCAAGCACTCTTGCCTGTTAAGCCATCTCCCCAGGACATAGCAAATACACTTTTCCCATATCTTTCCTAGGTGGCAGTCTCAATGATCTGCAGGTCCAGGGAACAATCAGGTAACATGCATACCAAACCTTTGATGTTAACCATGTCTTTGACTAAGGAAATAGTTAGGGATGGACGCTCCTAACAATCATCTTCCACATGGTCAGCTGACAACTCTTGTAAAGATTTTGCAAATTGGAAAGGAACCACATGTTTTAAAATAAATGCTTTTATAAAGTCAGGTGGAGGTGATGCATACCTTTAATCCCAGCACTTGGAAGGCAAAGACAGGTAGATCTCTGAGTTTGTGGCCAGGTTGGTCTACAGAGTGAGTTCCAGAAAAGCCAGAAAAAAAAATCCTGTAACAAAAAAACCAAACCAAACCAAACCAAACCAACCAACCAAATAAATAAACAAAACAAAATATAAAGTGATCTGTCACTAAAAACTGATTTTTTCAGATTTATTGCTATAGAAAAATGCTCATGATAATTAGATAAAAAAAAATAAAGACAAGTTAACAAGAAGCCTTTTCGTACTCAGAGAAGGGATGCATCTTCAAGCTGAGGAGGCACTAACACCGGACACCCAGAAAGATACTCAACCACCAAAGCAGCAGACAAGGATATGTATTTGTGGAGAGTGAAATAAAAGCCAGGGATCCAATCAGATGCAGAGAATGTGGATACAGAATAATGTACAGGAAAAGGACCAAAAGGTTGGTAGTTTTGATGCTCAACAACACGGGCAAGTCCAGGAGTGTCTTCATTCATACATCTGCCTCATTGATGTTTCTCTCTTTAATGTAGAGCATATAACTTGGTTTACTTAATGTCTACAACTGTATACTTATGATTTCATTTTAGAATTGCAATTGTATTTTAATACTTTGTATAAAGAAAATTTTGGTTCCAAAAAAAAAAAGAGTTAGAAAATAACATTCAAGGACCGAGAAGAAGGCTCAGGGGGTGAGAGTGCTTACTGTACAAGCCAGTGACCTGACCTCAGGTCTCCAGAACCTACATTAAAGATGAATGCAGTAGCACAGTATCCAATCCCACTGGAGGAACTGGGGGTGAGGCACAAGAGATGCTTTGGAAACTTAGGAGCCAACTAGTCTGGCTTACACAATAGAACAGAGACCATGTCTGAAATTAAGTGGAACGGCATGGACTGATACCCCAAGGTTGTCCTCTAACCTCCATCCATCCATCATGGCATGTGTGTCTAATATCTCTCTCTCTCTCTCTCTCTCTCTCTCTCTCTCTCTCTCTCTCTCTCTCCTTTCTGACACACACACACCTTCTTTTTCTGTCAAACTCCTCTCTCTCATACACACACTCTCACATCATACATACATACACACATACCTCTCTTTCTCATACCTCTCTCTCTCTCTCATACACACACACACAGAGAGAGAGAGAGAGAGAGAGAGAGAGAGAGAGAGAGAGAGAGAGAAGAGAATGTGACCCAACATATACAATACACACATGTAAGGCATATTTAGAAGACTTTTAAGCATTTTTTTCCTCAAGTACTACATAGTGTTTTTGTAATACAGAAATAATTACCTTTCACTTTAAAGGGGTCTATACCATAAAGTTGAGGAAGACCCCTTTTATGAGACAACCCTCTGAGTACAGAAAATGGAAACCAAGGATAGTGCTATAAAGCATAAAACAAAGCAGGCTATCTGACTTGTTCAGTCTCTGTTGTATTCCTTCAGAAATGTCTTTAGTGTTGTTTCCCTACTGCAGTGATACAGGATCCTGACAACCAAATACACCCTGCTCCCCAGAGTATCAATTTCAAGAAGATGCTTACAGAAAGATGTTTCCCTAAATACCTTGTATAAAATTTAGACACCTCAGACTAATGAACAAAGTAGCAGGCGACAACATCAAACAAACAGCTTTTTTTTTTTTTTTTCAAAGATTACCTTTTTTTCCTGGACATAACTATTTGCCTGTATGTGTGTATGTGTGTCATGTGTCTGCCCCTTGGATCCCAGGAGAGGGTGTTGGATCCCTTGGCTTGATATAGTCTTTAGAATCAACTCTTCAGTTCTAGGGTCAAGCACCTTGTCTTGGTCACTAGAGAAAACAGCTTAGCTGTCTCCAGGGCCAAGATTATTCTCCCTGAAGGGTTGCAGTGGTCCTGGAGAAAGGACCTACATCATCTTAATTGACCTGCTCCCGATCCTATCTCCTTCTCATGTCCCCAATTCATTGTCTGTGGTCTACATCAGGAGAGCAAGATGGGATTGGGCAACCACTGGCTTTTGGTATAATGGACCTTCATGATACTGTTTCCTAGAGGAGGGGTCAAGATGTACAGATCAAGGCCCTAGTGTCTAAACCAATGGACACAGGCACACTGCAAACCAGAACTTACTAGAAGTTCCAAGCCAGCATTCAACACGCAGGCTTGTCTGAACTTACAGAAAGTTAACGCATCCGGTGACAGCTAGGGTGAGGACCAAGGGAGGAGTCCATCTAAGGTACAGGAAATAAGAGGGTGCATTGTCCACAGAGAACTCCAAAACAATGAAGGAACTGCAAGTGTGCATGCTTCTTTCTATTGCTGACAGACAGCTCTAAACAAGGACAGTGATAAGGCCTACTCCAGCATGGCGGGTCAGTCCACACCCGCTAGCTGTCTCGGGCCTGGGCACAGCACCACTCTCATTCCGAATGTGTCTGTGTTCTACCATTTTACTAAGTCTGCTCTCTCTCTGGGATCCTCTGTCCCGGCTGTGAGGTGTGAAGACAAGTATATTTTAAGAGAAGGGGAAAGGAATGGTCTTGAACACTTACTACTGTCTCTTTGTCCTCATAAAAAATGTCTGAGGGGAGGACAGACCTGGGAAAGATGTTGTCCCCAAACTTAGAGTCAAGCTCCTGCTGGGAAAGGGAGTGTCTTTGAAGCCCAGCCCTAATGTCCCAGCTTCTCTGAGACTTTCCCAGTGCCCCAAGGCAGAGTTAGTCACTTCCTTCTTGGGCTCCCACAGCACTCTGTACACACACCTCTTTGTCAGAGCACTGGTGGGTGAGCCTCTTGGATCACCCCACTCTCAAGGGAGCTCCCCGAGGGCAGCAACTTACTTGTTCATCTTTGCTCCTGGTTCTGACATCTGAGTGACATCGAGATCAGACACTCAAAAAAAAAGACTAACAACCACCCCCACCGCCAACCATCCCCATCCCTACCCCATTCACCCCACACCCCCACCCACGAGAAAGTGGAGCCACACGCTGTCCTTCTCTTTCTCTGTGAAGCCCTGATAGCTTGTGGTCCAGGGTGAGGCATCATTTCTTCATTCCTTCATTCCTTCATTCCTTCATTTGTTCTAGGTGTACTTGTCATTATGACAAGTTACCTGGTCACTGTTATTAACCTAAGTAATTCTATCAGGTAAACCTGAAAGCTGAGAAAGAAGTAGCAAGTCAACGGAAAGTGGGGAATTTCTGCCAAGAAATTCAGATATGGCGGATGGGGCGTGGGCAATACTGCGCCTCTGAGGTGACTGTGGAAGTAACAGGAGATGAAGCTCAAGTCATCTTCATCTGGGTACAGAATCTGATGACAACGGCTGTGGCCAGGTGATAAGGACTTTGCTGAGGCTTAGGTGCAGTAAGGGAATTACTTACTAATAACGGGTGGGGATGAGCTGAGAGGAAAATGTGACAGGACTTGTTCAGCCTTGTCCAGGCCACACCCAATTTAGTCAACGACTTCTGAACCCTAAGAACAGGAAAGGAACGCAGTGGAGCCTGCGCTTGGGACAAGGGACAAGGCGGGGAAGGGCTTAAGAAAATATAGAAGCCCACCCCCTCAGCCCGGAAAGTGATGCCCGGTGGGAAAGAGTGGTCTGGAAAAGGAAAGCCCGTTCCCAGGAATACCTGGGAGCAGCTTCAGAAATGTACCACTGGTCAGCTCTGCTTCCTCGCTTTAGACAGCAGGACTTACAGGATAGCTTCCGTGAGCGCCATGTCAGCAGAAATCACTGCCAAGAATTCTGCCAAGTTGAAATTCAACCTGAGGGCATGTCCTACAGTGGCACTTTAAGATACATTTTCAAGGCATCCGAAATGTAAAAACATATAAAATACATAAATAAAAGCCAATCGGCAATATCGTCTAGGGAGCTGTCGCTTGGAGAAAAGAGAATGGAATGAAGGGGAAATCCTTAGGAAGCTCAAAGCCCTTAGCTTCCGCGCAGCACTTCCTGCGCACAGGCTCTGACCTATCCTGAGAACCTTCCCTGGCCTCGCAGGCAATATTATCACAGGCAGGATTTGCAAATCAGTGGCCCCTGGGCTAAAACTCCAGCTGCCAGCTGTGTTTCATTTGGCCTGAACAGTGAATTCATTTTCAAAAAGCTGGAAATCCTTAAGTGGGACACGTGCTTTCCAGTTTACCACAATCCCCACTGTTCCCTGTTGTCTTACACCAACTCATCCCCTCAAGCTGCGGAGCCTCAGTGGGCTTTCGGTTCTGTCCTCAAACTCGACTGCTGGTTGGAATCAGTTAAAGATGCTTCAGAAAATACCCGCGCTTGAGTCCAATCTCAGAGATTCCGATTAAACCTGTCTCATGATGCCCGGCAAGGGGAATTTTAAAAGGACCCAGCATGATTCTGCTACACAGCAAGATGTGAGGTGCAGCACCCTCTGGGAAAGCAAAGTAGCTAAAAGTTGTAGTGCCAGGTTGTGTTCCACCAGCCACTGATCGTCTCCAAATTAACTCCTCTTTACCTGCTCCAGGCCAACCTCCCAGAGCCATTCCTGATAGGTTAGTGACAACCTTTCTGCTAAATGAGAGGTGATTCTGGCTATCAGCATAGCCAATCAACTTGGATTAACACAAGAACTCTGTTTAATTCCTTACACAGACAGGGAAGAATTTCCTTCTACCTCCTCGATCCCTCCCTGTTTTAAAGGCAGGAAGGTGGTAACATTGGTCCTGTGACTATAAAAGCCCCAGGGTGTCTTCAGTCACTCAGGCATCCAATAAATTGATTACAGTAAGAATTCCCACCTGTTCTGCAGCCCGTGGAGGACTGTATTCCAGCACAGCCCTGAGGATGGCCTAGAGCCAGCATCTGCTTTGCCACGGTGGGTGGTCACTACTTAAGATTCTAGGTCAATGGATTTGTGTTGGACATCAGGAGCTTTCTCACAGCACCCTTCTTACAACCAGTTTGATTAAGATGGACTTACTCTCACCTATTGCTCGAGCCCTGAAGGGGAAATAAACAGGTCCAGAGATACTTGTGATAAGACAAGATACAGGATGGTAGAAGATGGAACACACACACATACACACACACACACACACACTGCCACCGCCACCACTCCTGCCACGTGTTGTGAGTACATTGGAGGAGCACCTTCTTTAACCTTTGCCCCACTGAGAAAAGCTGCAGAGAGCAGTGAGAGTTAGACCTGAAGGCAAAGGTGAGCAGCCATGCTCCAGGCAGAGAGGATGCTTAGGGATGGGCAAACCGAGCTGAGTAAAGGAGTGGGTGTGTCCACCGCACAGCAGACATTTGGAAAACTCAGTGTTGCTTACAAACAGCACTGCATTTCCCTTGAAACTTAGTCCATCCTGCCATCTAAAAACCTTATGAACGGTCTTGTTTTTCTTGTCAAGTCTAGATTGGTTTTTTAGCTACAGAGACAGTGCTCACTAAGGTGGCAAAACCCCTTCTCAACTCTCAAAGCACATTTCAGAAATCTGAGCACGGCCCTGATCTCTATAAGAAAGCAATCCTCCCCCTACACACACACACACACACACACACACACACACACACACTAAATACAGTCACAGGGCACACTAGCATTGACTGGTTCCAAAGGCAACATCATTATAGAAAAATAATTATAGGAAGAGAAGAAATCACAGAAAAAGAGGGATGCCACTAATACTTTGGATATTTGTTTTAAGTTGTTTGGAGATATGCATAATCAAAGTCCTTAACACAGACACAACATTATCTTCAGTTCCTCTTGACCAAGTCTTTGTGGTGTATGTGTGTGTGTAAGCATTCATATGTGTGAACATTTGTGTATGGTGGGGAGGGGGCAGAGGTCAGTGTCTATTGTCTCTTCAGTCTCTCCCAACCTTATTTTTTGAATGGAGGGTCTTTGACTGAATCTAGAGCAGGCAAGCCTTTTTGAATTGGGGAATCTTTGACCAGAGCCCAGCAAGCCATGTCTCTAAAGCCCTGTGCATTGTCACTTATTCTGGACATCTTTTTAAATGACAACAAATATAGAAAGTATGGATTTTAAATAGTCAATCCTGTTGAGTTATCTAAAGGCTTTCATTTGATCTAATTATGGTTATGCCTTCCAAGCCGAGCGCATCATCAGAAGTAACATTGTCCAAGGTCAGCCAAAACCCCTGTGCAGGAGCCTGCCCTCCTTTTTTTCACGTGCTTGAGTTTTAGCCCGGGGCGATGTTCATGACTTTGATATTCTTCAATATTTTCAAGCGGGAAGGCCTGTACAAGATTAATTACAAACCTAGGGCCTGGTGGAGCTCAGACCCTCATTATCATTAATGAACCTTGTCTTCTGTACTAAGAAGGAAAGAGGCCTCTAATTGGGTTTATTTCTTAGAGCAGATATATAAGTACCCCTCAGAAGTGTACTTTTGGCCAACCTATTATGTAAAGTGAACCTGCTAATCTATGCAAACTGGAGGATCCACTGAAAGTAAATGAATTCTGTGACAGTAGCTGCTTGTGGGAGGAGGCCACGGTGAAAACCCACTGGATTGCCACGTACGCATGGCTCATTCATTTGTAAGGAGAGCTTGGCCTTAATTATTCATGATAATAGCCCTTAATATACTAGTTTGCCGCAGCATAGTTTGTAGCCATAATGGAGGTCTCCATCTTTTAAAACTTATGACAATTCTCCACACTCTTAAATCTTCCCTGAGAGGTGGGGTAAGAGTCTGAGGTTTTCCTGGGAATGTCATGTTTGTAGCATAATAATCAAGCTTTACTATTCCTAAGAGACTTTCATCCTGGGGATCTCAAAGCATTTTATGAGCCTTCATTAGTGCCAGGAATACCCGGGAGGCACCAGTGTTTTACTATCTTTGTTTTATAGGTAAAGAAACAAGACAGGGGCTGGTGAAGTGACTTGCCCAAGGTCACATAACAAATCAGCGGGACATCTTGGAGATCACAGGCAGGTTTGGAAGATGACTGATTTCCCTCAACCCTATAAGATGCCATTTTTGTGTCTGGGGTGGGGGAGGGGGTGCTAGAGAACTCTGACCATGGCTTTCGATGCTTGGTGACAATTGTATATTCCCGAGACATTCAGTGGGCCTTTGGTGGTTGTTTTGGGGAATTGGGGGAAGACAGAAAGAAATAGTAGTCTCACTAAGGTTTCCAGTTCAAAAACCTTGCCTACCAAAATTTTCATTCAGTTTCCCTTCCACTTGGGAGAAGACTCTTACGAAGTGTGCGGACCATGACACAGATATCACTTTCCTGTGTATCATTTTGGAAGAATTGAGTATTGGGGGATTTTGATCTTTAAGGTTGTGGGGTGTGTGTGTATGTGTGTGTAGGTAAATTTGGGTATCCACAGAGACTAGAAGGCAGCTGCAGCTAGGCTTATAGTCTGTTGAGCCACCTGATAGAGTGTTTGGAACTGAACTCTGGCTCTCTGGAAGAGTAGCAAGTGCTCTTAAGAACTGGGCCATCTCTGAAGTCCCATGTTCTTATGGTGGGAAAAAAATGTCTACCTCCCAGATTATTAAGTGATTTTTTTTCCATATTATCATAAGATTTCAGTAATAAAAACTTTGCTTAAGTTGGAACTTTCTGTTGTGCTGGGGAAATTCTAGATATTTAAGTGGTGCGGTTCTCCTTATCAACTGGACTATTCCTTCTAAACTCTCAAGCTTTAAGAAAATGAGAGAGCTTTTTAAAAATTATTTTTATGGTTAGTGACATCTATGGTCTAGGTCCTACTTTTGAGGTGTACAAACGGCATCTTTTTTTGTTTGTGTTGCTTTAAATGTGTGCATTTGAGCCCAGCTCCAATTTACATTGAGAACATTTTTAAAGCCTATACACTCCATACTCCCAACCGTGTGGAATGCCAGGAAACGGGTTCATTCTGGGAGGAACGAGCTTTCAGCTCTGTCCTCGGTGACAGACTCCAGAGCAGCTCTACCTTAAGGCAAGCAGGTCACCGGGCCGCTTCGGTGACCCCCCCCTAACCTGTACCAGGCTGCAGGCGAGCACTCCTGTCAGTTCTGTTTACTCTGACAAGACTGATGGCATCCAGGTGGGTTTCTCCACCCCCTGCCCCGCCTCCTTCTCCCGCCCCCACTCCTCTGCAGCCCTGGACAGAATTTGCCAGCAGAATGGTTCTGCCCAACGCCAGGCTATGGAAGCAGCTGTTTTCTGGAGTTAAACCACTTGCTTTGATTCTAATCAGCGCAAGACTTTCACCTGGTTCCTTTGACACCCCGAGGAGTATCCTTGATGGGCCTCAGAGCTTTGAACTTTAGAAAAATGTGCCTTTTTGCCTTTTCTAGCCTCTGCATCTCCCTAGATGAAGTCTAGGCCTAGGAGGCATGCGCTGTAAGGCAGCGGAAGCCTGTTAAGCATCTGGAGGGTCTGGCCAGGAGATGTTCAGCTCGAGAATGTCAAATAGATAGAAGGGTTGCTGGAGGTGGATGGGGCCAGTGCTGAGGGTAAACAGGCTACTTCTCAAGCGAACCTCAGCCTGAGTCGGCCGGTGGGAGCTGGCTGGTTAGAAGCTGCTGCTGATCGTAGGGAATAATTACTAGTGGACGCCTGGTATGTGTTAAGTGTTATTAGCCCCTTGGATGTGCCACTAAGCACTAGGGACTCAGACATGAGTAAGGCGAGGTTCTCAAGTAATGTGTGTGAGTGTGGGGGAGGGGAAGGGCACAGAAATGATGAGTTACAGAGCCAGAAAATCAATGGTCCTGGAGAAGTGGAAGGTGAGCCCTGAAGGAACAGGCAGGACAGTACCAGGGCCTGGGGAGAAGAGGGAGAATGTTCTTGAAGGAAGACATTACATAAGTGAAGGCGTCGAGGCAAGAACGAATAAGCGTTTGAGGAACACAGAGCGATAGAACCGGGGCAAGAGTTCACGGGACAAGAACGGAAGAGCCGCTCTGGAGAGCCTGGGTGGGGCCAGGTGAAAAGGGCTCTAGAAGGATTAGCCAGGAAGGTGGGAGGGTGACATGATCCAGGTGGTGTTGTGAAAAAAAATCAATCTGGCATCAGAGTGTAGACAGAAAGAGACGGAAACTGTAATAACCCGCTCAGGATCTGATAAGGCTGGGCCACAGGGAGATTACCCTGATTGAGCCTGAATCAGGCAGAATCCTCCCTGTTGTATTCCCACAGAAGCTTTGTCATAATATGCTATTGTGTTGTCTGGGGCTTTTTTTTTTTTTTTTTAAAGTTCCGATAAAAATGTTTTTAAATGTTTTAACCTTGATCAGAGTAGTTACCCTGCTGTGTAACGCATCTCCAAAACCCTTCATCTATGTCCATTAAACAGCTCCCCTAGGCACTTCTGAACTCTCTATTGGGACTTCAGCTACTATAGGGACTCAGAGATTCTTTTTGTAAGTGGTATTTTTCACCTAGTATAACATCCTCAAGATAGATACATGTTTAACCCATGACAAGGTTCCTTTCCTTTCTAAGGCTGAATAATACTCCAATGGGTACATCTGTTGCGTACATCCATCTGATGGTTGATAACTGAAGACTGTATTTGTGCGTGCTGGGTGTGGGTTGAATGCAGGGCTGTGTACATATTAAGCCAGTGTTCTGCCACTGAGAGAAATAGCGATAGTCCTCTTTCTGCCTTTATTTTGAGACAGCGTCACACTGAGCCTAGCTTGGGCTTAGGGCTTGAACTCATTCTGTTGCCCCAACAGTTCTTGAATGTAGACTCCACCTGCGTAAGTTTTCCAAGTAGTCTAGATTACATGCCTCTGCCACTAGGCCTGGCTGACATTAGCAAACCTTTTAAGAAAGAAAAGAACTCTGATAGAAAGAGTAGGCTAGAACTGAATAAAAGAGCAGGGTTTCTCTGTGTAGCCCTGGCTGGCCTCAAATTCACAGAGATCTGTCTGCTTCTGACTCACAAGCACACTGGGATTAAAGGTGTGTGCTGTCACCGCCACCCAGCCCCTTATAATATCCTTAAATAGGGACAAGAAATGGGAAGGTCTGGGAAAGGAAGGGGGGGGGGTGAGAGAAGCAATAAAGGAATAAACCTAGTGTTTATCCTGACTTCTACATATTGATATACAGTTGCATGTTCATGCACACACACACACACACACACAGAGAGAGAGAGAGAGAGAGAGAGAGAGAGAGAGAGAGGGAGAAGGAAACAGAATTTAGGGAACTCAGTCGCATCTCTATGCTTCATCAAGTGTGTTAGACATAGGTCAGTAAAGCCCCTCTGCATCCATGGATGCTCTGTAAATACTTTTATTCTGATGAGGTCGCAGAATTTCTTCGCAAGCATTATGATAGGCATTGACTAACTAATCTATACCTGACTCATCTCAGCTTAACACACTAAAATAAGAAATGGAAGAGAATTATAAAAGGACCCGTTCCTTCTGGCCACATTTTCCAAGGTATCTGCCATTCTCTAGCATGATCTGTCTCAGAATATGCACAAGCTGATTGGGCAAGACTAATCCTCTTGGCTACATGCTAATAGAGCTAGGTAGGTAGGCAGAAACAGAAGAGTTTTTAGGCCAGTCTTGGCTACATAGTAAAACTCTGTCTTAAACAAACAAAACCCGGAAGGTCATGCTCTGGCTTCAGCTTCACTGGACGCTGGAGCATACTGAGCTCCTCCTGTGAGCCCTTCAGATCTGTGTTCCTCATCATATTCCCTGGATGAGAGCCCTTCCTCTAGAGCAGACCAGAGGGGTCCACAACATTTCTCTGAAAAGATTTTACCGTAGCTGCAGGTAATTAAGTACAGAGGACACATACCTTCACATGTGCTTATGTGTATACACATGCACAGGCACACATCACATACAGCTTGGTGTGAAAGAAGGCAAGAAGAGGGGTTGCAACTGCACCTTGGTAACTATTGGGAAGGAGAGGAAAGCATCTAAAGTGACCATCTCCTCACTTTGTCCCCTGGTTATATTCTGGCATTACACAGAAGAAATTCTGCGACCTCATCACAATAAAAGTATTTACTGAGATCCAGAGCATCCATGGATGCAGAGCGGCTTTGCTGACCTATGTCTAATGCACTTGATTGACTCCAGGCTTCAGTACTGTACATGGCCAGGAGCAAAGTCATGAACAGTGTTTCTGCCTGAGAGACTTAACCAAATGTATATTAGCAGATTTAATAATGATAATCTACTGGAAATTGTTTAACATTGTCATCATATCCCTTTATATATATCAGAAGTCATGATAAACCATTTAAACTTAGGTAGAAGCAGTGGATGGGAGGAAAGTGTATTGAATGATTATGTTCATTTTAACTATAGCTAATAAAAGGAGACTTGAAAATTAAGGAATCTAGTCTAATGTGTATTAAAAACTAATTTTTCATTTCTGTTGGAAATGAAAATACCTTATTGAAATGTAGACACTGAAGGAAGGAAACTGATACCGAATCTCTATGGCAGCAGCACTAAGAGTCAAAATGAGTGAAGTTCATACCCAGAGTCCCTCTAACTCTCAACACGCCGCAGTGATGGGTCCATGTGAAAATGGAGTGCCATTCATATACACTCACCCTCAAAACCATGCTAAGCACCATAGTTAAGCAGAGAATCCCAGGAGAAAAAGGGACCATAGCTGCCTCATCACTGAGCAGCAAGGAGCCAAACACTGGGAGATGACATGGCTTTTCTCAGGTCCTGATTACATGCAAGGTGGTATTTTCCCAACCTACCCACAAATGTGGATGAAAGTAAATAAATAAATAGGTTCTGGTGTTAACATTTTTTTTCGGAGTTCATCAGTAGGTAGGACAATCCTGCTGTGAGCTAAGGTTTATATGGTCATCTTAGAGACCATCTTCTTTTTTTTTTTCACCAGTTTTACTTTTATTAATTCAACAAAACAGAAAATTTAATAGAATGAAATTCACACCTTTCAAGAGTCAATCTCAATAAATGGGAAAATGTATACAGTTATACACATATATATGTGTGTGTGTGTATGTGTATATATGCATATTGTGTATGTACACACATATATGCATATATACACATATACACACATATATGTATATATACATATAATTGACATCAGTGTATGGAGCCATTTATACCTGACATCCATGGCTCAGCATAAATGGTTTTTTAAATTCATGCTGGTAGAGCTGGGAGTTGTAGCTCAGTGGCAAAACGCTTGCCTCACATGTTTGAAACTATGGGTCCGAACCCCAGTACTACAAAAAGAGACTCACATATGTTGCTGTATGCAGACTCGTGTGGTCATTCCTTTTCACTGCTGTTTCTTCTGTCTTCTAGAACACTTAGCATCAGTAGCAGTGTTTCACACCAAAGCATTTGGTAGCACTCCCTAAGGAAGCTGTCTAGCTATAACAAGGGACCTTCTAGAGGAGTAAATCCTAGGTATTTAAGATCCTGGGGTTTAAAGGTTCTTTCCTTATCATCAGAAGGAATGAGGTGCCTGCATGCCTCTGGAAACTCCCTTCATTGCTAGCACATGGATTTTTGATCACGGTGGGTCACCTGGGTACAGGAAAAGCAGGAAGATAATATTGGACAAATGCTTGGAAAAGATGGTGGCATGAGAAACGGGATGCTGAGAAGGGGACATTAGCACTTCTGGAGCAGAAATGGAAACAGTAATGCCCCAGCCTTCAAATGTCCATACAACCAAGCTCACATTGTTCTTGAGCAGGCTTTAGAAGGGGAGAATCTCTGGTGTCTAGACTAAATCAGTTTGGATGAGTTTCAGATAAGTATCCGATCGCCTTCATATCCCAGTGATACAAAATTTTCATATGCTCTGATGAGTTTTGGTACCAGTAAAAAGTCTCTGGGTGTAATTTCCAGGATCATCCCAGTGGAGGGAGTAACAATGAGGTCTTTCCTGGCCTCATATCCCAAGGAGAGCCCCCATTGCTGCCTTCAGGTGTGTGTGCTATGCTTCAGTCCTCTGAGAAGACTTTCTGTGAAGTTGCTAATGCTTGGGAACCTGCAGACTTTGTAGGGAAGAGACCATCTTCTAAATCAGCATTCGTAGACTAATTTATTTTGGTTGAAATGACAATATAATTATCCGAAAAATGCTGTGAAAATGACTATTCTAGGGTCTTCAAAGAAATAAAAGAACAGAGAGTTACCAAACCAAAAATAGACAAATGAAGCAAAAACCAGAGAGCAATTCATAAACTCAGACTCTAACACACAGGCTCCTTAATTATTCTGAGAAAAGATAAAGACAATTGAGGGCAAACAAAGGACAGCAAAAATGCAAAATGAGAATTTTTCTCTCATAGTGTAAGAATGTATCCAAATGTTGGGCAAGATAACAGAAACAGTTCCCAAATACAGCCTTAGAAACTTCAGAAAATTAATATAGAGACATAAAGACACATAGAGACAGGGCAAATCACTGACCAGAGACTGTGGTGAGACCACCTCTCAACACTAAGAGCCAACCAGCTTCTCACTGTGCATCAACTCACTAAGGGATGGGGATGGGGCAGCAACCCTGCAAACACTGTACACAGGCAAACTTGGTATTGAGAACAAAATCGACAACAAAGGCCTTTTCACATTTATGATATCTAAGAGTATTTGCAACTTCCAGTCTCCACTGAAAAGACTACCCAAGGATTTACTTTAGCTAAAAGAAAAGAGCCTGGGAGGATGGAGGAGTTTGTGAAGAAAGGCAGAAATCGCCAGTAAGGGGAAATGCATTGGTAGGTTAAACACTACATGCAAATTTGGACCAGAATTTACCTGAAGAAGCACAAGATGGAGAGGAAATGCCCAGACATGTGCCAAAACAAAGAAATAATTCACCAGCATTAATAAAAATAAACTGGTCTCCTCTAGATTCTCTTTGCCCAGCCACTCAGCAGAGGAGAGATGAGTGACTTGCATATATTGATTGATTTATAGTCCAGTATTATTCCAAGTTAGATTCAGATTAGCTAACCTGCAGCTATTCCTGGTCTAGCCTTCATTTCCAGATCCAGGAGCTTCCTAAGGGAGCCGTTTGCAGCTTTTGATCGAACCTTTGGCGTCAGGCCCAGGGAGAACTCTTCATGTTCAAGTGAATCATGGGATGTAGCTGTTTTTTTTTTTTTTTTTTTTTTTTTTTTTTTCCCAATCCAATCCCTCAGGTCTTCTTGACAAACACAGTAAAAACTTTTAGAAAAAATAAAAAAGCCAAACTCAAAAGAAAAAGGAACATGGTGGGGGAAAATGTTGCAGCACTAGAGCTTATATAAGATTTCCCTAAAGGAAAATCTTCCTCCCCAAGGAAGTTGATGTAAAGACAGATCTGTTTTGTATTTCCAAAGAGATAAGAGAATCCATTGCATCAATCAGTGAAAAAGTCAGCATAAAAGGCAGAAATGACAAAATTATGTCCTGTCTTCATTAAAAGCATAGGAAAGTTACTAAAAGTCTATTTGTTCATACAAATGATAGTGTCAAGAGTGACAGACCAAATTAAAATAAGTCAATAAAATAGCTAAATGGAAACAAAAGAAGACAGGAAAGACCCAAATTAGCCTGACAGGTAGCCTGTCAATAAAATACGTCTGGTCAACAACTGGCTAAGACTTGAATAGCGGAGCTCCTGATATTTCAGACTGACTTTATCCAAAATATGATCACCAAAAAAAAAAAAAATTAACAATACAAATTCTGGTATATTCTTAAACCCAAGGAAAAAACAAACTGACGAGTTGATAATGATTGAGGGGCAGGGAAAGTGCTAACTGAGTTACAAATCAGGAGTGCAAACCCAGCTTGGTAGCACATGGTTATAATGACAGCACAGGAAATTATGAGTTCAAGGCCATCCTGAACGTCATACGTCTGCCTTTAAGAAATAAGTAAGCTTCATGCATAGCTTCTGAAACTATAAAGGCTGGAAGAGAAAGAAGCATCTTCAACCCACCAAAGCACAGTAGTGACCCTAGAATTCTGCAATGGTGAGCTGTTGATAGATAAAACAGTATTGTAAGATCTCCAGGGACTAAAAACATTCACATCCTAAGTGGTGTTTGTGCAGGTCAAGTGAATAACATCATTGTGGGCAGAATTAACTTATAATTGGAAAAAAAAAAAACAGTGATTACCATGGAAATTAAATGAGCTACATTGTGCTTTAAAGTAAAAGGCAAGGAGTGTTGTTATGTATAAATAATAAATATAGATACTGGAACAAAGGGGAAATGTAGTTTTGAAAGAACAAAGACAGCATCTTCTGCTGAGCTAGGCAGCTTCCAAGATGGTGGCTCCCTAGATCCCTTCCTCCTGATGTTTGGGCCTTCCCCAGCAGGGTAGGCAGTATCTTTACTCTTTTCTAACAAATAAAATGGGACACAGCTGATGGGATGTTACTTCTGAGATTAGGCTACAACCCGTTGTGGTCTTACTGTACAACTGTTGCTCTCTCTTACCTCGACATAAGTACTGCCCTGTTGGAGCTCCTCTGTGGACAGACCTTTGAGGCAGAAACTGATACCTCTACCAACATCCAGGCAGGACCTGATGCCTGCCAATCATCACATGAGTGAGCTTAGTTAGAAAGAAGCAAATCCTTACACGATTGAACCTTTAAAAGACTAGCTATGACTAACACCTTCATTGCAAAGTTAGCTATGATCCCCAGGTGTAGAACAACAGCTAACCCATATTCTGAAGCACAAAAGATGTTTTTTAAATAAATGTCTTATGGTTTTATAAACCTTACTATAAGAAACGTTGTGAATTAAAAACATCACACACCCAAATTAACCAGATCCAAAGTCAATGCATCTCAGCCAACTTCTATACAGTGAGAATAGCATCTGGAATGGGAGTTCTATCATTTTGCATTTAAAATTTACAAAAACAAACAAATACCTTTGGCTGTTTTGAACCATTCAACTTTTGAATAATTGGTGGCAATACAGAATTAATGTACCTGAAGTCATATTATATTATATAAACATTCTGCTATGAAAGTGAGTGAAAAGATGTCAGTTTTCATTACAGAACAGGAAAAGAAAAGCATGTTTTTTTATGAAAATTATTACTTTGCTTAACAATATGGTGTCAGGCTTCCAAATAGGACAGTAAGGAGGGACTACTTCAGATGTCAGAAAGATAATAGAAAAGGAAGACTTTGAAAGCTACGGTGAATCCAATGATAGTTTCTTATTTGGTGTCTGCTGGGATCACAGTGATATCAGGACACAGTGGAGTTGTTTTATTCATTGTTATTAAGCTGTGGGATAGGAAATAGAATATTGTACCAAAAAACCAGGAACATAGTCACACTATCACTTTAACACATGGTTAATATATACTTCATAAACACAAACAAAAACTCATTTGATATAAGTCCCCAGTAAGCTCAAGTGAGTAAGATTATGTTGGTGTGATCTGGTCATAGTCTAATAAAATGAGGAACCATGGGGTTCAAGAGAAGGCATTATTAATACACTTGACATCCTTGCGTGGCATTTGCTTCAGAGAAAATATTAGTAACATAATAAGGCATCGTTTAGAAAAACATGGAGACATCCAATAAGCAAACATAGGAAATGTGGCTAATGACATTCTTAGAGCAGAGTGTATGAAGTGACTCTTAGAGCGTCAACTCAGTGTTTAGTCTAAACTTCTCTGGGTAGTACGTAACAGAAAACCTAAGGAGAGGGAGCTGGGCACTAAAAAGGTGTAGAATGTTGTCTTACTTTAAAGAACAAATAAACCGTCTTCCCCTGTCAGTCTCCAAAGTGCTGGGATTGCAGACACATGCCCGTGCCCAGCTGTAGTTGCAGGCACATGCCCCATGCCCAGCTGTAGTTGCAGCTCTAATTTAAAGAAAAAGCAAAAGTAGACTTGAGAAGAATTATACAATAATAGCTATATTTTCAATTATATAACTCTATACAATTATGTTCTTAAATTTTAAAATATCAATTAGATGAATATTAATCACTAAAAACTAAACAAGTAATTGAAATGCTAGAAGTGAAAAACCTGAGGAAAAATATATTTAAAAACTACTTCCAACAACAGGTAATCTATTTCTGTAACACTGGGGAAAGTGAGAAACTCCAATTAATTTGTGTGTGTGTGTGTGTGTGTGTGTGTGTGTGTGTGTGTGTGTGTATCTATATATATATAGAGAGAGAATCTATGGTGAATGTGTACATGCATTCATCTGTACATGTGTGTTTCCTGCTTTATGCTTGTGTGGAGGCCAGAGGTTGATGTTGTTCTATTGCTTGACACCTTATGTTTGACACAGTATCTCTCACTGAACCTGGAGCTGGCCATTTTGACTAGACTGGTTGGCCAGAAAGCCCCCAGGATCTGCCTTTTTCTGACTGCCACTACCCACCAGGGCTGAGATTATATATGTGTGCCACCACATCTGGTTTCTATATATGTTCTGGGAATTTGAACTCAGGTTTTCATGCTTACTCAGCAAACACTTTATCCCCTCAGCCATTTCCCCACCCCCTCCAATTTACTTTATAAATTAAATGTGTCAGTGGACTCTAAAGTTCTTTGATTCACATACATGCAATTATAGGCCAATTTCCTTTTTAAAAACATAGATATGAAAAATCTCGACTAGGGCAGAACTCCATAAAACCTTAAGAGGAGACCTATAATTCAGTCCTTTGACAAGCACTTGTCAAACACCTATGACCAGGTGCAGATGGGACACTGAGCACTGTGCTTAAATGGCAAGAGATACTAATTAGTAAAGCATGATCCTTGCACTCAGCAAGCTTAGAATTAAATAGGAAAGAACACATTCAGAACAATTAAAGTGTATTGCACGCCCACAAAAATCTATGGTCAGAGCATAGCCAAGAGATGGGTTGCCCAGCCTAGCATGGGAAGGGAAAGGGAGCTATCGACAAAGACATAGAAAGATGAGTGTACTTGAAAGGGAGGGGTGTGAATACAACGTGCCACAGGTGAGGTACTCAGAGCAGAGAAGATGAGACTGGAGGCATGAGAGACAGGAAATGGTCTGGTGCTTACAGAAAACCCCTGCACACTCATTGGCCTGCAGGTTTAGACATATGCCTGTTTTTCATATTGTCTAAACTAACATCCAGCACCTGGATTTAGGGATCAGCAGCCGCATATGGTTATGGTTCAAGTCATCCATCGAGAGATCATCCAGGCAGGGTGGGAAGTGTGAAATAGAAAAAAATAAAAGCAGCTGGCTGAGAATAAACCCCGAGGATATGCAAAGGGCAGGCAGAGGAAGAGGAGGCCTTAGGAAACAAAATGTGTGGGAAGAGAAGAATGTGGGGAACCCAGAGCTTGAGGGGTCCCAGAGACTGGGAGTAGAGTGGTCCATGAGATGAGCACAAGGAGAGAGAGCCAGTTCTCAAGAACACCCATTACATTAGAAATTGAGGGATTTTCACACCATATACAGGCTACTTCAAAAAGCTTGGACAAGCTGGGCAGTGGTGGCACATGCCTTTGATCCCAGCACTTGGGAGGCAGAGGCAGGCGGATTTCTGAGTTCGAGCCCAGCCTGGTCTACAGAGTGAGTTCCAGGACAGCCGGGGCTATACAGAGAAACCCTGTCTCAAAAGCCAAAAGCTTGGACAAAAAGAGAGAGTGGAGAGGGTAGATGTTAAAGGAGTCTTTGGGGTGGGGAGTGTCTGCCTGCTTGTTCTTAGGGCTGTCTTCCTTACCTGCTACAAGGTGCTCTGAAGCTTATAGCTTAAAAGAATAATTGATTTCTCAATATCCTAATATTTTAGTCATTTTTCAGCTCTCTCTCTCTCTCTCTCTCTCTCTCTCTCTCTCTCTCTCTCTCTCTCTCTCTCTCTGTGTGTGTGTGTGTGTGTGACTCTTAGGTGCACTTTCAGCTAGCAAGTCATCTGGTTGGCCTGGTTTCATCTCAGGCTTCTCTATATGCCTTCAGAGCCTGTATCCCAGTGAGGAAACGTAGGTTCTAGGGCCAATTCCATGAAATTGTTTTCTCCATCAGGACAGTGTGAGCTTTCTTATGATATGGCAGCTGGGCTCCAAATAGGAATGCTCTAAGTGACAGAGACTTGGTGGGCAAGCACTTACCAAGACTCTACTTGTATCATACCTGCTGATAACTTTTTAACCAAATCTAACCTCGAGGGCAAGTCTATAATTCCTAGAGGGGGTACTACTCAAGGGTGTGAATACTGGAAGAATTGAGGAAGAAATACTTGTCATGATAATAGTCTACTACAAGGGTGGAGATGTTCCCCTTTGGTATAGAATTTCAAATTTTTATAAGCTGAGCTTAAAAGAAACTAACTGAAAAGGAGATGGTGGGGATATAGCAAAGAGAGATTATTACTAGAGACTCAAGGGGAAGGGAGGGACTCTTCTCAGATTAGAGAAAAAAAGAGAGATTAAAAATGGGCATGCTGGGATAGTGAGATGGCTCACCAAGTAAAGGCATTTGCTGTCATGACTCAAGTTCAATCCCTGGAGCTAAATGGTCAAAGGAGAAAATCAACTCCTATAAGTTGTCCTCTGACCTCCACAGACATGCCATGATGTACACTACATAAATAAGTAAACATTTCAACGCTACTTGTGTATTCTTACTGAATAAGTGAGGGGATTAGAGCAGTGGCCCTAGAAGTATGGAAAGATTCATAGAATGTGTGGGAATTTCATTAGTCAGGAAACCAAGGCAAAAGGATCACAGGTTCCAGGCCAGCCTGTATGGATTAGTGAGACAAACTAGAAACAAGGTCCTGAGTCCATATGCATAAGCACAAGAGCCCAGGAGAAGAATAGCAGAAGAAACAGAAGGGGAAAAGTTCCTCAGCAGGCTCAAAATCCATTGAAATGTGAATAAAGAAGGGAAAAGACAGGGGTGGGTGGGTAGATAGATAGATAGATAGATAGATAGATAGATGATAGATGAAAGATATACAATAGACAGATGAAAATAGAGAGACAGATAGACAAAGATAGATGATAGATGAAAGATAGATAAAGAGACAAATAAATGATAGATAGATGAAAGATAGACAGGTGAAAGATAGATGATAGAGAAAGAGATGATAGGTGAAAGATAGATAAAATAGACGATAGATAATCAGACAGATGAAAGAGATAGATGAAAGATAGATGATAGATAGGGATAGATAACAGATAAATGAAAGATAGATAAAAATAGACAGAGATGATTGATTGATAGACAGATGTATAGATGAAAGATAGACAGATGAAAGATAGATAGATAGATAGACAGACAGACAGAACAAACATAGGAAAGCAAATAAGTCAAAGAATTGTACTGGTAAGTTATTGAAAATAAAAGAAGAGAGAGGCAGGGTGGAGGTTCTAAGCCAGCCTTCGTCTTGGTGTGATTTGGGAGTATCCTGGAAGTGTCAGAATTGCTGAGGGGTGCTTCTTATGAATACAGGACCGAGGTCTGCAACAAGCAGCACATCGTGTGTAGACAACACTAGTTCTTTGTGGAATTAACAAAAGACTTCTATCTATCTCCTTCATTCCTCAGATGAGTCTAGTGAGGCTCCAAAAGGTTAAATGTGTTACTGAAAGTCACAAGACTGGTGTCCAGTGAGCCAGAGCTTCCTACCTTCTTACAAAGCCACACCCAGTGGGAGCTCCTTCTCAAGGTTCACAGAGGCACCTCGGTATTTTATTATCTCACGACTATATTAAATGGCATTTGTCATTCTTGGATGACGGGACTAAATGCCCTAAAGTTGAATAAAGGGAGTGGTTAGAATCTTCCTGGAGGCCCAGAAGGATTTACTCACTACATGTCTTTTCAATGTACACGCAAAGAAGGCAGTCCTGTAACCATATCCTAGCCAAATTGCCAGAGTTCTGTTGTTCTCTCCTCCCTTGCCTGGTACCATGCAGTGTCTTTAAGAGTCAGAAGATCAGGAAGATGCAACAACAACAACAACAACAACAACAACAACAACAACAACACACACACATACACACACACACACACACACACACACACACACACACACACACACACACACACGAGTGGAGGGGGGAGGGGGAGGGAGAGGGATAACAACCCTGTCTGCCCACAGTCACTGTGCACTTTTTTCACGAGCTCTAGGATTAAAGAAATTAATCAATTAACTTTCCACTACATAGGTCTGAGGCTGTTAAAGTCTTACTGACTAATATTTTTAAAGAAAAAAAAAAAAGAAAACATCTTTCCTGAAAGCTATTGTCAGCTATGGAATTCAACTTAAGAAGGAGGGTGGTGACATGTTCCTCTTTCCCACTGGACCTAAATTTCAAAGCTTCAAATGTGTGGTAAATCTAACCAAAGATAAAGATTTGCAGGTGTTTTTTCCATAAAAGCAAGGAGGGCAGATGTATCTGAGACGTGCTTCTAACCAAACGGGACATCTGCAATCCATTAGTGATGTCCTGATGAGAGAAAGTGAGAGAAGAGGTCCAGGCAGAGAGCCTGCTCTGGAGAAGTGCCAGCCTGGTGTGTCCAGACCTTTCCACTTGGCTTTAAGGACGAGGCTCTGAAGAAGGGACCGCTGCAGGGCTAAACTTGCATCTATGTCAAATCACCCAGTTCCTCTTTTTTTTCCTGGCTTCTGCCAAGTTATCATTAAAACATTTGTGTCTCCTCTTTCCTCAAGTTCATCTACATGTATACCCTTCATATTTAAGGCTTGGCAGCTCCCTCAGATAAAGAGAACAACTTGCTTGGAGTGTGTGCCTTCTCCTTTCCCAGCACTAACATGGAGCGATCCTTTCCTGACTCGGCTTCTTACACTCCCAGGGAACAAAGCAAAATTGTCACCACAGACGTTACTTGCAGGTTACTCACTGGCTATTATGTGCCCTGTCTCGAACTCCCGAAGAAACCACTAACTTTTATGGCAGGTATTTTGCAGCAAAGGCTGTTGCAAAATAACTGCAGCTGTGGGAATGAGCCCGACGCATGTGATTCCTGCAGCTCGGCTTTGTTCATACCCGGGATTTATGGCCAATCTTGAGCTTCCACTGACTGGCCCGAATGAAGCATCACAGAGAAGTGGGGTGCTCCTTAAATGAATTCAGTGAGCATGCCAGATCTGTTTCCTGTATCATGTCTCTTGCTTACTTACTAGCCTTAATGATAAACCATTAGTGCTGTGGCGTTTTGTTAATTACTAAACTCCTGGTGACAGACTGAACTGGCCTGTTAAAACTTGTGTTGTAATTTGAGGATTAAAAGCCACACCTCTGGGAAATGGAAGTATCAGAACTGATTTGGTGCTGGAGACAAAGTGTTAGAAGCCACAGTTCAACAAAGTGGATTCTCTGAGCACAATTAGCAACTGCAGTTTTAGAAGTCTTACATCATGCCATAGATAGGAATGAAATTTTAAAAGACTACAAATCAAGAATGTGTCATTTAAGTCTCTTCACCCACACTTGTATAGGTAAAGCCCTTCTTTTTTTTTCAAAGAACCTACTGTGTACATAAAAAGCGTTGTGCTGTGCCAGATACAGTAAAAATCAGAAGTCCCTATCCATCACATTCCCAAAATCCAGTGAAGAAAAGCCTCTTCTAAAGAGTTAATGCATTAGTCTATTTATGTCTCTGAAGTATTTTTTTTTTTTTAACCTCAGCTGAAGGAAAAGAACGTGACCATAGGCAGAAGGAAACTCTACCTGGAAGAACCTTGCCTGGCCTCAGGTTTATGGATCATGGGTCTGTGTCAAAGATTCCTAACCTCCTAACGCCAATGCTATTTAAAAGTTCAAATACTGAGCAAAGGATGGCTTCTGGAATGCTGCCTTTTCCCTCTGCCCAGAACAACCTCACAACAACAGTGGGCATGAGTGTCTATGTTTGGGTTGAATAGCTCTTTATTGGAAACCATCTCCATTTAAATGATGAGAGTAATTTAATTTTCAGATTTCTCCTGAAGCCATGGGCTTTGGGAACGCTTTAATCAGAGTTTCACCTGATCTTTCTATTATTTGGGTCTTCACCTGTCAGCTGCATTGCCAGATTGCTCCTCATGGCTCACAAAGTGAAGGACAGTAGCAATAAGAGTCACACAGTCCCTTCTTCAAACCTAGGAGGAAAAAAAGAGTTTAGCTTCTTAAACCCACCTAAGTCCTGGGCTATAAAAGGAGTGGGGCCTAGACCCAACTCCTGTTGTGGGAAAAACATATTGGTGCTGACTGCTTACTATGTTGCTGAGCCAGTCAGCTGTAGGACTATAGAGAGTAACAATTGAGAAGACGTTGCCTTGGGCTGGAGAGATGGCTCAGCAGTTAAGAGCACTGAATGCTCTTCCAGAGGTCCTGAGTTCAATTCCCAGCAAACACATGGTGGCTCACAACCATCTGTAATGGGATCTGATGCCCTCTTCTGGTGTGTCTGAAGACAGCAACATATGTACTCATGTATAACAAATAAATAAATCTTAGAAAAGAGAGAGAAAGAAAGAAGACGTTGCCTCTACATAACCTGGGAGGAATAACATGGAGGATGAGGAGGCCATCAGACAAGATGCTCTGATCCTTCTCAAGTGTGGATTCTAGATTGATGATTGACTTTTATTTAATATCAGAGATAACCTCTAGTCAAAAGCCTTATCTCAGCTAAACTTGCTAAGTTAGTCATTGAAAGGTGGTTGTACTTCTTTAAAAAGGAGAAGGAGGAGGAATAGGAGGAGGAGGAGGAGGAAGAAGAGAAGAAGGAGGAAGAGAAGGAGGAGGAAGAAGAGGAAGAGGAAGAAGAGAGGAAGAGGAAAAGGAAGAAGGACAAACGACTAAGTGATTGTGGCTTTGTGAGACAGTCTCACTATTATAACCTTGTCTAGCCAATAAATCATTGTATAATCCAGACTAGCCTCATTGGTGTAATCCTTCTGCCTCAGCCTCTTGAATACTGGAAATATAGGCATTTGCCACCATGCCTGGCCTGTGGCAGGGGTGTTAAATTTTTTCCCTAATTCTCTCTCCTCTTAATATACAGTGATACCCAAAGACACATTTTTATACTTTGAATAATTGAAGATGACTTAATAATCCATCTTCTTGCTCATCTTTCCTACCCACTTCTTCCCAATTTCCAAAAGCAGTTGGAATTCTCACTTAAGGTAGCCCAACTCATTTTTCCTTCATCTTGGTTAATAGATCAGTGTTCAGGGTATCTTAAATAATATACCTTAAAAGTTTCCTGCTTTCTGTTCACCATTCTTCCCCCCTCCCTAGATATATCAAAGCAGTACTGGTCTTGTCCTCATAAAACTCACCCCAAATTCATCAGCTCATCTGTAAACTGTCCAGGAGATTTCCAGCGACTGAAAATCTCTTCCACACATAAATTAGAAACGGGGCTCCCTGAGCTCAGTTTGGTAACTGTCACACCAAACAAAATGGCCAGGGAGGTGATTTCTTCCCAGTGCCTTCTAGAGAAGAGAGAATGAGGTGTCTGGAAGGCAGGCCACAGAGGGACCGGAGAGATGGCTCAGTCAGTGAAGTGCTTACCACACAGGCACAAGGACTTGAGTCTGGGTCACCAGTACCCATGGAGAGCTCTGTGTGGCAGCAGACATTTCTAACCCCAATGCTGAGGGTGCTGGGACAGGGGTTGGGGAACAGGCAGACCCTGGTGCTCACTGGCCGCAGGTCGAGCTGGAAAGGGGGGGGGGGAGGATGTGATGAAGAGTGACTTAGGGAGGATGCTCAATGTCAGTCAACATGTGACTTCCACACATGTGCACATACAAAGGCCAAGACATGGGACCAGCCAACTGACAGCCCAACTCAGACAATCCAAAGCTAAGATCAATACATTTGCAAACCACCCCACCCACCAAGTGTAACACTTGAAAGAATCATAAGCCTCTCCAGCTTGTCCATATTAAAAAGAGATAATTTTTCCCCTGATTGCAGAAAGGGCCACTGGTGTGTTCAAGCCCCATGCCTGCTGAAGCATTCAGACAGTCAGTTAGGCCTGGGTCTGTTTTCTCTTTGGAATTTACTACTCTCTTTATCCTGCTTCCATTGATAGCCCCCTCCCTCCACCTCCTAGACAGTCCTGGACTCCAAAGCCCATATTACCAGGGGTAGTGCTATCATGTCTGTGTTGGAGGACCTGCAGCGCATTTGAGTACTTTCAGCCTGTGTAAGGGGTAGAGAAGCAGGAATGTACCAGCACCCCATATCATCCTAGAATGGACTCAGTGGTCTATCTTCACAGCAGACAGCTCTGGGCTGGAGGTGGGGAGGTTGCAACACCTGCACCAAGCTTGCAGCAGGCCAGCCTGCCCCGCAGCAGGCAGCCACGTGGGGGGGCCTAGTTGGCCCAAGTGCTGCTTAGTCAGGCTCCAACAGGGAGCTGAGCTCTCAGATGTGCCCAGACCTGCCGCCACCAGGTGTCTGTGTCTGGGCCGGGAGGTGACTCTTGCCTGCTGGTGTTTCCCGACACTGTCCTCAGAGGAATGTGGACGACTGGGGGCGGGGGGGGGGGGGGGGAGGCCACCGCTGCCGCCACCACCACCACCACCAGGTTACATCTTCTTGCCCAAGCTCTGGGTCAGAGCCTCTGCCTGCCCTACCCTTTTGGCCCTCACTCAGTGCTCTTACCAACAGCCCCAGGGCTGGCTCCTCCTCCCTCAAGCCACCGATGGGCTCAGGTGAGAGGTAGCTGCTTACCCTGCTGCTATTGGAAGTCCTCATTGTTAACGTCCAAGCCTCCTAGCTGGTATGAGAGGATTTTTAAATGCAATAATCCAAGTCATTAAAAATGTTTTTTAATTTAAATTTTTTTCAAGTTCATTTTTTTTTTCATCCCACTCCCTACCTCAGGAGGAAATGTTTCTAAAAATTACATTCCTAAGAAGCGGTTTTGTATTTTAACAGAATTTGTAAACAGTAGAGATGTTCTTCCAAAGGGTAAATATCAGAAACTTTTACCAGCTCGTTTGTAAACTGAATCCAACACAAGGTTGAATCTGAACTCAGTATGGTTTTCGAGACAAGGTTAGGGCTCAAATGTCTAGGAGCTGTTCTCCAGCAGGAATGACACCTGCTCAGCAGGACTCACTGCCTGTCTGCTGTGCTGTGTAGGGGTTTGATACAAGCCTGGACCTCAGGAAGACATCACACTCAAAGGATATGAGTGACTGGTACTCTGGCCAGATTCAGCTTGCAAACATTTGTTTGACTCATACTATATTTATCAAAAACTTGAATCCGTTGCCAACTTTTAAATATCAGAATGTTTCCAACCTTTCTTGAAAACTCAGAAAATCTGGCAAAACTGAGCTCACATTCCCAGCTGATGACAAGTAGAGTAACAAGTGCCTATTTCAGACAGCATTGGTCCTCAGTCCCTATAGCTCCTACCTTCCCTGCCTCCCCCTGACCCAAGATCCAACCAGCCAGTCCCTCTCAGAATTGGGAATCATAGCACATCTACTGAGAAAGGACTCACTCAGAGAAAAGAGGGACCCAGTCTGGTCCCTTGTCCCTCAAGAGCTCACTCTTGTTTCCTTAAGATCACAAAGATATGCTTTGTGTCTTCTTAATTTTTGCTCTTTTTAATACATAGGGTTTTAAAAATTCCTGGCAAGGTTGGGGAAACATTGTTTTATTTCTTGCAAAGAGAAGAAACTAGACATAAAGAGAAAAGAGCAAGGCTGGATTTCAAAAGGAAAAGCTGAGGTTTGAGAGAGCAGTGTGAAGAACCAGAGATACAGGCTCATTTGCCAGATAAGGCTGGCTGAGGCCGAAAGACAGGGAGAGTGGTGCCAGACCCCATTGCTGATGAAAAAATGAACAGGAGCAAGGTCTGTGCCATCTTTACCCAGCTTGCACTCCTTCCTCTATCCATACATGTTTTCTTTGTCTGTTTCTGAGTACCTGTTTCCAGGAGGTAGTAGAGAAGCCAGCCCACCAACTGAATAGAGCACGCTAAGAGCGATTTCAGAAGTCACATGGCACTGCAAGATGTTACTCTAAAAGAATCTACAGATTAATTAGTAATTTTCACCTAGACCTATTAATTCCCTGTATGTAAAATGTGATACATTTTGAGAGAGGCAGCCTGTTTTCATGTGTTCAAACCAATCCCAAGTCTTCCCTGTGTTTGTATGCAGGAATAGAGTTAATATAATAGAGTTGAGTCTAATATCTGTCACTGGTGGAAAGTTTTACTAAAACAAATACAATTCATTTGCAGTGAACAGAAACTTTCAACTAAAAAAAAAGTTTAAAATATTTAAATGAACCATTTCCTAGGATTTAGACACTTTGGTGCATGTATAACAAGCAAGTATAAACGTTCTAAAATTCTAAAAGAATTAGCTAACTAATTTAGTTAATAAAAATCAGCTCTACATGTGGTAAAAGAGATTATTTTATTTAGTTTGTCAACCTAAATTAAGAGATGGTTTCAGATCTGCCTTCATAGATAAGAAAAGGGAGACCAGTTGGCTGGCTTCCTCCAGCAGTTTCCAATTGTTGAGAACAAGCCCAGGTCACTCTAACTCTGAAACAAGGGTCCTGTCTGCGACAGCAACTCACTGCACAGAATCCACTAAGATGTGCAATGGCCAAGAAGTTAAGACAAGGAAACACAACTAGGCTTCAAATGCAATAAGCATGGGGGAGCGGGGCAAAAACAAGTGAAGGGTGCAGAAATATGTGGAGTGAAGGCCTGGTAGGTCAGGGAAGGCTTCTGAGCCAGGGCCACATTCCTCTCCGAAGAGAGCACCTTGAAGCAATAGCCAGAAAAGAAAGGAACAGAAGAAAGGCCTTAAAATGTGTGGTGTGGTGGACTGTAGCGGTTTGGGAAGCAAGAGAAACAGAGGGTAATCAACCAGTTGAGCTTGGTCACTAATAAAACAAGGCTTTGTAATGAAGTAAGCCATGTGGCAATATTAATTTGCGTGGACAGGTCAATGCTTATCACAATGGCCAGGCAACTTCATGCCTGCAAGGAAAAGTACCACCATGTTGACTCAGAACAGCCACCTGGGGAAAAATACTGGTGTCCAGTTTCCGGACCCCCTTGAAGCTCAGATAGCTCCACGTCAGTGTCCTGTTCTCACCTTTCCCCCTCTGAAGCCTGTTGTCAGCACCGTGGGGCAACAGGCATCCTGTCTTCTGTTTGTTTGCAACGCATTCATTGTCCCTCCACCTCTGATTTGTGTGGAACTGTGTTCCCTTTTCAAGGACGCCCACCAGCAGCGAAGCAGGTGCAACAAATTGAAAGAAAAGGAAACAAGACCTGCCACGCCAAGTCTAGGCTCTAAATCCTAAAAAGGACAGATCCCAAAAGCCAAACATTTGGCCTCTCTTCAGGTCTCAGGTCCACCCTGCCCAAGAGCTATATAGTAAAGCCTGTTTCTGTTTCACATCAGCTGTGGACTATCTTCCCCTGCTCTTAGGGCCGAAGGATTCTTTGTCCTCAGGCCCCGGAAAGCAGGTTCTCCTGGCGGGCCCCTCCCCATCGGCTCACAGGGACGAAGCTCTTTTTTGATGTATCACTTTATTTCGGTGTCTCCTTAGAAGTCAGTTAAGAGGCGAGAAAGCCTAATCCCGATTTCCAACAGAGGCTCAAAGAGCGAAGTCACCTGTCCCAGAGAAGCGGTAACACCGGGACTAACAGAGAGCACAGAAGGGACCTGGGTGTTTGAGTTCCCAATCAAGCCTCCACGACCCGACCCAAGTCCCCACATCTGTGGAAATAAAAGTTCCTGGTGGGGGCGGGAGCAGCGCAGCCTTCTGCCCGGTCCGCACCGGGACCCGAGGCGCCTCCGGGGGAGGCGAGGGAGGCAGCCCCAGCCCCAGAGAGCAGAGCCAGGGAACTTCAGAGAGCTTTTCGCCCTCGCCCGGGAGAGGCAAACGCGGACACGTCTGTCTCTTTCTCAACAAGTGCCTTCAAGCCCGCCGGGGGCAGACACCTCCGCGGCCGCCGAGGTCTCCGCTGTGCGCGGGGGGCCGCGGCCTGGCCTCGGCTGCGGCAACTTCGCGCGGCCTTTCCCCCCCACCCAAGCCCCCCGAGCGGCGCCCGCAGCCCCCCGGCGGCCGGAGTCGGGGCGCGGGGCGGGGCAGGGCGAGCGGAGGGGCGGCCCCCCGGGGCGCGGGGCGGACTCGAAGGTGCACGAGGGGCGCAAGGGCCGGCGCGGCCACCGGGCGCAGCGGGGAGCCGCCCACTTCTGCGCAGTGGGGGGGAGGTGGCCCAGACGGCCAGAGCGTGGATGCGGCGGTCGCCGAGCCGGGGCGGACGCGGAGCGGCCCGGGCAGGGGACGCGTGCCGGGAAGGCCGGCTCCGCAGCGGCCGCAGGATGGCTGAGGTAAGCGGTCGCGCGGGCGATGGACGCCGGGCCGCCTGACGAGGGCCACCTGCTCATCGGCGCCGTGCGCGTCCCGGGAGGCCGAACTGCGGTTCCTCCCAGCCTGAGCCCAGTCACAGCGAGGTGACCCGTGAGCGGCGCCCCGTTTTTCTTACACCCCAGAACCCCTGTCCAACCGCTGTGGGCATACGACCGTTCATCTGTCTGGTATTTCAAGCCGAGACCTTCGGTTTTTTCGGGAGAAGAGTTGCGGAGACGCCCGAGGGGCGTGGAGGGGGCGCCAGTCCCGAGGGACAAATCCTTGGGTTTTTTTGTTTTTTTAAAAAAGGGAAGAGACAAAAGACCAAAGCGCCGCAAACCGTCAGCTTAGACGTGTCTAAAGAGGACGCTTGCAGATGAACCGCGCTGAAGGCGTGAGTTGCTTTGCCGGCGTTCCGCCTGGCTTTTTGAGCGTGGGACAGTGAATGTTGTTCGTGTCCCCGGTCGCTCAGGGACTTGGAGGAGCTCATCCGGATACTGATGGGGAAGCCAGAGAGCCAAAGTCCAGTCTCTTTGGAAATGGTTTGTCTGCGGGTGACAGGAAGGGACCCTGGCATTGCAGAGGTGAGGTGCTTAGTGGCGCAGCGACTGTCCACCCGGCAGCCGGTTTCCAGCCGGTCGTACCCCAGCATCTGCTTCGGGTGTTCGCTGTCCACTGGCGCTGCTTCCCCAGGGACCCTCTTAACCCTACTGGCCGCCTGACTTTGGATAAGCTCCTGGGGATTTGTCAGCCAGATGTGACAAGATTGGGGAGGCGAATGAGAGAGATCTGATATCAATCAGTACATAGCTCGGAGCCAAACTTTCTCAAATGCGGTGTAGAAACATGTTCTTCTCGTTTAAGGCATCTTTCTGTGGCTGTGGGGCTGCCACCAGCCTGAGTTTGACAGTTAAATGGAATGCCAACTAGCAGCCTTAATTGTATGAGTGAAGTTGTGTGTGTTGCGGGGGAAAGATCAGACACTCTGGGGTTCCGTAATGTCCCCTAGTTTTATGGCTAGGCTCACCGCAGACCTCTGAAGATGAGGGCATTTAAATCGGTCCAGACGCCTGGTCACAGCCAGGCCTCTGCTGTTAACACTTAAGGGGCTTGAAAGAGGCCCCACTGGTGTCCTGGGAATCCCTGTCAGAGGTTTTGTGTGTGTGTGTGTAGACATGTTTTTGCATGGAAACACAGAACAGATGTATCAACAATAAGAAGTAAATTTTTATTAAAGCAACAAGTTTTTGGTGTAACAGTATAGGTGAACTGAAAAACAGCATTTTGGCAAATCTTTTTCTTTTTCTTTTTGGCATCCTTTTTTTTTCCTTGCTCATTGTCTTCACTGTGCTATTAGATTTCATAGGATCTTTTCAGATTTAACAGAGGTTGAGTTTACAAATTGATGTTTGTGCATTAAAACTTTTGTTGGGTAGTGAAACATACAACTTTCTCATTTGCCCCTCCCCAAATTTGTTGATGCATATTATTATACCTTTCTTGAAATTGTATGCATCAAAGTGTAATTTTGCACATTACTTCAAGTGTTACAATTTGTGCTGTGTCTTATTTTTCTTTAAAATAGATACAGACAGCTGCCCTTCTTCCTCTGGGGAATTTTAATAACTATTCCTTTTAGAAGTCTTTCAGACTAAAAAATACATGACTCATTATTTCATTTATTGTCTAGTAAGTTCACAAACTTCAGTTTTACAGAAACTATAACTTTTTCCACTCAGTTGTTGACCATGTTCCGCTGTAGCCAAATCCTCAGACACTTTGGCGGAATCTTTTAGGGCATGAGCTCCTCAGAGTTTGAGAACTCAGATTGTGTTCAGACAGCTGCATAATTTAATTTGTACTATCGTCTCCACCCATGCAAACTGGTAAGGATTCCATGCTCTGTCTGTCAGAGAGAAAATGCTTACTAGTTTGAATAGTCTGCCCATGAATATTTTCTAAGACATGTACCAGTGATCCTGGTGCCTGGGTTGGAATTCACATAAGAAATCTTAATCCACATAAATCCATTGCCTAAGAAATACAAGGTTTATACAGAGGATGGTTTGGTTTTTGTGACCTTTCCCCTTGAAGAAGTTAGACCTGTATCCTAGGCCCATACCCATACCCATATTTTATACCTCAGATGTCAGCTTGGAAAAATGTCCCAGCCCCATGGTGAGAAAAAAAAAAAAAAAGCCATCTAGGTTTCCCTACAGAACAAGTAATTGTCTCTTAAGCACACACTTGTCACTTCTGAAGTAAGTGTGAGGGAACATTTTAAAACTTTAGTTTGTTAGTAAAGTGAAACTGCAGTACAAAGGGGCCAGAAATGTCTTTGAGCTTCTGTATGTGGCTTTGGAAGTTATTTTGACCAGTGGCCATTAAAAGGAGTTGCCCTGAAGGCTTGCAACGTAAATTACTTGCAGGAGGAGCGTGCTTCACCCCAGGGTGGATTTTCTCTTCTACAGATGTCATTTAGAGTGAGGTGGTTACTTTTGTCAGAAACAGTCTGGTTAGAAAGAAACTGGAAATGCCGTTTGCCCAGGTTCTCCGAACTGGCTTTGCTACGATCAAGGTTTAGGAAGTCATGCCCTTTTTTTGTTCTTTCCCTTATTGTGAGTATTTCACTACAGATCTTGACTTTGCATGTTTGTTGTTGGTGACTTTTTTGAGGGATGTTTAAGATAACTGGGGGCTGCACAGAAGCAGTGTCAGGAAGTGCTGGAATCCTCCTCCCTTTTTAGTTGGTTTCTAGCAGAAACCCTTTTTCTTATCTCATCATCCTTTGAAGTCCTCTCTCCCTCCTGAGTCTGGAGTTTCCAAGATTGCAGTGTGGCACCCCTGGCTCTCCACATCCACACACATGCCTGGAAGGTGGGTCCAAACACAAAGCAGCCCTGCTTCTTCAGAGTCCAGTTTGGGGCCTCCTCAGACATACATAGTTAACTTAAAAAACAGCTCTTGGTTCCTGTCCACACAAGGACCATTTATTATAAATCAACCTAACCAATCTTAAACAGACTCTAGCTTACGGGAGATTACCATTTCTCTCCACTAATGTAAAGGAAGGGAGAGGTTGGGAAAATCAGATGTAAAAGCTGGGCTCGAGCAGACCTGTGTAGAATGCTTACCTCAGGTGAACTCTAATTTACGCTTTTAAATGGTCTTCCCATTCATTATATCGATTCTGCTGTCCCTTCTTGCCGATTGTGTGAGCCTTTCATACACTGGGATTTGGAGAACCGTTTTCAGCTCTTTTCCAACTTCTAGAAACATCGCCGTCATTCCGTACGTAGCCTTCCTTCCACCTGTTTCTGGAATTACTATGACAGTTAAGCTTTCCTACCTCCAACTGTAACATTTCTTGATGCACTGTGCTGAATCTTAAGGTGGGGGTTGGAATGTCATAAATAACTGACTTTGAGTTTACCTTGTCAAAAAAAAGGTCGGTTTTTAATTCCCTTTGAGTCCCTAAAACGGTTTTATTTAAACGTGTTCACACTTGGCTTTTACATCATCATTAGTAACAAATTTATGTTAAGTATTTAACAAAACTACCTTAAGTAAAATATTAAAGTGTTTTTTATTCCCACTTTCTAAGGCTGATTGATTCTATGTTACATATCACTGATGGCTTTTTAGCCTTGTTATCTAAGGTTTATGAAGACTTCTGAGCTCATGTACATGTAGGGTATAAGGAAGAAATATGCCCATAACATTTATATTGCTGTGTATTTTAAAGCTTTTTTTTAAAAAAAAGGGGGGGGGGAAGTAAATTCAGTTTGATTTCTAAGGTGTTCGTATATTTTCTACAATTTTTCACATTTTCAGTTTTCAAAACTAATAATATTATGAAAAAGGGGTGTAGATGTTAAGTTGTTTTGGCAAAGGATTTAGGCTTTGATTTATAAACATCAAAAGAACAAGTATTTTTCCCATTATCCTCTTTGAACTAAGCACCAAGGAAACTTTATAGAGGTGTCCTGTGTACCTTTTGCTCACAGGTAGACTTAGCCCAACATCCGTCCCCTGAAGGGCTGTAGCTCCCTAACTCTCTCTGCAGGCCCATCTCCGTGGCCTCTGTCTTCTCCCTTCAGCCCTAGCTAGCAGTGAGATGCCACAGTCTGTCAGTTCTCCTTCAGTGTCACTTTCACGTTACAAATACTAATTACATCCTGAGACTTCCGGGCCCTTCCTTTCAATTGTGGCCTTCACTCCTGATGATGGTAAACAGCATCTTCCATTCTTCAGAACCCTAGAAAACCCAACAGAGAGACATTGACTGTCCATCAGGGCCTCCCACCCCTCAATCCCACCTATGTTGCTTTTCAAGATTGGTGCTCAGTGGCCAAGCAGAAACCTATGTTTTGTGGGCCAGGTTCCTGGACCCAGCACACCAACCCGAGGTATTGCTTGTACACAAAGAACATGTCTGCTTTCTTCTGGAGGAAGACTCCCCTGGCCTCTCTACACAGGTTATTCTCTGTCAGCTAGTGCAAACTGAAATTTTGAAGGGAATAGGATTCTTCACATAGTTTACTTTTTCAATTTTTATTGTAGAAAAATTTAAATAAACAGAATTAACCTGTAATGAAATTTGATGATGTGTGTTTGGGATGTCAAGGGTTAATCTTCTTCATCTGCATTTCCTATTTCCTACTACTAGAAACCTCAGATTACTTTAAAGGAGGTTGTAGCTGTCATACAATTTCATTAAACTATTTTATATATTGCTATATGTTGCTGTAAAATATAAAAGCATTCCCTTTTAGAAACAAACGAATATACCATAAAACACCTTAAAATAATGCGGAGGTGTGGCTCAGTGATGGAGCACATGCTTAGCATGTTCAGGGCCTTAGGTTCAAGTCTCAACACCAGAAAGTAATAATAGTTAATTATCATAATTCCTTAATGCCATTAAATTTCCAGGCAATGTTCAGATTTCCTAGACTGTCTTATAAACTTTATATTGCCATTGGTTTGTTCAAATTAGAATACAAATGTATACACTATCTCTCTCTTCTAATTTCTAGGTTTATAGTTTTTCTTTTTTTCAACCATGCCATTATCTGTTGAAAAGGCCAAGACAGCCAGCCTGCTAGTCAGAGCTCTGACAATTCCTTTCTTGTGGTACCATTTACATATATTTCTTTCCCCTGTATCTTCCAAACTCAGTGTTGGTGAAGAATCTTGACCAGCCATATGTTTGGCTGTTTTGACAAGAAAATCACATGTGAAGTGGGATGTACTTTCTATTCAGGGTCTAATGAGGCTGATTGTTGTCTTTTGTATTAAGAACTGTGAGACAGGAGCATGTTAGTTCTTCACTGATTTGACTCATATTCTTAGAGACCCTGTCTTGTTAGCTGTTTAGCTTCCCTGGAACTCAAGTCCTATAGGAAAGAACACCTGTTTCACTTTCCTCTACTTTACTGGTTTTCAAAATAGTTTGTTGGTTTTCCAGTATTCTGTAACTACTATCAATGACTTATGCATTTGTTTTGATGGCATTCCAAAGCCTTGGGTTTTTAACCTGTAAATTATGCAAGCTATCTTTGATCAACCATATTCAATGCTGTTTATTTTAAAATAATTAATTTTATGTGCATTGGTATTTGGGCAGTGTGTGTGTCTGTGTGAGGGTGTTAGATGCCCTGGAACTGGAGGTAAGGACGGCTGTGAGCTGCTATGTGCTGCTGGGAATTGAACCTGAGTCATCTGGAAGAGCAGTCAATGCTCTTAACCTCTGAGCCATCTCTCCAGTGCTGTCACTGCCACTTTTTACTTGGCTGAGGCTGTGCAAGGTGAAGGTGTGGCATGTTGGCGGGACGAGCATCTGTTCCATGTACTTGTCAGATGGGCTTCTGCTTAGTGCAGCCAGGCAGGTGGCTGCCTCACACAGGAGGACATCGGTGGCTCTCTTCCTTCTCCAGGTTGTCCTAGCTGCCCATCTGACAAATGGCAATGGTATTTTCAGAACCCTAGTTGCACCCCTGTGGGGATCCGTATATGAGAAAGTTGATGGAGAACATAAAAAATGAAAGAAATCTGTGAAAAGGGAGTGAGGAGGCCGGAATCAAAAAGCAAGCCTGGTTCTGGTAAGAAAACGGAGAAGAACAGAACTACGGTGCCAGGGCGGCTCCAAGGAGACAGTTCCCAGCTTTGAATGTTTGGTTTTCAGTGTCAGGGGATCCAGGCTGTAGCCCCAATGGGAGGAGAATGACAGTGCCGCTGCAGGTGGAGAGAAACAAAGTCTCACAGGGCATCCTGGTGACTTTAAATTATGTTCTGATTGACAATTTGGGATGTACAGTGAAAATTTCCAGGACTCAAACCAACTAATAGCAGTTATCTATATCCATTGTTTAAAAATACAAGCTGGAAAAGCCTTTCTGTCCCCAAACCTAGTGAATTGTAGGTGAGTTGTGGTTTGGCAGCCTGGGGTCCTTTGATTTGAAGTTAAGACCTTAACGATTTTTTACCATTGAGATCTGGCAGAGTCTTGGTATTCCATCATTAGGATAGGGCCTCGGACTCCAGACTTAGCCACAGCCATCTCTCCTCGTGAGCCATTTTTTAGGTGGGTTTTGTTTTGTTTTGATTTTGTGGCCCTTTCAATAGCCAATGGGAAGATCACTGTGTAAGTGTGCAAACTAGGAAGTGCATTTGGTCACTAATAAAAGGCACCAAGGTATTAGTGACCATTCTTTATTCTCAGTCATCTTTGCTATGTGCCCTCCAGGTTACCTAATGGTCACAGAGTGCCCTCTGGTCTCTATAGCCACCCTGGTTTTGTTCCAAGATAGAGGAAAGACAAAGGACAGTTCCCATGTATGAGGAGCTTTCTGTAATGCTCTACCCAGGAAGTTCTACTGTCCACCATGAGCCAGTGCCTAGCTGCCTGCCCATCACTGAGGGCAAGGAAATTAAAATTCCCTTTTTTCTTAATTTTTGTACTAGAGGTTGAACCTAAGGCCCAAACATTGAGCAGACACTCTACCACTGAGCCATATCCTCAGCCCTCTGTTTAGTTTTCAGCTTGAGACAAGGCTTCACTGAGTTGTCTAGACCGGCCTCCAATTTACTTTGAAGAACTGGCAAGCCTTGAACCTATAATCCTCCTACCTTAGTCTCACGTGTAACTGGGATTTATAGACCTGCATCATGAGGCCCAGCTAAAATTCTTTTACCAAGGCAGATCAGAAAAAAGGATACCATGGGACAGCAAGATGGCTCGGGGTGGGTAAAGGTATTTGCCATCAAGCCCGATGGCCTGATGAATTCATCCCACATGGTGGAAGGACAGAGCAAACTCCCACAAACTTTTCTCACCTCCACATTTACACTGTGGCATGTATGCTTGTGCCCAACAAAATAAATAAAAATGTAAAGAAACTAGATGGACATCTGTAGTCATTACACAAGGTAAAACTTGCACTGCTTCAGTCCTTCACTTCTCCATTCTGGCAGCACAGTGGGGGATTTACTGAGCGTGCGACTCTGCTAGTCAACAGGGTTATCAGTGTTTAATCGCCCTTTTCTGCACAGTAGAGAGACTTTTAGGAATATTTTTAATTTTTGTAGATTTTTGTTGGTTGTATCTATGTAGAGACAAACCACCAGAGCCAGAGGACCTGAGAACCTACTTGTGGACTTGGCAGCAAGAAGCATGGTTGCACTGTGTATCTGTTTCTTCATTTCTCATCTGTATATCCACTCATATGGCTGACTAGTCTGGGGATGGCAGGAGCGCCTAGCAGCACAAGCTGAAGACTGAGCCAGAAGGATGACAGAGAATGGGGAAAGTTCTAGATTGTATTACAGTTAGTGAAGGCGCTCAATGACATGAAAGATGTTCACCTGTGTCGCTTAAGTTCTCTTTATAACAGCAGACCAGGTTCACTTGTCTTGTTTCCAGGAGGCTCACTGTTAGAACAGTATCGGAGATCTTGGCGTATCCTACAAGGCCCCGTACAGAATGGTCTCCGGTGCCTCTCTGACTTAGTTTTTACCCTTAACCTCACTCTGTTTAGCTACACTGCCCTCCTTTCATTTCCTAAACTCACTGGTCTCTCCTACATCTTATGGCCTTTACCCTTGCTGAGCTTTCTCTCTAAGATACTCTCTCCATCCTCTCCATCCCCTTGGCTTGTACATATGTCCTCTGAGGCCCTTGATGACAGCCTACATAAGGGACAACCTGGTACTCTGCGTGCCAGCAGGTTTTAGCACTGGGATCTGCTCAGCTCTTTTCCAACACTCACTTGACTGTGAAATTCTTACTTGCTTTCTCATCATCTACCTCCTCTAGATTTAAGCTCCATGAAGGTTCAGGCCCGCAGTCTTGTTCTACACTGCAGCCTCATCAGTTCAGAGTGATGTCTCACTCACATCCAAGAAGTACTTAACCCAGTGAAGTTTCTTTACCATGTGAAACTTTAACCTTTTCATCTCATGCGTAGTATGATAGTACCAACTCTAAAAATTATTGTGACTGAGTGCTACTGTGGTTAGCACCAAATACTGATACTTTTAAGGCAGAATATTCCCCCTGAATATTCAGATTTTAGATCACCTGGATAGCCTGTAAATTCTTCTGCTTCTCAGTATATAAAGAGGGATGGTAGCACCGAACTCCCTCAGTGGTTGTGAGAAGGACATACGGGTTACACATGGGTGTTGTTTGGTGCGTTGTCTTACACATAATAAATGTTGAGTAAAGCTGACTAGCTGTGTGGCCCTGAGTAAGTTATAAATCTTCGTTAATTTAAGTGTTCTAAAAAATTCTGTCCTCACAGCAGGGACTAAATGAAATTGCCTATTAAACGGCAGCCTCGCTGGTCTCATGGCCTGGCTGATCTCATTCCTGAACTTAACACTGGCCCAGAGAACTGTCTGCAATGATGGTATCATCACTGTACATTGTTGTAGCCACAAGTAGAGCATCAAATATGACTGGAGTGACCAAGGAACTGAATTTAAATGCTGTTCTATGTAATTAGATCTCACAGCCACCTGCAACCAGCATTCTAGACAGTGAAGACTAAACACTTTGAACTGACGGAGTTTCACAGGTAGATGGTGTGACCCTCCAAAGAGTCAATGCAACAAACATGGGGATTCCAAAGTTCTCGTTCTTACCTTTTTAAAACTATGAAAAATATATGATATTAAAATATATACATATTATAGAGGTGACAATAGCTTTGAATGGTTTTTATTATTGAGGTCAATTCAAATTCCAAAACAGGCCTCTATTGTCCAGTGCTGGACATCTGCGACTACTCCATTGTGTGCCTGGGATGGGTATTCAGCCCCTCAAGCAAAAAGCCTGTGGAAGCATCTCCCTAAGCTAAAGGTAGAGGAGTATCTGGGAGATTAAACAGATCCACCACACTAGCTAAACTCCAGGCCATATATTCCTGGCCTCTCCCAAGACAGTGAATGACCAAATGTGTCACATACAAGCTGTGAGTGAGTGAGCAAAATGACAGTTGTAGTCAGCAAGGCAGAATTTTAGATATGGATTTTTACCTCATCAGAGTGGCTCATAACGACACTGGAGGTCATCTGATCAGGAGAAGAGCCTAAGATGGGATAATCATGTCTTGCTGATTTTGGATTACTAGAAACATTGCTTTCTTTCTGGACAATGGAGCAAGTATTAGGGACCCAAGTGAAAACATACAAATTTCAAGTTTTCCATTTTGATTTATATGAGGACTTTTGTCTTGTAATTAGAAATTTTTTGTTTGATTTCATTTGAGAAGGTTTAATTTGTCTTCAGCTAAGGATGCTATAATTTGACATTGTGGAATTTTGAGCTATATAGAAAAAATTCAGGGGTCTTTACATCAGAACTTTTCTTTGATATTCTAATTAGGTTCTTCTAGTTCACAAATAATTCCTTTGGCATTTATTTCTATAAATACTTAACAAGCTTTATTAAGTCTTATTCAAATAGCTTTATGCACAACCACGTGAGTGTTTCTCGTAAATTAACACTTATAAATGAGAATTGTGGATACCATTGCTTAAGTTATGTTCCTCAAGTAGAAGCTGCTATATAGGAAAGACCAAATTGGGTCGGTCGTCTCAGTAACAGATGACATAGGTCTTAGGGGCATTTGGAAATGTCTAAAGGAGTTTAATTGACACATGGTGGGTCAGAGGCCAGGGCCACTGTCACTGACTGATACATAGGACAGCCACAGATCTATGCACCTGAGATGTGAGGTGTCCAAGGGTGGGACGTACAAGTGGAATGGGAGGGAGGTGGAGAAAACAGGCTTCAGTCCTTGGTAGGGAGTATGCTTGGGATTGTTCCTTGAGGTTCCTTTCATTCTGCTGAATGGGAGACACATTCACACAGTAATTCCAAAGATGTTGCACGAGCCTCAGTCTTTTGAGCAAAATCTTTAGGAATTAGAGCAAGTGTGTATTCAACATCTCTTTCTCTTAAGACAGGCTTAATTTTCAAAATAAATGAAATGTAAGTTTAATTGTATATTTCCATAACCATGTTTGGTTTTGGTTTTTGAGACAGAGCCTCCTTACATAATCTTGGCTAGTCTGAACTCACTGATGTACACCAGCTTAGCCTCAAACTCATAGACCTGCCTGCCTTTGCCTACTGAGTTCTGGGATTAAACTCATGTGTCACCATGCATAGCCATCCTTAGAAAAAGGTATCTTTTTCTTAAAGAGCAAATGCTATCTTGAAAAACAGAGGTGAAAGAAATGTTCTTTCCTTTAAAATATTTTCTTTTTAAGCACTATGTGTTAAATCTGGATTGTGAATTACTTCAGCTTTGTATAAGATAATGTTCTTTAGCATTTGGCAATCGCAAATGATTACTTTGCATGACTATCATTATCATCTAATCCTAGGACACTTCATTATCTTAAAACCTGCTCAAAATATTAAACTTCTGTGTTTCAAAAGATAGCATTATGAAAGAGAAAAGGTGGGAGAACATATTTGAAATAATGTATCTGGTAACAGACTTGAACCTGGAAAATAAAAGAATAAATACAGCATAGTACCAAAACCACGACATTATTTAAAAAAAAAAAATAGTCAAAGGATCTAACAGATATGTCTCCAAAGAGTATACATGAATAGCTGGTAAACACAGAAAAGATGCTAACCCATTGGTCATCAGGGAAGTGTGAATCAAACCACAATGAGACGGCTATTAAAAACAAAAAGCAAAACACAAACAGAAACCCATGAAGTGACAGGAGTCTGCGGTCCCAGCTCTTACCAGATAGGGCAGGAGGGCCAGGAGTTCAAGGTCATCCTGGGCTACTTTGTAAATATGTGGCCTGTCTGGGCTGCATAAAACCCTGTCTTGAAACACTAACAAGTGTTGATGAATCCCGAATAGGTTACTATGGGAATCTAGAACAACCTAACTGCTTCCCAAAACAACCTGACAGTTTCTCCACAAGTCACAGCAAATCATACATTTTTTGTAGTTTTCTGTGTATATAAAAGTTAAGTTTATACTATAGTCTGTTAAGTATGAAATAACAGTTATGTGTATACACCTTAATTGAAACATAGTGTATTGCTTTAAAAAATATGGATAACAGCTGGGCAGTGGTGGCTCACGCCTTTAATCCCAGCACTTGGGAGGCAGAGGCAGGCAGATTTCTGAGTTCAAGGCCAGCCTGGTCTACAGAGTGAGTTCCAGGACAGCCAGGGCTATACAGAGAAACCCTGTCTCAAAAAACAAAAAACAAAAAAAAAAATATATATGGATAACACTGAGATGTTGGAATCTTGCCATAAATTCATAAAAAGTAAGGTAGTCCTTTTTTTTTTTTTTTTTTTTTTTTTTTTTGAGACAGGGTTTCTCTGTGTAGCCCTGGCTGTCCTGGAACTCACTCTGTAGACCAGGCTGGCCTCGAACTCAGAAATCTGCCTGCGTTGCCTCCCAAGTGCTGGGATTAAAGGCGTGGGCCACCACTGCCCAGTGCAAGGTATTCCTTTATGTAGCCCAAAGAATACTCTTCTGTTTCCTTCTATTTCCCATTCAGTCTCTTCTCACCTCTGCTCCATTCCCCACAGTCACTCCTCTGCTCTCTGACTCTATGCTATGAATTGGCCTCCTCCTGACATTTCATGTAAGTAGAACCATAGGACCATGTGACTTTGTGTCTGACTTCTTCACATATCTGTTGTGAGGACACCAACACTCCATTGGTGGGTAGACCACATCTTGCTAATTTATCTGTTGGTGGATATTGGAATTGTTTCCACTTTCCCTGCTGTGGATAGTGCTACGAACAGTCATGTGGATGATTTGGGGATGGACATAGGTTTTCTGTTTTCTTGGCTATATACTAACAAGCAGAGTTTCTCGGTTATACAGTAACTCTATGCTTGACTTTTAAAGAAGTCACCAGACTGTCCCAGAGTAGCTGTGTGTTTCACACCACCATAAGCAGATGATTTTTTTTTTTTTTTTGAGGAGAGATTGGTTGCACTAGTCCTTGAAGTGAACTTCCCAAATCCTTGGCAAGATTCTCCTTCCTTGTCCTCCACACTGTGCCTTGACTATCAGACTAGAGGTTTAAGCCCCCGAATTCAGAGGCCTTGTCCTTTCTCTGAACACACATTCTTCCCAATTTCAAAGATCTCTTGAACCACACAAATTTCACCGAGAAGCATAAGCATACTTTATAGCTTTAAGTGTGTGTGTGTGTGTGTGTGTGTGTATATATATATATATATATATATATATACATGTATATATATATATGCATATGTATGTATGTATGTATACACACAAAAAAAAAACTGACTGAGTTGGAGCCTCACTGACTGAGCTTCTTTAAAGGATCTTGTTGGTTGGTTGGTTTGCTATAATAATAGATTATATTCTTTAGGTAGGCCTCTATCTTGTGAGAAACTCTTGATGAGTTGGTAAAGTACTTGGCATGCAAGCATGAGGACCTGAGTTTAGAGCCACAGCACCCATATAAAATCCCAGCACAGATTTGTAACCCTAGAGTGGCACTTGGTGGGCTGGGGATGGAAGCAGAAGAATCTGTGGAGCTCACTGGTCAGCTGTATGAATTGGTGAGCTTTAGGCTTGCTGTGAGACCCTGACTCAAATAACAAGGTGGAGGTTAACTGAGAAAGACACCTGGGACTGGCATCACCTTCTGGTCTACACATGCACACATATTCAGACCCACACATGAATACATATATAAATGTACAACACCACACACATGCAGAGAGAGAGAAAGAGGGAGGAAGGGAGGGAGGGCAACTCTATATGTGTCTCCTCAGTCTTAACACTAGGACTCTGTTGAACACATGGATCTCTGTTTTCTGTTTTCACTGTATTATTTTTGAACATTGCGTAACCATACATATACATGCATATACACATACGAGACATGGCCCATACATATATATGTATATATACATACAAGACATGGCACATACATATACATGCATATACACATACATATAGGATTTGCCCGACCTATATCTGTCTCTAACAGTCATGTAATATAATCAGCCATTGTGTGTTCTCAAATCAGTTTAATATTTTCAGCTTCTACCATCTTAAGCATCTGAGGGTAACAGATATGTACATGGATCACTCTTCAGATTTTTCTTTTACTGGTTCCAAACTAGTCTATTCTTTCAGAGTTGCTATTCTGATCAGCTTTGAAATTTGGTAAAAATACAATTTTTAATTTTTTTTCATAAGAGCAGGTTTCAAACTATAATATTTTCTGAGAAATCCTTATAGAGTCTTTCTTATTATCATATGTAAAATATCTGTGTTGAAGTTCATGGTCTCCCAAATGTTGGATTCCCTAAGGTATAATACGCACCTTTGGCCTGGCACAAGGCACCCACTGCTGAGTGAATTCTTATGAGTGCGGAAAATCACTTTGTTTAATAAATGCAATATATCCTGCACATCACTCTGATATCATATACATACGTGTGTTCTCTCTTGCAGGCTATAGGCTGTACTCTGAACTGCAGCTGCCAAAGTTTCAAACCTGGGAAAATAAACCACCGTCAGTGCGAACAGTGCAGGCATGGATGGGTGGCTCATGGTAATTTTTTTTCTTCCTTCTCATCCTTTAGTGGCCTTTCTTGATAACTTACATTTATAATGGCAAAGAGTGACAGTTAATTCCTAAACTAAATAGTAATTTCTAGTATGTTCCAGGTAACAGGCTACATAAATTATCTCTTCACATTTTAACTTATATAATATCTTATTAACCCCATTCTAATATGTCAAAACTGCTCCTCCAGGTGCTGTTGTATGACAGTGATAGCCATGTTCCACAGTCATAATTAGCTTCTAATATTTTGGGCTGAAATGTATCCTGATACAAGCATGCCCCTAATTCATGATTTAGCTGAAATTTATAACTGGACATCCTGCTTTTGCATTTGCTAACTCTGACAGTCACGAACCACTTGGAACTGCTGAATGCTGGAAACATGGCAAGGGCTGCTACTACCTTTCTTTAACTTTGATTAATTTAATATAAGTAGTCCCCAGAGGCTGATAACTTTTGTGTTGAACAGACTGGATTTAGGTGGCTGAATTTCTAAAGTCCTAATCTCAAGCAGCAGATTAGGCCCTGATCCCAGATCTTTGAAGTCCCCAGGCCCATCTTCACCTCCAGACTCTGACTCTTAACTGTCAGGTCTCTGATTTTGTTCTCACTGCTTCTGTGCTCCCCCTGTCCCAGTCCCCGTCCCCGTCCCCAGTTTGTAAAGATTTTCCTTCTCAGGCATGCCACAAGAATGGGAGAGTAATCCTTAGTCTGCCATTTTTATTTGAGAAGTTTCTATGAAGAACACGAAGCTCTTACAGATATTAGTCCTTTATGGATTTTTGACACCAATAACTAAGAATAGCCTTAGCTATTCTTACAGTTCTTTCTTATTCTTATATTCTTTCTATGCAATGATTCTCCTAAAATTAGAACTTTCCCAAACGTCTTGCACTTGCTTTTCAGCTCTAAGTAAGCTGAGGATCCCCCCCGTGTATCCAACAAGCCAAGTGGAGATTGTCCAGTCCAATGTGGTGTTTGATATTAGCAGCCTCATGCTGTATGGAACCCAGGCTATCCCTGTTCGCCTGAAAATCCTACTGGACCGGCTCTTCAGTGTGCTGAAGCAAGATGAGGTTCTACAGATACTCCACGCCTTGGACTGGACACTTCAGGATTACATCCGTGGATATGTGTTACAGGTACAGTGACCTTGGCCCTGTTCTCCTTGAGTGCATAGGTAACTGATGGAACCCAGTGTCCTACCAGTCACTGTGGCCTCCATCCCTTTGAACGTCTTCCTAATGATCTAAGGCCCTGATTCATGGGGGGAATCATGTACTTTCCTAAGGTCTCTGTGAAGCTTTAGGCTATGAGGATACTACGTGAGCTCTTGAGCCTGTTTCTCTAAGCTGACTTGCACAGAAAAACACTTGCTTCATGTTGGATACTCCCTCCATTATTGTATCACATCCAAACTACCCACTGGCCTGAGGTGTGCTGTGTGTCAGATTCTGTGTGTCAGAGTTAGGGGATGAGAAAGGTGTTTACGTGCTGGAACTACACAGCAGGCAGCTCTCAAGCTGATGCTCCTTTGCTGTTCTGGAAAGCCTTTGCCACTTGGCTGCTAAGTGTCTCTCCTCGGCTCCATGTGTGATGTTGCTGTGTTCATATGCTGACCCTTCCTCTTTGTCTCCATCCCTTCCTCTCCCTCCTGCTATCAACTCTTCTTCACCCACTTTCTCCTCTTCTTGCCACCAACACCAAATTCTCTCTCAGCTTCCTCACGTGTTCTCCTCTTTGCTCCAGTGCTTCAGTTTTCTCTCCCTTGTCTATTTCCAGAATAACTGAACGTCTTTTCCTGTGTCACACCATGGGTGTAATGCCTCATGTTTCTTAGAGACCATCAAAGGCTTCTCTGAGAAAACAACCTGTTTTCTGAAGTGACAAAGCATTTTTTTCTTGCCACTACACTAGAAATAGCAAACTTCAGTTAAATTTTTTTAGTGAAATGAGAGATGTATGTATTTTCAAGTCTAATATTAACATTAGTTTTAGGTAGATTATATCATTAAAAACAAATATTGACAATACCTATTTATTAGTGCACATGCTCTTCTAATGCTTTGATGATGAAGTAGACATAGTATCCCTGTTTCCTTCCTTCCTTCCTTCCTTCCTTCCTTCCTTCTTTCCTTCCTTCCTTTCTTCCTTTCTTTCAGATAGGGTCTCATTATGTAATCCTAGCTTGTCTAGAATTTTCTACATAGACCAGACTGGCCTTGAACTCACAGAGATCCACCTACCTCTGCCTCCTCTGCTGGGATTAAAGGTATGTGCAGGACTAAACTTATCTACCCTTGTTTTCTAATTGAAAATCCAGAAGGCTGTGAGTGCTCTCACTGAAAGTTATTCCACAAGTATGGTGCAGACCCAGAAATGAGCACATTTCTTCCTAATTCTAAAGCCTGTAATCTTTCCCTGGACTCTATGTGCACACCTCTGGTATGGGGCCCTGAGCTGACTAGAAATGGCCATACATAGAGTAGCATTATGGTCATGCATTATGATATAGATCAATATTTAATGATCCTAATAATCTTGCTTTCTAGTGTTAGGATTAAAAATGTGGAATCAATTACCTTGAACCTCTGGTGCCTGAAATATTTATGATGTTACAGTCCTCCTCATCTTCAAAACTCTCACATGCACTGTGAAAAATCTCAGTAGGCCATCAAATACATGTTCTGTGATAAAATATTTATTGTAGTTTTGGGGAAAGTTAGGCTTTGCTAGAGTTTGACGGATCTGGAGAGCACTCCAGCGTGACTGCAGCTCTGTTTTATGAACATGGGTAGAACAACAGTGTGTGCTCATTTGGTTGTTGATGGTAGGAGCTTAGGAGATCATTAAGTCTGCAGCAAATGAATACCTGAGCCATCCAGATGTCACTGCCCCATTTGTACTCTTTAAATGAAGATACTATTGTCGTTCAAATGACACATATTTCTGTTTTAGTGAAGAAAGTCATTGTGCCTCATATATGACAGAAATCATATATGACAACCAACTAGTTTGAAATAAGATAAAAAAATAATTACCAAATTTTCTTGACTTTGGTTTGAGTAATATACATTTCCTTAGCTCTTCTAGACTAATGGTATGGCCACTATTTACATTTGTATAGTTTATGATCTGCATAGAGTATCTGTCCTAGGGGAGTGGGGTGGGCAGAGATTAAATTCAGCAAGCCTTGTGTTGGTCCACAAAAGCGTTTTTCTGATGTGCACAGAAGCACCTTCCTACGGTCTGGTGGAGGCTTCGTGAATGCACCTGCGTGGGGAGCAGAGTAGGCAGCCTGGACTGGAACTCACACTCTGGTTTGTATTTAGGATGCCTCAGGGAAGGTGTTGGACCATTGGAGCATCATGACCAGTGAGGAGGAAGTGGCTACCTTGCAGCAGTTTCTTCGTTTTGGAGAGACCAAGTCTATAGTTGAGCTCATGGCAATCCAAGAGAAAGAAGAGCAGTCTATCATCATACCGCCCACCACAGCAAACGTAGATATCAGGGCCTTCATCGAGAGCTGCAGCCACAGGAGCGCTAGCCTCCCCACCCCGGTGGACAAAGGAAACCCCAGCAGCATGCACCCCTTTGAGAACCTTATAAGCAACATGACGTTCATGTTGCCTTTCCAGTTCTTCAACCCTCTGCCTCCTGCTCTGATAGGGTCACTGCCTGAACAGTACATGCTGGAACAGGGTCAGGACCAAACCCAGGACCCCAAACAGGAGCTCCATGGGCCCTTCTCTGACAACAGCTTCTTAACTTCCACCCCATTTCCGGTTGAAAAAGAACAGTGTCTCAACTGTCCAGAAGCTGTCACCCAGAAGGAAGACAGTGCTCACTTAAGTGACTCCAGCTCCTACAGCATTGTCAGTAAGCTCGAAAGGACGCAGCTGTCCCCTGAGGCCAAAGGGAAGCCTGAGAGGAACAGCCTTAGTGCTAAGAAGGGCCGGGTGTTCTGCACTGCATGCGAGAAGACATTTTATGACAAAGGCACTCTGAAGATCCACTACAATGCCGTCCACCTGAAGATCAAGCATAAGTGCACTATTGAAGGGTGTAACATGGTGTTCAGCTCCCTGAGGAGCCGAAACCGACACAGCGCCAACCCCAACCCTCGCCTGCACATGCCCATGAACAGAAACAGCCGGGACAAAGATCTCAGGGGCAGCCTGAACCTGGCACGCTCCGAGACCTACAAGCGCCCAGGTTTCACAGTGATGTCTCCAGACTGTGGGCCCCTCCCTGGCTACACTGGTTCAGTGGAAGACTCCAAAGGCCAACCAGCTTTCTCAAGCATTGGGCAAAATGGTGTGCTTTTCCCTAATCTAAAGACTGTCCAGCCAGTCCTTCCTTTCTACCGAAGCCCAGCCACTCCCGCGGAGATGGCAAACACACCTGGCATGCTGCCTTCCCTCCCTCTGCTGTCCTCTTCAATCCCAGAACAGCTGGTTTCCACAGACATGGCCTTTGATGCTCTTCCCAAGAAGAAATCCCGGAAGTCCAGTATGCCTATCAAAATAGAGAAAGAAGCTGTGGAAATAGCTGATGAGAAGAGACACAGCCTGAGCTCAGATGATGATGTGCCCCTGCAAGTAGTCAGTGAAGATGAGCCCGAGGACAGCAGTCCTCAGTCAGACAGAGTGCCTGAGGAGCAGCATACACAGCTGAGCTCAGAGGAGCCTCTTCCACAAGGAGAAAGAGCCTGTCATCTTGAATCTGTGATTGAGTCGCATGGAGCTATCAGCAGAACCCTTGAGCAAACCACACTCACTGAGAGGGAGGCTGAACAGAAGGTAGCACTGAGTTCAGTGATGCCAAGAGAGGTGGAGGATGGTGGCCACGAGCACCATTTCACACCTGGCCTGGGGCCCCAAATCCCTTTTCCTGACTACATGGAATTGCAGCAGCGCCTGCTGGCTGGGGGACTCTTTGGTGCTTTGTCCAATAGGGGGATGGCTTTTCCTTTTCTGGAAGAATCTAAAGAACTGGAACACCTGGGTGAGCATGCACTAGTGAGGCAGAAGGAAGAAACTCGCTTTCAGTGTGACATCTGCAAGAAGACCTTTAAAAATGCTTGCAGCATGAAGACGCATGAGAAGAATACACATGCCCGAGAGACACACGCGTGCACAGTGGAGGGCTGCGGGGCGGCTTTCCCTTCCCGTAGGAGCAGAGACAGGTAAGCGTTATGTCAGCAACGGTCTTTCCCAAGACAGCAGTTTTAGGTTGCTTGGTTGGTTTTGATTCTTTGAGGCAGGGTTTTTCTATATAGCCTGACTGGCCTGAAGCTCAGCTCTGTAGATGGAGCTGACCTCAGACTCAAAGAAATCTGACTCTACCTCCCAAGTGCTGGGATTAAAGGTATGCACCACCACCACCACCCAAAACCAGCAGTTTTTAAACTTTAGCGTGTATTGGCCTAAAAGGTCAGGAAAACAGGCTTCTGGGCCCTAACCCTAAAATTTACTGTTATAGGTCAGGAGTGAAACATGAGTGTTTGCATTTCTAGCGAGTTTCCAGATGTTGTGGTAGTTATCCTGAGGAAACTCATGAATTTTCAGTTCCAAAAATCTAAAAGCACTTAGCCACAAAACATGACCTGGAAAGACATGATGCTTTTTGTGGTAGATTTCCACTGTTACCTTCTAAAGGGTTTATGTAGCTTTGGCATTATTGAATTACTAATGAATGTATCAGTACTGATTTATTAATAGATACTCTGATGTATTTCAGCACACATATCATTCTACCTTTTTTGTCTGAGAGATTCCAAATTAGGGAACACACCTGACCCCAGGTGTGTGCGCTGATGGTGTGCTGATGGTTCTCGGGTTAGCGGCTGGTGGGAAGGGCGGGTGTGGGGAGGACGGAGGAAGGCTTTTTAAAGTATCATACCATTTCTCAAAAACAGCCTGATTTTCATTTCACAAAATGAAGAGTCGATCACATGAGCCCTTTTCTCTGGTTTATAGTCATCCAGCAACATTTGCAGAAAAAAATAGCGGTTTGACTAGAGCCCTTTAAAAATGTTAACCTATCAAAGAAAAAAGATGATGGGCAGCTCATTCCAGTAGCTGTCGTGTCTGTTGGAAAGATGCACACAGTCTCAGAGTGCACACACACACAGGGCTCACTATGCTTTTCTTTGTGCACTTGGCTAACAGTCACAATTTGGGTCACCACCTCCAGCCTCTGGAAGGGAGAGTAGATACAGCAAAGGTGACCTAAGAGGTTTAATGAAAGGGTCAGCTGTCTGATGAAACGCAGTGTGATAAATGGCTCAGAGGATGTGAAAACTACATTTGTTCAAACAAGCTTGACTTGAGGCAGCTGAGCGTCACCATTAACTTAGTCCAAATTGTAAGGCCTAATTTGTTAAGAGCGTGAAAATGTAAAGACTCCCACACACATTCCTTGCTCAGGCTCATAAGAACACTCTCATTGTCTTTACTAAAGACACAGGAGATATTAGTTAAAATTCCTGCTTCTGTTGCTAGGATCTTTACAGCAAACCACTAGGGTACCCTAATTAGTGAACCAGCCCGTCTCCTTCACCCTCCAAGAAGAGGAGGGTTTGCTCATGAATAAGCTGTTGTTATGAAGAATAAGTAGTTGTAGCAGTTAGGTTATCTTTGCTGCTTATGAGACTGCTGTAGTCCACAGGGTCTACTAAATCATAACACGTACTAGGTCTACAGTTCTTCTCATATACTTCATCTTCATACAGTCAATGTTTTATTACATTCTGACCTGTAAGAAGTCTCGACTGTAACAGATTCTTATATTCTGTTTCATTACTACTTATTCCAAAAGTCAAGATATCTGAACATTTATCTAAAAATCTATAGTTTCTAAAACACCATTTTAAGTAGGACTTATGGGTAAGCCCAGGCCCAGGTCTGTCACTTCAGCTGGGTAAAGGTTGAGAACTGCATTACTGTTGTGTTAGGGAAACCAACTTCTCTTTGAGCCACAGTTCTAGCCAGCAACAGTTCCTACAGAGAGAGGGAGGGAGGAAGAGGGAGGGAGGGAGAGAGAGGGGACAGGGAGGTAGACAGACAGACACAGTTGATCAGTAACTCTTCCTAGGAAGGGAGAGAGGGAGGAAGGAAGAAGAGAGAGGGAGAGAGACAGAAGACAGACAGACAGACACAGTTGATCAGTAACTCTTCCTAGGAAGGGAGAGAGGGAGGAAGGAAGAAGAGAGAGGGAGAGAGACAGAGAGAAGACAGACAGACAGACACAGTTGATCAGTAACTCTTCCTAGGAAGGGAGAGCGACAGAGAGAAAACAGACAGATAGGCAGATAGACACAGTTGATCAGTAACTCTTCTGTGTTAGGTGCTTGGGAACAGTCCTTGTTTACACAAGTCTTCAGTCTAATGGAAGAGACAGACAGCGAAAGGTAACTGCAGGGCCGTGAAGATGGCTGCATGCCATGTAGGCTGTGATGACACATGTTAGGGTGCTTACCTGGGCTCCTCGATATGCTAACCAAGGCCCCCTGGATGAAGGGGAATGTCCAAGCCAGCAAGTATTAAATGTCTTAGTCCCATATGGTTTTTATGTAACTCAGCTGAGGACCTTCAAGTGCTTTTCTCTGTTTAGGTTGTAGCAATCATTGCTTACTGTATTAGGAAGTAAAACAGGAAAAAATATGACATGTCTCTTTAAAACAAGAATATACATATTATATGTTAATAAAACATTTTAATGGAAAAAGACTTTTATTTTCCCCAAATATAGTGAGGTAAATAGCTTTATTTTATATTTTTGCAGATCTCTAATATCTGGTTCAGTAGAAAACAGCTTGGTTCTCACATCTGCTTCTGAATTCAGTCTGTTGCAACAGCACATGCTATATACATTCTGGAAAACTCCCCTGAATTAATAATTATTTATGAACTCTTGTCCTAGGAGCTACTGTGAGGCTGTCAGGACTAGGCTTGTTCAGACTATACTTTAAGAGTCACTGATCTCAACTAAATAGAACTGTGAGGGAGGGTTCTCTGTGGGAGGTGGAGGTTGAAGGGAGGATGAGGCAGGGGGCACAGATTCACAGAGTCCTTGGAGAAGAAAGCCTGGCACATGGTCCATACAGTCTTTGCATTCAGAGCATTTATGACTTTAGCACCGTAGGAATGGCTAACTCTCTAAGGCCTGAGAAGGGAGGACTTAGCTGTTAGCCTTCACTGGATACCCAGGAGTTGGACAGGAGACCCAAGAGACTTACATTATAATAGAACCTTCACATCCCAGGTTCCTGCAAATGTCTGACTTTTTTTAAATGCTTGAATGTAGTGGAATTAATATGTCCATCTGCTGTCTGGTTTTCTGCCAGACAAGTACCAGCCCTTCGGTGCGGAACATTAACATAATCACAGGGCAGAGCTATAGCTGAGAAGAGCGGCTTGCAAAGTGGGTGATCTTGAGCTATAATTCTCATTGTGTCCACAAAAAAGTATAAAGGGCTAAAAACTGCATAACAAAATATATACATTTTATGAAATGTGATTAAGTCACCTTCATACACATACCTTGAGAGAAGGGAAATTTTAATTCTTTATTTATAGAGGGTGTTTTCTTGACTCTGGCATAATTCTGGTCTATATTAGGACTTTTCTTCTTTGGTATCACTCTCCTGGCACCTGTAACATTGTCACCTTTTGATAGAGAAATTTTTTTTTCTTGTCAGAAGTTATCAGGGGATCCCAAGAAAGAGCAACATTGATTTTACCAGTTACATCCCTGATAACATGGGGTAAACAGCATGTGCCGTAATGGATGCTCATCACCTGCCCGTCAGGAGTAAATCACTGGGTGCGAGATTGGCAGTGTGTTCACACTGCTGCATTTGCAAAACTCCTGTCTGGTTCCTTATGAGACACTGCAACATGACCTACAGTAGGTGCGTGCGCGCGCGCACACACACACACACATACGCACATACACACATGCGCGACACACACACACACACGCACATACACACGCGCGCGAGACACACACACACACACACACACACACACACACACACACACACACACACGATTTCCAGCTGGGTAGGTCGCCAGCTGTAGCTATAGGGTTACTGGAGTGAAACATGTACACCTGCTCTAGACCACTGCTATCCAATAGAAAGATGATTGAATTCACATTAGGAATCTCTAACGTTTTACCCACCATATCAAAAGTGGCAGAAGGAATCAGGAAAGGTAAGGTTTAATAGCATGTTTAATTCAGTATAGCCCAAATACTATGATTTCTGTATATGACAGTGGCAGTGTGTTAAGTATTTGAAGGCCATGACGTGATGTGTTTTAAAGATGGTAGTCTTTCCTCATTTTATTGAAATAAAGTATTCTGCTTAATTTCTTATTATTTGTGACTGATGCTCTTCTTAGCACCCCCCAATTCTAGTATCCCCATTAAATTAGCCTAATTGAAGTGGTCTTGACATCTTCTATGGTTGAGATAAAGGCAGTTACATGTAATCTGGTAGTGAAAATCGAAGTTTCCAGACTGTTGGTTTTCTTGGGGGGATGCTGGCTTCTGATAGGTAACTACACAGCAGTCTAGTACCTGCCAACCACATAGCCTGGCTCACAGGATGCTAACCCTGGCTGTTAATCCCACCACACCACAGGATTTCCTAGTATCTGCTGAGTCTCTCTACTCAGAATAATGGCTCTAAAACAACAACCAAAGCAACTCATCTCTGACTGTTCACTCTTGCAGACACAGCTCCAACCTAAGCCTCCACCAGAAAGTATTGAATGAAGAAGCACTGGAGACTAGTGAGGACCATTTTCGTGCAGCTTACCTTCTGCAAGATGTGGCCAAGGAAGCATATCAGGATGTGGCTTTCACACCACAAGCATCACAGACATCTGTCATCTTCAAGGGAACAAGTGGCATGGGCAGTCTGGTTTACCCAATATCTCAAGTTCATAGTGCCAGCCTGGAGAGCTACAACTCTGGCCCCCCTAGTGAGGGCACCATCCTGGATTTGAGTACTACCTCAAGTATGAAGTCAGAGAGCAGCAGTCATTCCTCCTGGGACTCTGATGGCGTGAGCGAGGAAGGCACTGCCCTTATGGAGGACAGCGATGGCAACTGTGAAGGACAGAGCCTTGTCTCTGGGGAAGATGAGTACCCCCTCTGTGTCCTGATGGAGAAGGCCGACCAGAGCCTTGCTAGTCTGCCCTCTGGTTTGCCAATAACCTGTCATCTCTGCCAAAAGATATATAGTAACAAAGGGACCTTTAGAGCCCATTACAAAACTGTGCACCTCCGCCAGCTCCACAAGTGCAAAGTGCCAGGCTGTAACACGATGTTCTCATCTGTTCGCAGTAGGAACAGACACAGTCAGAACCCCAACCTGCACAAGAGCCTGGCTTCATCTCCAAGCCACCTCCAGTAACAAGCCAAAGACTCTGATAAGTGGTTCAGGAATAAAATAATCCAAAGAATAAGGTAGCTGGGCTGTTCAGTACCATTTCTCAAAAGCCAAGCAAAACTGATTTGACTGTACAGCCTTCTCCAGCAGGGTGAGCGCAAGACACGCCTGCAAGAAGCTGACACTGGGGTAGCCTTTCCTATTTTTTTTCCTTAGCCCACAAAGTTTTCCACTGACACAAGGAAAACACAGAAAGCCAGTTTCCCCAGATTTGTTTACATGTTTCCTAGGAAACCTCCAGGTCTACAGATTAACTGGAGGGAGTAGGGATCAGGAACCAGGCTCATGTGAAGCCTGCAGTATTAAGGGTATCAAGGAAGAAGTTCCCTGGAATACAGCATAGTCACCATGGGCATGACACCAGTCCCAAAGATGTCATTTTCAGGTCCTCCTCCCCGTTTTGGCAGGGGTGAATCCAAAACCCAGACTTGAGTGTAGGGATTTGATGTTCAGAGAGCATCCCTCCATGGGGAGCTGTCAACTGCTCCCTCAGTCTGTCATGGAACTCCAGGAGTTCTCCAAGGAAGCTTGGTGGCCTTGAATACGTTTCTTGTCAGATCTTGATCTGTAACATGCATTTAAAAGGCTAGAGGGAAAATATTTCATGCACTTAAGAGTAGTGGTCTTCAGTTTAATTTAAAGTTATTTTGATAATATTTAACTTGAGTTTATATTATGTAACTATTTGGTGCAAGTGCAAACATGTCCCTGTCACATCTGAATCTCTGTTCAGAATTAGAATAAGTGACAACTTACACTTCAGAACCACAGCCTGTCTTCAGGTGGTGAACTGCAGAGTCTGTTGACCCATTGGGGTGAGTGTAAGTGTGATTCTAACTAAATCATTTGTATATATCCACCAAGCTATTTAGAGAACATAGTTCTTATAGCTGTTGTGTATTTTCAATTATCACTGGACCCCTCAGTCTTCACCCGTTGGTAAATATGTAAGGCTTGGATGAACTTTGAATTTATTTGTTAGAAAGCAAAGTAGAGACCTTACTGCCTTGTTCTGTGTCTTGATATTTAACTTATTCCAAGATCTATTCTACACTGTTAGACATGTTTGCCACTATAGAAAGGATTTGTAGTCAGCCCTGGGAAGTGAGAGTGTCTCTTGGAATTAGGCATTTACAGTAGTCAAAAGGACTATGCAACTTTAAAAGAAGTGGATTTTGTATTCAGAGTTCAGGTTAACTGTCTGTTTGACTCATGTTGACTTAATTAAAAAAAAAATCCTTAAAGGAAATTGATGGTTATAAGAGATATTATCCCCCTGGCTTAAAGATTGAGAAAGCCAACAATCTGTTAGCAATTATTTCAACTTTAAAAAATTACTTAAAAGTTGTCTCTGCTTAAGGAGAGATGTATCTTTCAAGCTTTTTGTTACTGAGATGTTTAACATTCTAGTTTCCCCAAAATGGAAATTTTTGTATGCAAATGTTTTCTATGATTTAATAAAAATATATGGCATACCTTTTGTTCAAAAGGCAAATATTTATAACAATGGTTTTGTTTATATGACTGTATTTTTATGAGTGGATTTTCTCATACATACAAACATAGAGACACTGTGGACTTGAGAGAGCTGAAAGTCTACAGATGACAAGACTTCCTATACCAATATAGATTGCAATAAAAAGGTCAAAGAGATGAAGTGATTAATTCATTGAGAGGATGAGCTGAGTATTGATCTTTAAAGAAAAAAAACACATACCGTGATGTTTCATAAATCCTGTGCTGTCCAAGATAAGGCTTACCTAATGCTTAAAATAGAACGTAATGAAACAAGCCTTTCCTTAAATGTATCTTCTTCACTTTTTTATCCACCTTCATGAATCTAGTGTCCCACTCAAACTGGCATAAAGTATCTGGCCCCTCTGTCAGTGCAGGAAGCTGTGTGTCCACCAGATGGTGAAGTTGCAAACTACATGTTCCCAGTTTGCAGACCGTTGAGTTTCCTGGTGAATGCTAACTTCTGAAAAGCAGTGAGTGACAGTGAGCCCACAGAGGAAGAGCTTGAACACATTGTCTATCCAGCCTCCCTTCCATATTTGATGCCTTTAATATTTTACTAAGTAAAGGCCATCTTTAGAGGAAAACTTTATCTACTGGCATTTATACTAGTCCTGCCCTCCTACTAAGCCATTTCATCCCTCCTGGGTGGCAACAGTGGCATCCTAAATGGTCTTTTGTTTCTGGTCTTACATCCTCTAGTGGCTACAATGATTTTCACCAGTTGTAAGTTAGATCATGTGCCCAAGTTCAAGCCCACTCCAATGGCTTCCCCTAATAGCTAATGGAACACCCAGAAGCATCTCAAGGTTAACAAAGACCTGGCAGTATATTTCTACTTCTATTAACTTCTCCATCCTCTTGCCCACTATGCTACTTTTTTTTTTGTCTATGATGTTCCTCTTTTTCTCCTGCAGTAGCTCTTCCCAAACCCCATTCACAAATCGCCAAACTGCTGACTTCACTTCTTTCTTCAGGTAACTAGATAGGAATCCATTTGTGCACTGCCTTGTCACGGTGTCCATATTCACATTCATTGTCTGTGGTCACATCTGTCTACACCTGCAGAAGATCCAGCTTGTGTCTGTGTGCCATCAGAGTAACCTGCAAATCTCTCAAGAGAAGTAAGTGGAATTCCCCCACCACCCATTTTTCTGTCACAACCCAGTCCCATCCCAGTCTCTCTAGAATCACCTATGACTGAAAGATCCAGTTTTCCCTAGCTTTGCCTGGCTGGCTTTGTTTGCTTGCTTGCTTGCTTGCTTGCTTGCTTTCTTGCTTGCTTGCTTGCTTGCTTGCTTGCTTGCTTGCTGAGTTTTGTTTGTTTTCCCCATTTGGAGCTATGTATTGGTCTGGAATCTCCATGAACCAGATTTTTTAAAATACAGGAGGATTTTATCGTGAGGAACCTCTTTAAGTCAGAAAGGGAATAATGGAAAGCAAGACAGACAGACAGCATACATGGTGTAGTTCTAACCTGAAGGGAGAGAAGATCTATTGAAAGCACCCAAGATTACTTCACAGTCTAGGTAGCCATGGGAACTTCAGAACACAGTACCTGGAGCTCTTAGCTGAATGTCACCTTTCTGAAATCCCTATGTCCTGGTCAAAGTGAGCTCAAACCTCTGCTTTTTCTAGATGCCACAAAGTATTCGTCCTGTCTGAAGGATGCTACTCCCAACTCACTCTCCAGATTTCTTCCCTATGTCTGTCATCTCGCCTCTCCTTGAGGGACAGCAACCATCACTTCTCCCTGTCCTACTCAGTATCTAACTCATCCTTTCCACTACTTCCTTTATTTTTTTTTTAAAGTCAAGAGCATCCCACATAGCCCAGCCCTCCTTCAACTAGACATGCTCCCGATTCAGCCTCCCAACTGCTGGGATTGCAGGTGTGCACCATCACGGCTGACTCACTCCAGTGTGTTCCCTTAGAACATTTACAAGTTAGTCATGGTTCTTCCATTACCCTATTAAAGAGTCAACCCACACTAAGGTTCCCAGTGACTTTCTGATGGCCACATTCAAAGGACATGCTTGGTTCTTTGGTGTTTCTTGGTTGTCACAGAGTAACCAGTTCACAGCCTCTCCAGCTCACCTCATCCTACACTCAATTCAGTGGCACTTCAGTTTCTCCTCTGCCCAACCATTAACCTCCGAATCTTTCATGTTAGAGAAAAGGTATCATTACCCATGAACACTCACAACCTGGAAGAACAACTATAGTCAATGACATTGCTCTTAAATCCAACTGTCCAAGGTCAAGTGGCTACTCCACATTTTAACAGGTGACTTGAAGGAAGGAAGGAAGGACTTCTCTGACTCATAGTTCCTCATCGATACCATGAGCATAGAAAATGCTCTCCACTTCAGGAGTCATGTAAGACCCTAATGACAGTGAGCATGTAGCTCTTAGCTCAGTTCCAGGTACATAAGTGCTCAATAAGTGTGAACTATGGTGCTGTACACACATGTAGCACTTCTTTTTCCTCCTAGTAGGCAGCAGCCACCAAATCCCAACACAACTACCTTCGACACACACTTCTTCATACCCATAATGCATTTTTGTTTATCAAGGTCAGCGGTTCTCGACCCATAGGTTGTGACCCTTCAGGAGGTCAAATGATCCTTTCACAGGGGCCACCTAAGACCATTGGAAAACACAGGTATTTGAATTACAATTCAGAGCAGTAGCAAATTTTTATAGTTATGAAGTAGCAATGAAAACAGTTTTATGGTTGGGGGTGGGGGGTGTATGTCACCAGAACATGAGGAATTGTATTAAAGGGTTGCAGCATTGGGAAGGTTGAGAACCACTGATAAAGACCATGCTTTCCTACTTTTGTGTAAGGCTATTCCAGTGAACTACTTTTGTTTGCTCTCAAATTCTCAAATCCAGCCTTGGCATAGCAATGGCAGGAAGTTCCACCACTGCACACACCTGACTGTGTCCCAACCTCTATCTGCACCCCACCCTTCTCAGGTAGAATCCAGCAGGACCAAGCCTGTCATTTATGATTGCAATCATGCTCCACAGCCTGACCTCTACAGCCTCTGTGACCCTGCATATGACACCTGCTCTACAGAAAGTGTCTTTCCAGCTCTGGCCCACTAGTCCATGGTCTTCCTTTGAGATTCAACTCAGCATACATCGTTTGTAGGAAGCCTCTTTTGACTCCTACTGTGTCCATGGCAGGGCTGAGCACCACATCCTCAGGGTTGGCTCACAGATTTCCTTATCCCATGCCCAGCACCTGGGTGATGGTCCTCTGTCAGTATTCACAGATCTTGATGGTGACCTTAAGGTTGGTGTCCATCAACAGAGAGAGACTGAGAATCAAAAAACTGCTAGATACTTAGTATTAAGTCCACGAAGCACTTAGTCCCTGACCTTATGAAATTTGGAATCCATTAAGAAAGGGAGGGATTGGGAGAAGTGGAAGGAGGGGAAACTACAGTCAGGATGTAAAGTATGAGAGACAAAGAAAGATTCTAGGCCAAAAATTAAGAACGTAATACAAGCTAAACTGTTAGAAGACAGTTCTACTTTGTGTTTTATTTGATATAATCTCTCTCATAGATACCCATTTGTAAATAACTGAGGGTTAGGGTCAGGACACCTCCCATGGCTTGTCTTCTTTAAAACAAGGTTAAAAGCTCATACTGTTTGTGGTGGTTTGAATGAGAATGACCTTCATAGGCTCATGTGTTTGAATACTTGGTCCCCAAATGGTGAAATGTTTGGGAAGGATTAAGAGGTGTGGCCTTGTTGGAGGAGGCAATGGAGGAAGGCTTTGAGGTTGCTAGTGCCTTCTCAGGTAGTAAATAAATGCCTATTGGATGCCACAGAGTAACCAGTTCACAGCCTCTCCAGCTTACCTCATCCTACACTCAATTCAGTGGCACTTCAGTTTCTCCTCTGCCCAACCATTAACCTCCGAATCTTTCCTCATGTTAGAGAAGAGGTATCATTACCCATGAACACTCACAACCTGGAAGAACATCAACTAAGTTAGCTCTGTCCACTTTCTACTTATGGATAGAGTTCTCAGCTGTTCCTGTGGTCATGCCTTTACTCCACCATCATGGACTCTAAGCCTCTGAAACCATAAGCCAAATTAAATGCTTCCTTTTGTGTTACCTCGGTCATGGTGTTTTGTCACAGCAATAAGAAAGTACCTGAGACACCGCTTTTGCAGAGGTCCCAAGTTTCCTTCCCAGAACCCCATGTCTGGCAGCTCACAAGTTTGTGTAATTCTAATTCTGGTGGATCTGATGCCCTCTTCTGGCTTCCAAGAGCATGTGCACATGCACATATCCACAGAAACACAGATATTTTTTAAAAGACTAGCTACATAAATGGCTACATACACTTAAGTGTCAATTGCCTATAGTGGCCTGAACCTCGGATCTTCTAATTCCATTCTTCCACGTATATTCATATTAAATAACTGAGTTTCCACCACACATGGGAAGACAACATGGGAAGATAATTTGTCTTAGCAATTATTCTCTCCATTGGCCTCTAAATATCAGAAAAGCACAAACCTCATTTTGAAGACAAACTTTCAAATAATAAATTACAGCTCCTAGGAGGAAACTTGGGTCTTTGCTCGTACTCACAGGGTCTGACCGTATACACTTCAGTCAAACTCCAAAAGCATCTCAGTGCCTATCCTGGTCAAGTGTTCAAAATCACAGGAGTACAGCTATGTCATGTTGTCTGTGTTAGGATATCTCCCCTGACTACGCTAGTAGACTAATAGATCTACACCGTCCCTTGTTTCTTAAAAACTTTTAAAGGAAAGCGTACAGAATGCTGAGGACGACTTTGTTTGTTTGTTGTGTGTTTTGTCTCTTGAGATAAAATCTTTGTAACATAAAACTTGCCACTTTAAAGCATTCTCTTTGATGACATTCATAATGTTGCACCACTCTATCTAGTTCTAAAACATTTCATCATCCTCAAATAAAACTATGTGTCCTAAACACTCACTCTTTGGAAATTCCCAGCTCATACCAGCCCCTAGCAACCACTGATCTACTTCCTGTGGATTCACTCATTCTTAATGCCTCATGGAAATGGATTCATACAATTTGAGACCCTTTGAAATGTGTTTCCTTTATGTGTTCAAGCCCATTTATTTTAATGCATTGATCCATTCATTGGCTGATGGGTATCTCTTGTCCCACTTTACGGCTGTTATGACTGTGAACATTTATGTACAAATTTTTGTGTGGGTTCATGTTTTCAATTCCCTTGGGTGGTTATCTGGGAGCAGAATTACTGACCATATGGTAACTATGTGTCTGAGAAATTGCTAGACTGTTTAAGAGTCCCTGATTCCTAAATGTGGTTTTATGCTGGAACCCCTGTGCAGATTTTTAAAGGACTGGTTGTTAGTCCCAACCTTCAGAAGTTCTGATGTAGCCTGCCTGTTCATTCTGTGGCTTGGATACAAAGCTTGGAAACTCTCCAGCTGATTTTCCCCATCCTGGCTCAACAACTTCTGTAGGCCTGAGAGACCCATAGATTGTGTCATTAGTCAATAACTCCTGCACTTAACCTCCCAACACAGAATCTTCATCCTGGTTTGATCATATGTTCTGATACACTTTAAATATATATATATATATATATATATATATATATATATATATATATATATATTGAAAAAAATCAAACCTAGCCATAGGTCCATCCTTTGGAGCTGCCCTCCTGGTCAGGAGTGAGGGAAACCTGGGATCTAAGCACTTTGGCTGTTTCACATAGGCAAATTTGAAACAATGTCTTGGGTTTGTCTCAAAATGTGGTTCTAGACAAGCACTAACAGCATGACCTGAACCGTGTAAGAGATGTAAATCCTAACTAAATAACTCAGTATTCCGCAGTGACATAGATTTATAGTGTAAAAATGTCAGGTATCCTTCCTCTGAAGTTTCCTTGTAGCTACTTTTAAAAGACTTCTGGAAACACTGGCTTAAGTGGATAGCTCTCAGAAGACATTGTGAAGGTGACAGAGATCAGGCAGCCACTCAGGATGGCACAGCTGGTGTCCAGAGACTCAATGCCACGCTTTCCTCCTCTAAGCAAACTAGCTTAGAAGTGCACCATTACACTCCCAGCCTTGGGCATTACGTTTCTTAGACAGGTCTCTTGTGCTTGAGCCTGCTGCAGATCATCTGAAGGACACATTGCTGCACAGCCATTGTTCCCAGCTTCTGACGTAGCAGGTCTGAGATGGCGCCCGAGACTCCACATATGTACCAGGTCCTCAGGTGATACTGCCATGCTAAGTCTTGGGACCACACTTTAAGAATTACTAGTCCCGGGTCTAGACCCTGTTTTCCCAAACTTAGCACTATTGATGTCTCAGATCAGGGCACTCTGCCTTGTATGGGACTGTCCTATGCACTGGAGTGTTCAGCTGCTGCCCTGACCTCTACTCAGCAGATGTGCCAGTAGTTCCCTACAGCCTTATGACTACTAAAATGCCTTCCACATTGTCAAACATTCCCTGACGGGGGTGGAGACAAAGAGCTCCAAGTTGAGAGCTATTGGTCTACCAGAGGCATCCAACCTTTTGATATCGTGACATGATGTCATTATCTGTAAACATGCTGGGCCCTGTTCATGGCCATACTGGGATGTATGAAGGGGCATCGGATTAGACAGGCCTGACATGCATGGGTTCTGCCAGTCGTCCCTTCACAGGGACAGTATAGTGGGTATCTTAAAAATAGCTGCTTCAGAAACTTCAGAGGAAGAACTCCTACTGTTCACTTGTTGCTTTTACACTATAAATCTGTGCCATTGATAAGTTTTGTTTTGATCCTATATTGGTACATAGTGGTACCAATTGTACATAGTGGTTCATTTCATAAAGACATTTTCAAATGTATGTGATATACTTCGGCTGAATTTACCCTCTGTACCTTCCCCTTTCTTCCTTCTCGTGAGGGCCTTTCCTTCCCCCCAATCTCACTTCTAATTTCACCATTTGATGTATGTACTTTCATGTTTATATATGTAAAGTGTGTGTGAGTGCATATGTGTGTCTCTGTGTCTCTCTGTGTGTGCGTTCATGTATCTACATAAAGTCTAGGATTCACGAGTGAGAGAGAACATGTAAAATCAGCCTCTATAAGTCTAAGTGATGAATTTTCTCTAATCATAATCGTGGTACTTTATCTTTACAGAGGGGCGGGAATGCTGAGGCCAAGAAAAAACTTATAAATACTGTGGCTTTCCAAGCAAGGCTGTTAGCTGTTCAGATTATTAGGGAGGAGTGCCCTCTGCTGGAATTTGTGGGTTATTTCAATAGGCGCTATGCGCTACTCTGGAATCCTCCAGATTTCAGAATGTAATTGGAAAGTTCCCCTGAGGCTGCCATCCTTGCCCTCCAGTTCTAAGAGCAGCAAAGAAGGGACCCGCTCCCTGCATACTCGCTCTCCCAGGAGTTAAGTGCCTTAAACAGAACTTCAGTCCAGGGCTCCAGACCCCACAGCTTCGGCATTTTCTTGGTGAAACAAAAGCAGAATGGGGCAGTCCGTGTCATCAGGAACTTACTCTGCTTCCTGCCCTGGCCCCTGGCATCATCTTTCACCTCAGCACACCTGGTGTAAGACTTTAAACATCGACTCTGGAGTCCACATCTCCTTATCTGTGACATGGTGGCCCCAGATTGCACGTCGGGGTGTTCTGGGGGAACCTCAGAAGTGCCTCCCAGGGCGTGATTGAAGGACAGCGAAGGGGATGTAGAGAGACGCTAGTGTGCAGTTCGCTATACTTCCATGAGACAGCATTCACTCAATTTCCATCTATTTGGGATTTTATTAGGGTGTTGAGATTGTTTTCCTTGGGTTGGGGGTTGGTGAGGAGTTTTTGGTGGGGTTTTGGTTTTTAGTTACAGTCTCTGATGTTGAAATGGGTTTTCTTGTAGCTCAGATGCCCCTGCCTCCACCTCCAAGTGCTGAACTTAGAGGTGTGTGACATTATAATCTCTAAGGTTGGTTCTTTTAGGGTTTGTTGTTCTTTGCTTGTGTTCCATATCAGTTGTGAGAATTCCTTCCACGAGGAGGAGATGTGATGTCTGCCCACTCCTCAGAAGGTCCCAGCAACAAACCAAACTATGAATCCACTAAAGCTCGCCTGGGGAACTGATGGGCTCACCACCAGAGTGTGAGCAAGGAGTGTGGGTTACACCAAAACAGTAGCACTGGAAAGTCTTCAGCAGCATTGGTGATGGCATCCCAGAGCCCCTTTCACTTCCCCATCCAACATTTTCTAGCATCTCCTAAGACTTGAAGTCTCTGAGGCTGCAGGCAATTAAGGCAAACTTGAATACAAATGGTTAGGGAAGGTGGCTGGAATCACCGATGGGGCACCAGAGGACCTGACAGGACCTCTCTGTCTTGTCAAGAGTCATCAGGTAGATCTTCAGGGCCTCTTGCAAGTTAACACAACTGGTTTGGTGAAAATGGCAGCTGTTTTGCTCAAAGGAGCACATTCTAGAATACATATAATTGCAAAGGTATGGTCTATCGTACACTAACTCAATACAGGTGTGCACTGTGCTATGACCTAATCAAGTATTTCCCCTCTTCAGGCATCAATTATTCTTGCGCTGGTGACCTTTGAACTTCTAGTTATCTTGTAACGCATCATGGCTTATTCTAGACCATAGTTACTCTACTTCTACCAAACCTCCTACCTTCCCATCTCCACGCCTACCTGGTTTTATTCATAGATGCTTTTCAACTTAATGATTCAGCCATCTTCTTCCAAACCTGTCAGCCTACTGAACAACACAGGTGGCCTGTCCCACGGTAACTCAACACCTGCATTAGCCTAGCGGTACATTGTCGTCTGCCACACCTTCCCAATATAAAGTGTTGACGGTCTCATTGTATGGCCGTGCTTTTGCACCATCATAAAAGCCACAGATCACTTAACATTATGTGGACTGATACTGAAAAAGGAAAGACTTTTCTCTCCAAAACCATCCAGAAGCTGACATCTAAAGTCCACGTTTCTCTGACCCCTGCCCTACATTCCCCTCTTCCCTGTTTTCAAGCTGTGCTGTAGAGAACAGTGAAGGGTGACCTGGCTTTTCCAGTGAGCTGCAGCCAGTTGCTCAGTGTGAAGATGACACTGGCTCCCCCCAAAATCCAGTTCCTATCAAGCTCAATAACTTGTCATACACCAAGTCTCACTCTCCAACTTCTGTGAAGAAACTGGCTCAACCAAATGCAACCTCGCTGGAGCTGGTCAGGAAGACTTGTGACTGACGATACCTTGTTCAGAGGAAGCTGACACAAACATTTGAAAAAATTTCTAAGTTTTCGCATGTAAGATGTGAACCCCCAGGAATAGGGAGGAGGCTGAGTAGACATTCACCTTTAAAATCTAAAACCCCAGGAACAGAGCGATGATTCAGAGGATACAGTGCTTGCCATACAAGCATGAAAACTAGAGTTCAAATCCCAGCACCCATGTAATGCTGGGCAGGTATAAGGGCGCATCTCAATTCCCACAATGTGTCAAGAGAGAATAACTCCCTAGAGTTGCGCGCACGCACGCGCGCATACACACACACACACACACACACACACACACACAAGCCCTTGGTTGGATGCTACTCGGTGGTAGAGTACCTGCCTAGCATACACAAAGCACTGAGCTCAGTTTCCAGCACCAGAAGATATAAGAGGTCTGACACAATGGCCACCCCAATTCTAGACACTGAAGCTGGGTGCTCTGTGACAGTTCTTGTGCCTTCATCTGGATTTGCATGTCACATGTATGTACTGCTGTTGCTCGGTCTTCCACTGGAGATTCTACCTATTTTCTTCCTAATGTTAAAATCTGAGAATTGAAGTCTGCTGGGTTAGATAACAAGTGAGATTTTTAAATTCCCACTGGGTCTGGTAGAATTCTTTGAATCAACAGTAGCTCCTGGGGAAAACCCACTTTTCATATACTTGAGAGGTCCCAGACTCAGAGCTCAGGAATGAACTAAGCTAACGTTACTGCTTCATGATTAATTGTAAACTACCAAATAATTCCTTGGGTTTTCGGAAAGCACCAAATAATTTGCAGGGCACTTCACATGAGCCCCTCCAGACAAGTACCTCAAGAAACAACAGATCCAGGACTGTAAACCCAGTCAAAGGCCCATGGCTAGGAAGGTCATAGGCCTTGGTTAGGAACTCATTATTGTTGTTTAGATAAATTGGCATGGTAAAAAGCTGCGGTCTAAATATCAATGTTTCTACTCAGACAGACACTCCTCCCATTCTTAATCAGAGAAGCTTGTCTTTGCAGTGAATGCAGAGACTCACAGCTGCCGGAGATGCTTAGAGCACATGATGGTCAAGTGCTCAGCCCTAAGCAGGACATTTATACAACCCCCTCTGATGTTCAGGGAACACTGCAAAAGAAGAAACAGAAAGAGTGTGTAAGAGCCGGAAGCTAGGGGGAAGAGTTGCAAAGTGCCATTCTCAGGGTTCAACCTAGCCATTGCAGACGGGATCTCACAGCAGCTGGGATTGCTTGCACTGGGTCAGCAACAAGACTGGGACGCCAGCCTCCCTTACCCTCAGTTAACTGTGTACCAAACAGTGACCCGCCCATTTGGCTCCAAAGGGTAGTTATAAACCCACGGCCAAATAAATAGAGGGTGCTAGTTAAAAAGCAGTGTGCTATAAAGCAAAAGGTCATGACGGTGAGGAGACTTGCGGGGAGGAGGGAATGGAACAGTGTGGGGGAGATGGTGATGGCGGGGAGAAAGGAAGCAGGATTCACCAAATACCTGTATGAAATTGTCGAAGAACAAATTTAATTTTCTTAAAGGTGACCTTCTCCTAGAACTTCATCTTGGGTGATTCATTTGCTATACAAGGCCAAGATTATTTCCAACCTGTACCCCAGTGTAATCTCCACGCAGCTTCTTTGGCTGTGATCAGTGAGTTTGGGTACAGTGCATACTGTATCAGTGTTGGAAAACCCTATTGTGGAAACTTTTCCTGGGGGAATGTGAATGAAGATCTACTCACCCAGAATAGGGCATCAACTACAGAGCAAATAATGGCTCCACCCAAGTCTAGTCAGATGACACAAAGAGTTTATTGGGTTTACTTACAGGTGACCCCCCCCCCAAATAGTGATATCACTAAAAAGTTTTACCTAGCATGGGTGATAGCTTCCTCAGAGCTGCAGAAGTGATGCCTCCCACCCACTTCATCCAACTTTCCACATGCTATATATTCTAACCCCGCCCCCAACCCACATGCAGCGGTGGCAGAATTCCATAGAGCTGGCAGAGACACAAAAAGCAGGGTGGCCAGGGTGTTGGTGGGAGTTTAATGACCCTCCCCACCCCCTTCTAAGCAGGGACAGCAACAGCCAAACTCGGAGGCCACCTGTGAGCTCACAGCTGGCCTAATGATGATGGTGATGGTCTTGGAGCAGAGCATCCTACAATGGGTCTTGCATAATGGAAACATATCCTAGCTCTTCAGGCTGGAGTTGGAGTAGGAAGAGCTGGAGGGAGGGGTCACCTATATGTCACCTCCTCAAAAGGAGCAGTGGCCCCTAATGACTGAGTGATGGAAGTTTCCTTAGGCATAGTCATTATTGGCTCTGTTATAAACGGGTCACCAGGATTGGTTTATCCAGTAACAGTAAAGGCACCTGAAGCTTTGCCTTCTGGTTACACCCTGGTGGTGGATCCGGGTGCTTCACACAGAGGGACAGGGCTGACCGCATTCCCACTGCGATATTCATACTCTGTCTTGTCAGTAGTGCCTGGTCAGAGAAGGTCTAGAGGCACCCACTGTAGGGACCCACGAAGATTCATACATGGTAAAAATGATGGTGCTCCCCTCGCTGCTACCACAAGCCACCTCAGGCCTCCCTGGCACATATGCCTGAAAATAAAGTATTGGCCAGGACCTTTTCTCGCCATTTCTTTCCTCATAGAATCCTCCAGAGATCAATAGTGAATAGGCTGCAGCTGGCTCCAGGCAAAATTCCTCCCAGCTGAGGAGCTTTCGGAAGAGCCTGAGGTCAGATGCCACCAACACTGGGGTTTCTGGACCTTCTTAGGCTGTGCATTGGGAGCAAGGCTACAGCATCAAGACTGGATGTGTTATCAGTCAAGGATCTCTAGAGGCACAGAGCTGGTGGAGTGGGTCTATAGATACATAGAGCCGGGACTTGTTAGAATGGCTTACAGGCTGTGGTCTAGCTAGTCCAATGATGGCTGTCTGTCTAACAACGGAAGGACCAAGAATCCAGTAGTTGTTCATACTGGCCACCCTGCCTTGCCATAAAGCTGGCTGTCTTGGCTGGTCTTCAGTAGATGCTGGAATCTAGTATGCTTTAATGTTGGTGAAGGAATGGACTTGCCAGTGAGAATGAGAGCAAGCAAGCAAAACCCAGCAAGCTTCCTTCTTCCACGGCCTTCCTATAGGCTGCCAGCAGAAGGTGTGGCCCTGACTAAAAGTGGGCCTTCTCACCTCACATGATCTAGTCAATCCCTCACAGGTATGTATACCCAACCACTTGGGTTTTAGCTAATTCTAGATGTAGTCAAAGTAACAACAAGAACAGCCATCATCCTGGACATAGCCCCAGCGTTCCACTGTGGGTTGGAATTAGTAGAAACTAACTTCTTCTGCATCTTGTAAGTTGTATAAACACCTATATTTGACAGTAGGACAACTGCCAATGCCACCACCCTGGTCCTGGCTCCCACAGGAAACTGTCCCCAGAGTCAGTCAGCAGGCACCTGCCTCATCTCCTACCCCTTGGTTCCTCTAGATGGCAGCCTTCTTCTGCTTTGCACGGTCCCCTCCCTGTAGTAGCACTCTCTGGAAGTCTATGTTAGCATTGAGCTGCAAGTCAGGCTTGGTTTCTAAGGCTGCCACCTGTAAAGTCAATGCAGTAGAGTGTCTGGGGTCCCCAGGATGGGGACATGTAGGGCTCCTAAAGTAGCCCAAATTCAGCCAAGTTGGGTCCCTCTCAAGAGAGCTCTGAATGGAGTCAGTTCCTTTTCAGAAACATCGGCTCTGCAGATTTCAGGTGGCATCTATCTGCTCAAGCTGTGTGCCTTCAAAGCTGCAAACCTGTCCATAGCTAGGGTTAGCACTACCTGCACTGTGCTTCTGCCTAGCTTCTTAAGAAAGGAGACACTCCCTTCCTGGCTTTGGAGCTGGAACAGGGGATGCTGGGATGTTTTGTTTCTCTTTCTATGCTATTTTTCATCCCAGGCTGTTTGTTTGTTTGTTGTTTTAATTTTACAAAATATCCATATTCTATTTTCAAATGCTAGGGTTGCTCTTACAGTCACTAGGAATTTCTGGTCCCCGTTGCCTCCCCAACTATGCTCCTAATCTCCAGAAACAGCCATTCACAACTATTGTTTTTAGTAATCAATTTTACAGGGGCTGGAGAGATGGCTCAGTGGTTAAGAGCACTGAATGCTCTTCCAGAGAGAAATCTGATTCCCAGGAACCATAGCTGTCTGTAACTCCAGTTTCAGGGGATCCAGCACCCTCTTCTGGCTTCTGCAGATACCAGACACACACAAGGTACACGTACATATATGCAGGCAAAACATTCATACACATGAAAAATAAAGAGAATTTTTTTTCAAAAACTATTTAATTTCTTCAGATAACAATTATTTGTTTGTAGTGACAGCCTTTGAAATTTCCTTCAGCAATTTTGCAATACACAGTGAATTTTTTTCTTTTTTTTTCTAGACAAGGTTTCTCTGTGTAGCCCTGGTTGTCTCCATCTGTCCACCTGCCTCTGCCTCCCGTGTGCTGGGATCAAAGGAGTGCTCAACCACTTCCTGGCTCATGGTGAACTTTCAACCATACCACCAAACTAAGCGATCATTTGGGAATTTGCCTCAAATCCTGTCTGAGATTTGGTAGCTTTGGGCCGGCATCTCCCCTTTCCCACTCCCTAGGCCCTGTAACTACCCTTTGGTTTCCAGGAGCTTTATCGTTTTAGACCCAGCAGGCAAATGAGGTCATGCAGTGTCTGTCTTCGTTAGCTAAGCAGTATATTTTCTAATTCTATCTCCGCTGTCATAAACTGCAGAATTTCTTCCATTAGAAAAGCTGAGTAGTATTCCCATTGTGTAAGCATACCAATTCTTTATTGGCTTATCTGTGATGGACACACTTAGATTGATACCATAACTCGGCTGTTGTGAAGAATGATGCAATTGACATGAGGTGATAATATCCTTTTGCTAACCGACTTAACTCTGAAGTAGAATCGCTGGTTTCTATGGTAATTCTATTGTTAGTGTTTAGGAACATCCACACCTTTTCCACGCCTGAACTACTTTATATTCCCACCAACAATGGACAAATATTTTCTTTTCTCCACATTCTCATCAAAACCTGTTGCCTCTCACCTTATGATAATATTTGTTCTGGAAGGCTTAAGATATCTCACTGTGTCCTCTTTGCTGCCAAACCTCCACCATCGTAAGTCATGTATGCGTACACCCTGGGGAAGGGCCTGTCCCAGTCAGCGCTGCATACGGCCCTGTAGCATCCCCACCTGGATGAAGTTTATGTCTGATGACATGAAGGAACAGATTGACACACTGGCCAAGAAAGACCTGACTCCCTCCTAAATCGGCGTGATCCAGAGGAACTCACATGGTGCACCACGACTCTATTTTGTGACTGGTAATAAAGTCTTGAGAATCCTCAGGTCCAAAGGCCTTGCTCCTTACTTCCCCAAGGAGGATCTCTACCATTTGACTAAGGGAGAAGGGGCTTTCTGCAAGCATCTTGGGAGCAATAAAAAGGATGAGGATGCTAAATTCCATCTACTTCTGATAGAGAGCAGAAATTACCCATTGGCTCGTTTTAAGACTAGGCGGGTCCTCCCAACAAATCTGATATCTGAGTGGTCCGCAGCCTCTGCTCTAGTGGCATAAAACCTCTTGGGCCACTACAAAATATTAAGGCATTGTGGTTGGTAGTACATGCCTATAATCCCAACTTTCAGGAAGCTAAAACAGGATGATTACTGTAATTTGAGGACAGCCTAAACTACAAAGTAATACCCTATTGCAAAAAAAAAAAAATTATTAGTGAAATTAGATAAGATTAAATTAAATTAGGAAGTCATGTCCAAAACACAGTGGCTTTACAATGTTAAAGGAGACAACACACAATACAGGTATGTCCACCATGAATCTCTGTGCAAATTCACAAGGTAAGACTGCAGAAAGTTATTAGCATCCCACAAAAAACACAGAAGCAGGAGGAGGTGGCACTTCCTTTCTCTCCACATGTGACAAGGCAGCAAGCAGAACTTGAATGGCATGAACAGGCCTGCGCAGGCTCTGTGTTTCATAGTCAATAAGGTTGAATTCAACCTGACCTCCTCAGTGAACACTGCCCTGTCCAGCATTGACACAACATTTACAAAAATCAGCCTTTTGTAAGGCCCAAAACAAAACCTGTATCCAGTCAAAGGAAGTATGAGAAAAGCACACCCGGTGTGTTGCTGAGACACAGTGAAGATGGGATCCCAGACACCCTCACAAGATGCTGATGGGATGGGATGGTACCACACTGGCAGTATACCTTGGCTGTTTCTGAATCAGTCACACATCTACTGTGTGTCCAGCTCTCTCACTCCAAGGCACCTACTATGGAGAGAAGAAAGCTCTTGTCCATATTACCTAAGTGCAAAGATGCATGCAGGTTTGCCTAGGATTGCTAGACACTGGATCTCACCTGCTGTGGCTTAACTATGGCCTGTCTTCTTGAACTTGATAGAGATCTCCAGATCATGTTACTAGTATTAAAAGTGTAGAAATTAAATCCAGCTGTGGTGTTTAATGTCGGAGAATGTGGAAAGTGATCAGGTTTGGATAAAGTCATTAGGGTGGACTCCCAAGACTGGTGGCTTTAAAAGAAGAGGATTTGGCTTCTGCTGGTAATCTTAGCACCAGAGAAGCAGAGACAGGAGGATCCCAGCAAGTTCAAGGCTAGCCTAGACTAAAGAGTAAGTTTGAGCCTAATCTTGGCTACAGGGTGAAACCCCATCAACAGAGAAAGAAAGAAAAATAGAAAGAAAGAAAGAAAGAAAGAAAGAAAGAAAGAAAGAAAGAAAGAAAGAAAGAAAGAAAGGAAGGAAGGAAGGAAGGAAGAAAAGTTCAGAGACCAGATGCAGACAGGGAGATGTACCTTATGAGATGTCCTGTTTCAAGGCTCCGCCAACAAGAAGATCATCATCAAAACAGAGCCAATGTCAGCACTATGATCTTAAGCCTCCAAAACTGCAAACTAAATAAACCTATTTACTTTATAAAGTAAGCCTGCCTTGGGTATTTCATTATAGTAATGAAAAACTGGCAAGCAGATGAATGAATAAGCATGCTGTTGTGTATTTATATTGCTACTGAGCAGTAAAGAATTAACTGTGTAACATGAATCTTAAGAGAAACCAGACCACAGAAGTATATTTTGCATAGTTCCCTTTGTATTAAATGGCACACTAATTTATTGTGACAGAAAACAGACCCATGGTTGTCAAGGAGATGGTGAGTATAAAGGCAGATGAAGAAACTAGAGGCTATGGATAGGCCCATATGTTCTCTTGGTTTGTTGATACTTCCATGATTATGTCATTTGTCAAAATCTAGTAAATTATATGTCTTAAACCCATGTAATTTATTGAACATCTGTTAGGCCTCAATTGTTTCAACCCAACTCTCGGCATAAACTTAATGAAAACTACATGGGACCTACAAGAAGAAACTCTCCAATGCTTATTTTTCACTTTTTAAGACACATAAAATAAATAGAGTCCAATAGAAAGACAGTTTACCCATTGATAGGGACACTCTATTTCAAAAAGTGGGTGCAATAAAAATACCACCAAATAGTCAGGAGGCAGTGGTGACACATGTCTTTACTCCCAGCACTCAGAAAGCAGGAGCAGACAGATCTTTGAGCTTGAATTCAACCTGGTCTACAGAGTGAGTTCCAGAACATCCAGGGCTACACAAGGAAACCCTGTGTCTCGGAGGAAAAAAATATAGTCTTCGTTTGGGTTTTACTGCTGTGAACAGACACCATGACCAAGGCAACTCTTATAAAGACAACATTTAATTGGAGCTGGCTTACAGGTTCAGAGGTTCAGTCCATTATCATCAAGGAAGGAACATGGCAACATCCAGGCAGGCATGGTGCAGGAGGAACTGAGAGTTCTACATCTTCATCTGAAGGCTTCTAGCAGAATATTTACTTCCAGACAGCTAGGACAAGGGCTTTAAATCCAGGCTGACAGTGACACCTACTCCAACAAGGCCACACCTACTCCAACAAGGCCACACCCACTCCAACAAGGATGAGATGCCAAAGCTTTTAAGTTCAGACTCCATTTAGAGAACCTGACCTAAGTTTGAACTCAGGTAAACTAACAGGCTGGTACCTAGCTTTAGTTTCCAAGTTGCCCCCCCCCCCCAACAAACCCAAGCCTAGCTCCAGTCTCTAGGCGAATTCCCAACAAGACCAGCATTTCCAGGTTACACCCTCAACGAGACCAGTGTCTCCAGATTATTCCCCCAATAAGCCTGTACCCCCAGGTTACAAGCCCACCCCCCTGCCTAACAACCACCAATGCAGAGGGGAGCAGAAGTTAAGTTTATGATATGACTCCCCAAACCAGCCAATTATGGTAAAGGCCACAGCAGCTTTCCAATTAGATACATACACACGTACTCCCTACTTGCTGCTTACTATAAAGCCTTGCCAGGATAGACATTTGGGGCTCCCCCACCACCAAAAATGTCCTGCCTGGCAGTGGTGCATTGGGGGGTGGCTCAAGCTAGCTTGAATAGAATAAAGACCCTGCTGTGAGTTGCATCAGATTGGCTCCTGTGTGTGTTTTGGGGGATCACTAACATTTCCCTGGCACAACAGGTCACACCTCCTAATAGTGGCACTTCCTAGGCCAAGCATATACAAACCAACACACACACACAAACACACACACACACACATAATTGATTTACTTCTTTTATTTAAGGTTCAAATTGATTTCAAAATTCCTGTAGAACAATGAAACAAGTGAAGACACTGAGGATGTCTAGAAACAGAAGAGCAGCATCTGTACAGGAAGAGACCAACAGTGAAAGAGAGCCAAGCACCCAGGTAAACCCAAAAAGTAGACAGAACCTAACATATGGTGAAGAGATGGTAGACCAGAAGGAAGGGGCAGTTGGACCAGTAAGACTGCCCACCAGGCTGACCATGGGCTACTCGACTTCAATAGAGTTGGAGAGTTGGACTCTGCAGGATCAAGGGTCCATTTCAAGTACCAAGTGGCAAGTTGGGGCTGCTGGCTGCTGGCAAAAAGCTTCAGTTCCTCCCTAACTACTGATAAGTCAGGTTGTTATCTCTCTCTCCATCAAGACAATCCTAAAGAAGGAAAATATCTTAAAATTAAAAATTAAACCATCAAAGTACTACAGCGAAGCATGGATGAGTATTTTCATATTTATAAAGTGAAAAAACAAGTATATCAAGAATGTCAAAATTTAAATGTATAATGGGAGAGACTGGTCGATTTTAAGTTTTAAAACTTTGGTGGGGGCCAGCAAGACAGCTCAGCAGGTACGGAAGCTTTCTGAGAATACTGAAGACCTGAGTTCAAACCCTGAAACCCACATGTGGAGGAAGAGAAACAAACAGCTCCTGAAAATTGTCCTCTGCCCCAACACACACACACACCCCCACAGTCACACATACACACACACACACACACACACACACACACACACACACTCACACACACACACACACACACACACATGCACACATGCATGCACACACGCACATACACACAAGTAAATAAATGTAAAAATGTCAAATATATATATAAACTAAAAATATATTTTAAAATGTATATAAGCAAAAAAAGACTAATTTCCTCAGTTAGTTACAAGAAAATTCCTTACATATCAGTACAACAAAGCTAAATAAATGATCGAATCAAAGAGTAATGCCCATCAAACCTGTGAAAAAGCAACCAAATCTTATTAGGATAAGTATGAACTGAAGAATAATTTTAAATGGTTTACACCAACTGTAAGTATTCATTTTCTCTGACATTTTTTACAGATTGAAAATTCATAAATTCCTAAACTAGGCATTTCTGGGCTGGGGTTCATCAAGAAGCTGTGGTCCTTTTGACAGAGGTTACCATCATCAAAAAGCCAAGCTTCTTCTGCTGCAGGCCAGTTCCCTATATTGGTTGTTTAATTGTATAGGGGGTGGTGTCATAAAATTTTTATCATTAATAAAATATTACCTAATGTTCAACAACCAAAAAAGCATTTAAAATCAAATGTGTCTTGAGCCCAGGGTATGACTGGCAGCTCTTGTCATGTGCTACTTCTCTGCTGCCTGTTCTGAGCACAGAGCATATGCTCTGCATTTCACATGTGTCACAGTACAAAAAAACCCTAATTCATTTAATAACTGTCTTAGTTAGGGTCTTACTGCTGTGAACAGACACCATGACCAAAGCAACTCTTATAAAGAACAACATTTAATTGGGGCTGGCTTACAGGGTTAGAGGTTCAGTCCATTATCATCAAGGTGGGAACATGGCTGCATCCAGGCAGGCATGGTGCAGGAGCAGCTGAGAGATCTACATCTTCATCTGAAGGCTCCTAGCAGAGTACTGGCTCCCAGGTAGCTAGGATGAGGGTCTTAAAGCCCACACCCACAAAGCCACACTTACTCCAACAAGGCCACACCTACTCCAACAAGGTTACACCTTTCAACAGTGCCACTCCCTGGGCCAAGCATATACAAACCATCATAATAACCATATATAAACATTCCCTATGTGCCCATCTTGTAAAAATAGTAACTCATAATAACCATATGGAATTGATAACCTTCATTCTGTAGAGGTAATTGAGACACAGAGAAGTTAATGAACATTAAAAATCACTTAGTAATAAAAAGGAAAACCCCAACATTTCAATGGAGAAAACCTGCCTCAAAATTTCATGCTTTTAAAATCATTAAAGTGAAATAATTTTATTTATTTATTATCTCTAGAGATCCCTTTACTACTGGCTAGTTTCTCTTCTCAATCAAATTCCCTAAACCTAAGATCTAATCCAGTATATTCAATGCATCCTTTGAAAATGTGAGTGAAATCTCCCTCTCTGGGGCACAGAGACACCACAGAAAGCAGCAGGAAGAGGGATCTGCATTATTAATTCCTGGTGATACCCCTCTCCTGGGCAAGAAGAGAGCTAGGAGAACTAGGTCGTCCATGCTACAAGCCTGTCTTACAAAATTGTCTGTTAACATGATATGGATAGTGGTAACTCCAACTAGTCCTCTTGGTGATGGGACCATGCCATTAGGAGATGTAGCCTTATTTTCAAGGTGATTGACAGCTAGTGACATCATGTTACATTCATGAGATGTCTTATGTCTTGTCATTGCCCACTGTGGTGGTCCTAGCAAGACTCATCCTCCCTTATATCATCTGTTCTCCACGGGAATCCATGAACTCTTGGGTATATGTAGGTTCTCCCATTTTTTAGTGGCTATCAAGTAGGGCAAATTGTCCTGGTCCTTCTGCCCCGGCACACACATGTTTCTCTCCCAGCAGAGGGATCAACTGACTGAGCAAGCACATAATCAAGAGACAGAAATGCCAGTGGTCTCTCCTTATAGTAGATCCCAAATGCTAGAGGCAATTCTTTTTTTGGATTTCCTGACTTGCCTTTGATAGACATGTAGTGGAAAGACAAAGACTACATGGCCCAGATGGTGCCTTCGTTCTTCCTAGACCTCTGTGTGTGAGAAACACTGTGCCCCAGACTGTACATGTTTTTCCCACTCTGCTCCCTGGAATGCAAGCTCTTGAGCTGTTTTAACAGTAAAGGATACTGTAAGGGAATCCATTTTGAATGAGCGCCATACTGTTTCTCTTGACTCCTTTTTTTCTAAGTTTTCCCCCTTTGATTAGATTCTGTAAGCATATTAAAGGCTCTGGGAATTTCCTAAGATGTCTCTGTCTGTGCTTTAACTTAGCATTTCTCAAACTAATTTGACTATAAACTTCATTTTGCTCCACATATACTGTCCTGGTCACAAGCCCTAGCAACAAACGCCTTTGTCCTGGACCCCACAAATAACGCGCATTCCTAGGACCTGGAGAAAGGCAGTCATCTATTGCTTTTCCAGCCTCTGCAGCCTCCCCAAACTCCAAGGTGACTATGTGAAAACACAATGAAAGTATGTGGGTGACGCTGCTGGAGTGTGGGTGCGATCAGCTGGCTAGAAGTCTGGAGAAGAGCCAAGTGGGCGAAGCACTTAGGTAAGAGAAAAGAAAAATGAATGCGCCAAGCCCTTCTCAGATAGCTGGAAACAGTCTGTCTTTACATAACCAAACATCTTTCCCTGGTGGAGAGAGACTTCTTTTTCTCTTCTTTCTTTGTATTATGAGTCAGCAAGGCATTTACCAACAACCGATGGTGGTTGAAAAACATTTTGTGGACTCAACCATTAAAATTATGTCCTAAAAACCATGTGACATCAATACCTTGTATTTGTAACTAGATGGGCATTTTAAGCTAGAAAGGCAAATACTTTTCATAAAAAAATTTGTTTAATCCTATAGGTGCAGTAGTGGCACACATACCTTGGCAGTAACCAGTGGCCCTCTAATTGGACTTAAGACCCTCATAACAAGAGGGATACTATGTGTGATAACAGAAATCTAGCTAAGAGACAGTAAAACCATGATACAGAAAATAATATGTAGTGAAACTGAAGTATTTTGTAGCATATTCTATGCTAATGATCATTTACATAAACTAACCCATTATAATGAAATGCATGGCAGGTAAACTTGCTGACTTGTTTCTAAAGCTTATTTGAAAATATTGTTCACAATTAAAGTTGTTACAGCTCAGGCAAAACAGTGAGGTTTTTTTTAACTTTAATTTAAAAAAAAAAAAAAATCCATGTCTACAAGTGTTTTGTTATTGTTGTTGTTTGGTTGTCTGCTTGGTTTTTTGAGACAGGATTTCTCCGTGTAACAGCCCTGGCTGCCTCTCCCTCCTGGGTGCTGGGATTAAAGGCATGAATCACCCACCACTCACAGCTTTTTTTTTTTTTTTTTTTTTTTTTTTTTTTTTTTCTGTCTATGAGTAGTCTGCCTACATGTATTTCTGTGCACTGCAAACAAGTGTAGTGGCCGAAGTAGCCAAAAGAGGACATTAGATCCCTGAACTGGAGTTTCATATGGTTACAAGCCATCATGTGGGTACTGGGAACCAAACCCAGGTACTCTGCAAGAGTAGACTGTGCCCTCAATCACTGAGCTCTCTCTCTCTCTCTCTCTCTAGTCTGTCTTTTATTTTTAGCTATTTGTTTGTTTGTTTGTTTGTTTTTTAAGAACAAGTATTTGCTTGGTTGCACATTCTGGCCCTGACCTCCTAGACCTAAGTGATCCTCCTGCCTCATCCTGCCAAATAGCTGAGAACTCTGGTGTGTGTCACTGTGTTGTACTCTGAGATCGCTTTTTAAAAACATCTCTTGTGCTTTGCATTCCTTGAAAATGCCTTGTGATTAAAGACCTGGTTCCTCAGGCAAAGCTGCCAGGTGGTGGGACTTTTGCAAGTGGGGCTTCATGTCATTGGGGGGTGTCCTCAGCAAGATGGCAGGTAGGCAGGTACCAGTTCCTCCCAACTCCTCTTTTCTCTCTTCCTCATCCTGGATCAGGTTTGATGCCTGCTGCTGTGTACTTCAACCACTGCTCTCTGCCATGATGGGTCAGATCCAAGAACTGAGCTAGTGTTGATACCACACACTTGAACTTCCAAAACTGTGAGCTAAATGAACCTCTCCTTCAGGAATAGCCTGTGTCTGGTATTTCATTCCAGTGATAAATAGCTAGTCAATATACTATTGAAGAATTGCAATAGGGTATTATAGACTTAGTTATATCTGTTTCCACATTATTGTCAATAAAATGCACCTCATAAATCTTGCTTTTGCTAAGATAAAGGAAGTAAACAATGAAGGAAAATACAAAATAATTGATTAGTCATATATGCTCTTTATTATTTATCCAAAAACATCACTTGGCCAACAACAGATGAAAAGACAGACATATCTGAGCCTATTATATTTTATAAAATACAGTGTCATGTAGTCCAGGCTGACCTCCAACTTGATATGTACCCAAGACTGACCCTGATATCATGATCCTTCTGCCTGTATTTTGCAAAGCCTGGAGTTGCAGCTGTGCACCACACCTGGTCAGATGTGCTTAATAATCATTGAATTAATCATTATTGATTTCTACCATCTTTCAGATGCATAAAGAATTTTGTCATTTTGAAGATGTTTGTCAAAGTAAGTAAATAATACACATTTTATCTAACTGTGTTGTTGCGATTCATAAGCTATGCAGCTGCAACTGACACCCTTGACTTGGGTCTTGGACGTATTCAGAATAGGCCTATGTTTACTTATGAAGAGCCTAAAAGACAGTCTTTCTTGGAACAACTGTTTGGGAGGAGTTGATGTACAGTTTTCCGACTCTGTTTTCATTTCACCATGATGTACTGCTGACATCTTTCACTATGCTTTGTCTTCCCATCAAACTTGATTATCTTCACAGTAATTGCATGGGTTGGTTCACTGAATTTTCTGTCATAATATGCAGCATTAGCCCAACATCCTTTTGTTCCTGCTGTGAGTTCCTTGACCGATGATGTTTATAATTCAGTATTCCACATCATCCATCAGCATGCTATGGTTGTGGGATCTAAGGCCTCAGATGGCTATTAATGGTCTCATGAACTTCTGTTTTGTCTATAGTATCTACATCCATTGCTGAGGGGAAGGCAGATTATTTCCTACTGATCCTAAGGGCACTTTCAAGATGCATCTTCTATCCTGCTCCAGGTGGCCATTACCAATGGTTTGGAATTGGCACAGTGGATGAAACCTATTTGCCTTTTCCCTAGCCCAAAGTTGGGTCAGTTTATGATAGACTCACAGCAACATAACTGAATCAAACAGTCTCCCTTAGGGGAAGTCTAAATGTTACTGATAAGTGACCTTTAATGACCTGAACAAGATTCTGAGTTTCATCTAAGAATTCTCTCTCCCTTAGAATCTTAGAATTCTCTAAGAATTCTCTTCTGAAGTCATGTTGAAAAAGACAACTCCCTCTCATCCTTTAGGGACTTGTTCAAAGAAAGAAACACCAGGCATGCAAGCACTTGTGTGGCACCCAGTTCACAATGTTTAAGCCATGCTTCCAAAACTCAATAAATGCTTTTATTCTGAAGTAACCTTATTCAAGCATAGTTGTAGCGAAGAAAATCTTGTGTGCAGCTTGATGAATTAGCATGAAATGAACATACCTGTGCAGCCAATCCCGTGAGAAATAAACACTCAGCACCCCAAAGTCCCCATGCCCTTCCAAATTCCATCTTTCTACATAAAAGCAACCTCTGTTGCTTCAAATGCCATTGACCAATTCTGAACTTGGTGTCAGGGGAATGGCATGGGATTTGCCCTTTCCCATGCCTGGCTTCTTCTGTTTGACATTCCAATACAGTCCGTGCTACTGCATATAGTGGCCATTTGCTCTCCATTCCCATGTGCTATTATATGATTGTCTCACGGTGCATTCATCAGTTCTAGTGCTGGCTTACTTCCAGCTCTTGACTACCATGAACGATGCTGCTGAGAAACCTGTTGTGCCTGACTTCTGTTGCGCATGTGTTCTCATTCATAAAGAGTAAGGCACTTCAACTGTGGTGGATAGCTCCAACCTCAGTGAAAATTGACCACACGATTTCAAATTTGTTGTGGTGGAGTCCCGTCTTAATCTGTGGTCAACTGTGGTTGGAAAAATAAATGAAAAAAATTTCAAAAGTAAATAATTCACGTTGAAACACCTCTTTATCACAGCACAGTGTTATGATTAGTTTGCTCTCTGATTGTTGTTAATCGCTCACTGTGCCTAACTTATAAATTAAACTTTGTCGTAGTATGTGTGGATGAGAAAAAAACAGAACTTAAATAATCTATTACAGATAAACTAACTGGTCAATCTGATCTGGGCTGTCTTCAACTAAGACTCCCTTCTCAGAGGACTCTAGGCTGTGTTGGCAGTTAAAGCTGACTAGGACATCTGGTTTTTACTATATAGCCCAGGCTGGCCTCAAACTAGTAGTAATCCTCTCAGTAGAGCCTTCTGACTGTTAGGGTTATAGGTATATGCTACCACACACATTGTCAATGACCAGCCTTGGCTTGGAGATGGGTTCTAAGAGAATAGTTGTCTGGGAGTGCTGATGAGAATGACTTGAAGTCAAATCTTGGTTTCAAGCTGACGACCAGTCTGCTTCTATGTTCTGCTTTCTCTCTGGAGATTTTTATATTCTGCTTGCTTGCTATTCTAAGAGATCTCTCTGTCCATGTCCTGCTTGTGTGTGTGTGGGGGGGGGGGCATGAGAAACAGAGAGAGACAGAGAAACAGAGACAGAGAGACAGAGAGAGCTCTCCAACCAGTTCTCTTTTTATCCTAAATTTTTTTCTGGATAGCTCATCTCCTGCAGAACACAGGTCCAGTCTTTTATTTTACATTTCAATCCAGTCATTTACTCCTGTTTTCCTTTTGATTATCTTATGAATCAGTATCTTGTGACCCCAGCCCTTATGAATCATGACCCCAGCCCTTTGATTCTTAGGAGACAGCAAACATACCTTGTTTCTTAACATTGCAAAAGAATTCAGAGATCTGTCTGTCTTTGTTAAACACAGACAACCTTACCCTGCAATTACCATTTCCACCACATCTGAGCCTAACCTTGCTCTGTCTTAGGTTGATCCTGAACTCAGGAATCTACCTACCTGCCTTTGTATCTTTCTGACAAGCTGGCTCATAGTATAGCTACCTCTCTGTTACTTTAGATCTGTGAAGCCCCTCAAATAATTCATAGTGCATCCTTATTTTTTGCATAGTTGAGAAACTATATATTTTTGAACTCATGTATGTAGAACTCTTTCACATAGCTTTAAGGGCTGTCCTGAAGGTCCCAGTGTTTACCATTTTGCTGAGAAGTAGCAGCACCTCAACCGCCAGAGCCATGCTGTTTCTAATTATCATGGAGTCATTAAGGTTAACAGGGAGGATGTTCCTTAGAGGAATGTGAAATTTGTATGTTAGTATACAAACAAGCCTTCTGCCCACAGCAGCTGTCAATACCAGGTCCCTGTCCCAGGGGCAGGAACCATGTCACTCTGTCCCCACCAGGGCCACACCAGGCTCCCCAATACATATGTGGGTTAGTAACTGATCTTGCAATTTTATCTCATAGTCTGTCAGTCTACTTTCATCCTAAAACTTACTGTCTTGATCACTGTATATTAAATTAATATTGAGAAAATATTAATATCTAGTAATATCAATCCTTCAAATTTTTTCTTTAATATTTTCAATGTTTTCTTGTTCCTCTTTGGTACACTACATTTTACATAAGTTTTAGAAGCAAAGATCCATATTGTTAGGGTCCAAGAATCACTGAAGAATGATACCCCAGACTCAAATAGTATGCAAAAGCAAAGACCATTTATTCAGCTGAATTTCCTGCACACAGGGAATTTTCCTGTTTGGGAATTGAGACTCCTAGTGGGCTCAAAGGCCCACCTTTGATTGTCAGTTAGGGGAATTCCGGGGAGGGGTATGTGCCCTTTTACCCTGATTGGTTAACTAGGGGTCTGACAGATTCTAAAATTGGTTAGGCTCTGAAGACCTCCAGCGGGGGGGGGTTGGGGGGGGGTCACTTATTCATTCTAGCTACCTATTCTTACTTCAGGCCAGATGACAAGGTGTCCTCAGTTTCGCTGCCTGAGGCTGTGATTGGCTGACCACAGGTTCCTGGATCCCTGGGAAACAGAAATTTAGGTCTAGTCTCCTAAACTGTCAGTTTGCAGCCTGTCATGAAGTCAGCCTGGCTCTGAGCTTAGTCCCCTCAATATAACTCAAAAAGCACTGGGGTTTTAATGTGGGTTAATTAGCACCCATAGATCAGTTTAAGGCGGAATAATATTGAGTTCCAGGAAATGTACACGAAATTCCACTGATATGGTGGTATTATAATTTCTCTATATAATGCTTTATACTTCCCTGTTTAGGGCTCTTATAATGTTTCACTAATTTATTCATAAGTAGTTGATTTTTGGTATTATTTCAAATGATGACATAGTTAAAATTCCATTTTATAATAGTTGCTGCATAAAGAAATACATTTATTTTTCTTTCAAGTTAAGAACATTTATGTTTATGTGTGTTTGTGTGCATGTATGTCTGTGCACCATGTGAGTGCAGGGCCCACAGAAGCCTGGACAGAACATCAGATCCCCATGTGGGTGCTGGGAACCAAATCTGATCCTCTAAAGGAGCAGCCAGCGCTCTCAACCTCTGAGTCATCTCTCCGGCCTCTACAGTTAATTTTTCTGAAGCAACATTTTCACTAATAAACTTGCTGAATTTACTTCTTGATTCAAATAGCTACCGGTTTTTAAAATTACTACATGCATAATTATATTTAAGTTTTTAAAAGTGGATTTATTATTTTCCAACCCTGTGGGTTTTTTTTTTCTTACCATATTTCACAGGCCAAGAACTCTAGAATGGTCTTAAATACAAGAAATAGTATCAGATCTTTTTTGTTCATGTTTCTAGAGAAAGTTTTCAATATTCTACCTCTAAATGTGATGGTTTCTGCAGGTATTTTATGGATATCTTGTATTTGAGTTAGAAAAGCCCTATTTCTAGTTTTCTGCGATATTTTAGACTTTTAAAAACTTAAACACTTTCCCTAAATCCCTTTATAGAGTCATGGGTTTTTTTTTTCCTCCTATAATCTATTAATGTGATGACACCAGTTGGTGTTGGGATAATGCCTTATGTTTTGTGTAAAGCTTGTCTTTGTATTATTTAAATACTGATTTCTGTACCAGCAGAGAGTTGAGTACAGGCCAGACTTTGGTATTGTTATTTTTATGAAGTATACCTATCTCAGTGTTTTGTAAACATCTTCTCCATCATCTTCTGACTGGTTTAATAAAGAGCTGAATGGCCAGGCTGGAGAGATGGCTCAGCGGTGAAGGTCATGAGTTCAAATCCCAGCAACTACATGGCTCACAACCATCTGTAATGAGATCTGATGCCCTCTTCTGGTGTGTCTAAAGATAGCTACAGTGCACTTATATATAAAATAAATAAATAAATTTTTTTTAAAAAAATGAGCTGAATGGCTTATAACAAAACAGGAGAGGATAATCTGGCAGAGATAGGAACTCTGGGAAAGAATTAGGCACAGGAGATTGGCCAGCCAGAAATGAAGAAGCAGGTGCCAGTGCTGAAGAGAGGTAACAAGCCACATGGCAGAAGGTAGATTAGTATAAAGGAGTTCATTTAAGTTATAGGAGATAGTTGGGAACAAGCCAAACCTAAGGCCAAGCTTTCAAAGTTAATAAAGGATCTCTTCATCATTACTTGAGTGGCTGGCAGGTTGAGACAGTCGGTGATAAGTTGGTTTTCAAATGTCAACTTGCATTCTAGATTTATTTTAATTTGTTGTACTGGATTATCCTTTTTGTATATACCAGAATTTGGTTTGATATTTAGTTGGGTTTTTTTCAGTTATGAGAAACTGGTGTGAAGTCTCCCTTTCCCATGTTATACTTGTCAAATTCTGATATTAATATTGTACTGTGTCATTAAACAATTTGGTAAATTCACCCTCTTTGTAGGCTCTGGTTTTGTATGGTATTAGCATTGATTAAGCCTGCTATATAAGCCTGAATTTCTTTGACAGATTTTATATTATAGATGCAATTTATTTCTCTGGAAGATACAGGACTATTCTCACTTCTCTTTCTTCTTGTGTCAACTTTGTAAGCTGTGCTTTCCCAAGACATTGACGATTTCAACTAATATTTCAAATGCATGGGCATTGAGTTGTCCATAATGTCCTTTACGTTAGATATCCATAGGATTTGAAGTTATGTACCATTTTAACACTCATATTTGTTTATTACACTTTCTATCTTGATCAAATTCTACAGTGGCATGTGCATTTCATTATCCCTTGCTTTGTCAAATCACTATATTTTTATCATATATTTATTCTCCTTTTTGTGTCATAGTTTGGGTTTTTTTCTCCTGGCTTTCTTGAGATAGATCACTGCTTTTCAGCCTGCTTTATATGATATGAATTTAGAATTCTCTAAACAGCTTTAACTTGAGCTTTCAAGTATAGATATATTGTGTTTCCAATATTATTCATTCAAAATAAATTTTAATTTCCATTGTTATTTCTTCCTTGAATCATGTATTATTTAAAACTGGAAATAAAAATATTGTTTAATTTCCAAGTTCCTAGGAATTTCCTAATATTCTAGTTACTGATGCATAGCTCTATAATCAGAGACTATACCTTGTCTAATTTTAAAAAGCTAAAATTTTAAGATATTGGAAATTACCTTACTACCCTGCATATGGTCAATGTTCCATATGCATACCTGGAACTGTGTCTTAAGTATATTAATAAAGTTACATTTATTACTTGTGTTTGTTTGTGTGTGTGTGTGTGTGTTCATGTATGGTGTGTGAGTTTAGGTAAACATAAGCCACTAGTGGAGATCAGTGGGCAGCCTCCAGAGGTAGATCTCCATTTTCTACTTTAAGAGAGGGTCTCTCAATGTTCATCTGAGTCTATGCCACACTAACAAGCTGAACTTCAAACTTGCAAAGATTCTTAGATCTCAACCTCTCCTCTAACGCTGGGATTACAGGTGCAAGCTACTGCGTCTGGTTTTGAGTTCTGAAGATCTGAACGCGTTTATTCTTGCACAAGGGCTAACCACTGAGCAATCCTCACAGGTCTACTCCTGTTATTTTAATTATCTATGGCTTTACTAATGCTTTTCGCAGTACTAGTGATGGAATCCAGGGCTAAGCAAGTGCTCTGCTATTGAACTATAAAACCTTTCTCACAGACTTTATAAAATCTATGTATTCTATAAGTTCCTAAGAGAATTATATAGAAATCTCCAACTATGATTGTAAATTTCTCTATTTTTCTTTAGCTGTCATATTTTCTTTATATATTTTGAGATATGTCATTAATCTATACAAATTAAGCATTTCATTTATTGGTCCCTTTGTTTTTATATACTATCTCTTTGTAGCAGCATTTCTCAAATATGCATATTGATATAGGGGCGGGATAATTAATGTCTAGTAACACCCTTTTCCTCAATAAACTACATGGTAGTAGCATCCTCAGCCCAAACAGTGACAATCAGAAATATCTTTAGGTATTGCCAAATGTCCATGGTGGTAGACACTTGGTGGTAATCACTCCTGGTTATGTACTACCTAATTTATAGTAATGTTTTGTTCCTTACAGTCTATTTTGTTTGATATAAATAGAACCACTTTTAGTTGAATTTGCAAGTGTCTTTGCCTATCCATCATTTTACCTTTCAGTGTCTTTATTCATGCTATCTCTCAGTGGTGGCTTATACCTACAGTCCCAACACTTGGAAGGCTGGGGCAGGGTGACTGCAATGAGTTCAAGGTCAACCTGGATGACAAGTAAAACTTTCTCAAAAAAGAGGAGTGGGAGAAATCTCCTGTGAGTGGTACAAAGTTGCCTTTTTAATTCAGTTTGGCAATCTTTTAATTGGAAAATTTGTCACTTTATCCTTGGTGTGATCATTGATGTACATGAGTTTATAGGTTCTGTGTAATTATTTCATATTCTATGATTTTGTTCTTACTTTTCCCCATTTGGGGGTATGGGGTATTGTAACGGTAAATATTTAGAAAAGCCCTGGCTCGGGCCAGCTATGTAATCAGCAGGGTGGCTCTGCTTAGCAACCTTCGAGGAAAACGGATGAGCTGAAAGCAGTCCAGGGTAACAATTTATACCCAAAGGTTAGATATTGGGTAATAATTCTAATTGTGTGGGCATCTTGTTAATTGATCATTTCCAAATATATAAATCCATTGGCTAATCTTTAAGTTTTAAGAGTCTTCATTCTACCGGGTACCACGAGCGTGGCAGATATTATCAGGGGCTCAGCCAAACTTTGTAGGGGCAGCGTGGTGGGTTGGCAGAGCCAGCCTCCACGCGTCTCGTGGGTCTAGCTTCAGCGCGCTTGGCCTCTGGCTGCTTCCAGTGCGGTACATGGCGGCGGGATTTAAGCAGATCTGCCCTGCTGATTAGATAGCCAGCCTGTGCCACGGCTTTTTAAAATATTTACCGTTACAGGTTATTTTTGTTAGTCTGCGCATTTAATTATTATTTCATTGGTAATTATCCTAAAAGTCACGTGTATCTTTGTTAGAATTTAGTATCTTAGTACCTTTGTTAATTCTTCATATCCTAGGAATTATTCCATTCATCACAATCACATGTATTTTAAGATTTTTACATTGTGTGTGTGTGTGTGTGTGTGTGTGTGTGTGTGTGTGTGTGTGTGTCTGTCTGTCTGTCTGTCTGTCTGTGCCTACCTGAGTGCAGGTAACCATGAAAGCTAGAGACATCAGATTCTCTGGAGCTTAAGTTACAGGTTCATCTTCTCTTCAAGAGCACTACCTACTATTAACTACTGAGTAAACTACCCTTCAGCCTCATTTAAAATTTTAATCGCTGCATAAAATTACCCATGATTATGGACTATTGTGATTTTTAAAAAATTTTAGCCTTTATTTGTATTTTATGTGTATTGATGTTTTGCCTGCATGTATGTCCATACAGCATGTGTGTACAGTGACTGCAGAGGCCCGAGGAGGGTGTTGGATCCCCTGGAATTGAAGTTACAGAAGATGGTGAGCTGCCTTGTGGATTCTGGGAAATAAACCTGGTCCCTCTGTAAGATCAACAAGTACTCTTAACTGCTGACTCACTTCTCCAGCCCTCCCTACTCCATGTTTTGGATTTAATATAGACATTTTTATATCCCTCATGAATTCTGTGTGCATATTCTGTGTGTGGGTGCACATGGAGTTGTATGTGCATGCATGTGGAGGTCCAAGGCTGATGGTGAGAGTATTCCTTGCTTCTTCTGCAATATTCATCAAGGCAGGGTCTCTCAAATGAACTTAGAGCTCACCTTGATGAAATGGCTAGTGTACCAAGCCAGCTTGCTCAGGGGATTCATCTCTACCTTACAAACATACCTTACAAGCATTGTGACTACAGACAAGACACCAAAAGCACCCAGCCTTTACACGGGTCTAAGGATCCAGACTCGGTCTGCATGCTTGTGCAGTGAGCACATTATTCACCGAGGCATCCTCTCAGTCCTCCTTAGGAACACCTTAGGAACTCTTCGAAAATATTTATAGTTAATTTATTCGCGTGCATGGGTGTTTTGTCTGGATGTCTTTGTCCACATGCTTTCCTGGTATCCACAGAGGCCAGAAGAGGGTGTCAGACCTCTGGTACTGAAGTTGCAGATGGTTGTAAGCTGTCCTGTGAATGCTAGGAATCAAACCCAGGTTCTCTGTAAAAGCAGCTAGTGCTCTTAACCTCTGAATCATCTCCACTGACACCTTTTTATGAATTCCTAATTCACCATATATAGCTCAAGTAAGCAATCACTGCCTAAGCAAAGCACTCCACTTTCATTTTGATTTGCTGCGATATTTGTTCTCTCAATTGTCTATTTCTTCTGCATCTTACTGCTTCAATTCAGGGCCACGTTGGTTTTGCCCGACTATCTCTCATTAGTATTTCATTTAGTATAAATTTGATGTTGATGAGTTCTCTGGATGTCTATTTCTACAGTCTTTTTATTTCTCCTTTATTTGAAAGCTAACTTGATTTAGAATTTTTGGCTGCTACTTATTTCTGTTGATAAATCAGCACCTTGTCTTGTGCTGTATCTCTGAAGATAATGATGTTTTGCGCATCTTTTTTTGTGTAGACACATCCTGTCTATGTGTTCCAATGATTTTATGATAAGATTAAGCTGTCTTCCTGATTGGCCTTCAAAATACTTTTTAATCCATGTCTTCCTCACTAAGTCGATTTAGGCTGCTATAACAGAGGACTCTCAAAGGCAACTGAAAAGCTCACCCTTCTTATATAAGCATTCGTTGCTTTTTTAACCCTCTGGAGGTCCTTTGTGAATTTTCTTAGAGGATCCAATATGGCTTACTCATGTGACTGACAACCCAAATGTGGAGACAGTAAGAGCTCGTAGCTGTTCAGGCTTTTCTCCTCACTCTATCTCTCACTTTGTCTTTTTAGTATCTTACCCATCATCTATTTTGGTCACCTTTCTACTGCTGTGATAGAACACTATGACCAAAAGCAACATTTTGGGGGCTTACACTTTCAGGTCACAGTCCATCCCTAAGGGAAGTTAAGGCAAGAACTCAAGCAAGAATTTGAAGCAGAAACCATGGAGAAATGTTGCTTGCTGACTTGATGGCAGGCTCATGCTTACTTAGCCCAGAATCATCTGCTCCAGAAATGCTACCACTGATAATGTGCTCCCCACTACCACATCAAGTAACAATCAAGACAACCCCCCACAGACACAGACATGCCCACGGGCCAGTCTGATCTTGCAATCCATCAAGTCAGACTCATTTCTCAGGTAACTGGATAGGCTGTGTCAAGTTGACAGTTAAAGCTAACTAGGACACCATCTCTCTCCATATGCCCTCTCCACAGCATCAAAATATTCATAATTCTTGACACAGTGTTGGGACTCTAAGAGGATAAAAGTGAAAGCACAACACCTCTGGATGTCTGATCCTGGAACTATCAAAACACGATTTCCTCTACGTCTTTCACTCCACATCTTGAGATACCCAGAATCTCAGCCTTCAAAGAATCCTGCACCACTACTTTCATGACTTTGCATCTGGTACCATCACTCTTTGCTCTCTGTGATCCTAGGTCTCTAGAATATGACTGGTACATACCAGCATTCAACAACTATTCACTGAATAGATGAAGGAATGCATGCTAATATTGATCTAATGCTTTCTTCATAACCATACACATTAGCATTAGAACAATGCTAGCGGGGTTGGGGATTTAGCTCAGTGGTAGAGTGCTTGCTACAAGCACAAGGCCCTGGGTTCAGTCCTTAGCTCTGAAAAAAAAAAAAAAAAAGACAAAGAACAATACTAGCAAAAATGACAGGCAATTTTGTAGATTCTTTGAGTGCTCAATGTATTCTACACCTGAATCTCTCCTCCCCAAGTAGCAACTAATTTATTAAACTTACCCTCTTTCTTCCTCAGTCTGGAACAGGACGGTGAAGGAGTAAGAGTTGAATTGACCTCAGTGAAATAGGTTTTAAGCTGTGTCTCAGAATTCCCAACTCCTGCAATAGTCCCAGGCAGTCCATGCAGCATCTTCAGAGGCTTTTGCTACGTCCTAGATTATTATGAGAGCATCCTCTGTTTATCTGCTTGCTGGCCTCAGTGTGGTTACTTATGTTACCCACCCCCACTCTAATGCTCAGATGCTAATACTGTTGGGCCCCTAACCTCTCCCATTCTAGCCCATGTAGGCTTTTGGTACCTTCTGTCCACTTAACACTGCTTCCAATGCACACTTGATTAGGGGGTTCTCTCAGGCAGTTTGCTATGACTTTCAAGATGAGTTACGGGCATTTAAGAGATGCTTCAAATAGCAAAATCAGTTGAAATGGCCTGATGCAAAGTCGCAAGAGCTCTCTCTTCTAACATAGTTACTGTACATGTTGAATTAGGCCCAGCTTTCCCAGACTCCCCTTTCAGTTACTTTCCCTTTGTCATGTTAACAATTAAAGAGCAGTTACTGTGTGCTCAGCACTGTCTAAATTTTATATATATCATATATATATGAAATATACAAAATTTTTATATATGACATTATATTATATAATTATAAATATGTAATATAATTACATTTACATATAATTTTATATAATTATTTATATCCTACCTCACACATAATTTCAGACAAAGGAATACATTTTTGGTAATTGGAATGGGTGAATTTAAGGGCAGGATGTAAAGAAACTACAGAACTCTATTGTATGCTAACTAAGATATGAAGGAGAAGGTAAAAGCAGGATCAGCTCAAAATACATGGATGGATATGAGTAAATAAGGATTTGCAAAAATAAATCATGAAGCCAGAGGCAGTGAAATTATTAACCCAGGGGGATTTGAGAATACTGAAATTAAAAATAATCAAAGAACGTGGATGGTATTACAACTTTTGAGTGGATTTCCCTCCAAGTTTTGGAAATAAAATTAATATTTTTTTTTGTTTTTAGATATGGTCTCATATAACCCAGGTTGGATGTACACTCATTTTGTATCTGAGGCTGGCTTTAAATTTTTGATCCCCCTGCCTCTTCTTCTCAAGTGCTAATGTAACAAACAGACCAACTTCTGGGACCACACAGACTAAATAAATACATCAGGTGTTTTTTGTATGGTTCTAATGATACCTCTAAAGGGTTTCGTACCATCTGCTGGATGGTTGAATAGAACATTGTCTGGAATTTCCACAGCATCAGTCCTCTGGAGAAACCAGTCGGAGCTTCAGTGAATGCTGCAGGACAGTGTTTCACCCCCAGCAGGTCTACGTCCAACCTGGCTGCAGACAGACAGGCTCTTAGCCAGGCATGTGGCGGTCCTGGTCATCATCCAAATCAACCCAGAAGGGGATTCCCTGATTCTGTGTTACTAAGTCTGGCTTGGTTAGGACACAAGAGTCGGGCCAATAATACGTGCTGAGCAGTCAGGCCAAGCTCGACTGAAAACAAGAGACCAAGGTTGGGAGAAACATCCACCTTCTCAAAATAACCCAAGTCCTGTCAATTATCCCCCTTCACCTCCCTCTGCCTGCTCGGCTAGTTGTTTCCCCTTTCCATAAACACCAACAGGGTACTGAGACAACCCTCTTCCTGCCTCCTTGGGGACTTTTCTCCACTGGTGACAATGAGCAGTCTGCACTTCCTGCTTCTACAGTTGTGCCTGACGCACCCCAAGCCTTCACTCTGGTTTCTTTCCACAACTCTTCCGTTCCCAACAAGCTCACCCACAACTTCCCAGTCAGCATAATAAATGGGACATCTCCTTCAGCAGCTCACTTATCCTCTCTGTGTCATCTAGCAAGACATTTCCTTTCTTCTAGAACCACTTTAACTCTCTGGCTCCCAGGACGAACGTTTCTCTTCTACGTCGCACTCACCTTCTGGTGACCTGTCTTCAATCGTGTCCATTGCTTCTCTCATTCTACAGACTCCCGGGCGACGCCAGAGCGTCAACCACCATCACTCAAACCTCTACATTCCGTCTTAACCAACAGCCCACTAAATATGAGCCACAGAAATCTCAACACATCATAAACTCACTCATGGCCCTATCTTGCAAACCTGCCTGTTCTTTAGACTACCTCGCCTTTCCAGATGCTGAAGATCCCGTTACTTAACCCAGAAACTGAGGAACCATATGTTAGTCACCATTCTTCCTACTACTTGCCACTCATGAGTTAGCAAGATGTCTGAGACCACATCTTCTCTCTGCCGGTGAAAGCCCCGCTCCAACCGCTCACCCTCAGACCAACCTCTATACTGGCCACCTGAATACTCTGTCTAAACCCAACTATGATCACGTTAATTCCCATCTTAACTTCCCTGCATGGCTTCCACACTGACTACTTCTTTCAATTCTCTCCCCTACTCATGACCACCCTGAGCCCACTGGGAGCCTTGGCCATTCCAGCTTTGGACAGTTAGGGCTTTGGTGGCTTGTCAAGAGATGTGTCTTTGAGGTAAGGATCTAGGAAACACTCCAGGTACCTACAATGTGTGTGACATGATTTCTAGAAGTGAAAAAGCACATTCTCAGGCTCTCGAAGCTGGGGCAAAAAACCTAGACTAATTGTGCAGCAGAAGAGTGGAAAGGGTGAACCTATAGGAAAGGTGTGAGGTGAATTCTTCGCAGGAGAATTAAGAGATGCAGAAAAGAGATGGCCAAGTACAGTGAACAAAGTAAACGCTCCCCAGAAAGTCTACAGACTCTACACCCAGTCACTGGAAGCCCAACATGGAAAGGCTGCGTTAAAAACCCAGTTCTCCAGCACAAGTGAGTGAGGCAGATACTTGGAAAAGCCACTTTCTATAGAGGGGAGAAATGGCAAAGACGGTAATTCACAAAGGAGAGCTGTCTTTTAAATTAGGTGCGGCACCCGCGGACCTTTTAAAGAAGGCAAGTTCACGGGGATGGAAGAGGCAGCATTCACTCATTCAAGAGGCAGATTCAGAAAAGAGTGAGTTATTGTATTTACTTCTCACCAAGGAGAATGCTATAAAGATTCTCATTCCCAAAATGTCTTTTTGAAAGCAGTCAGCTGAAATCCAAATAAAACAACGGTGAATGCACACGTTTGTTGTAGACCTACTGACCTGTATAAAGAAATCTCCAGAAGCTGCTGTCCAGTGTGTTACCAGGATTGAAAACAACTGACTTGTCAGGGTAAGTCCTTTGCACCAAAATTATTGGCCCATGAAGCTTCCACACAGAGAAGCATAACTTAGGCTATGGGCACTGAACCATACAGGTCTATGTTCAAAACCCGACTGTGCCATCCTGTTGGTGAGGACCGGCCTTGACTCCAGTGAAGTAGCTCACCCTAGGTGGGTCAGGATGCATTGTTAAGGCAGACCTGGGGCAAGAACCTAAGGAAGTCGCTTGTTCTTTCCAGCTGGCTACTGACCAGAGAGCGAGTCTCCTGCACAGCTATCCCCCATGCCTGGGGCACCTTTGACTCCCCCACCCCCCAACTCACCAGAGAGCACCCGCGGAAATGGCCCGTGGGTGAGGGGCAGTCAGATGGGGGTGCAGGCCGCGGGGGGTGGGCACGAGCAGGAGGGGAAAGAGGGGCGGCCGATGGTGATTGGCTAGGATACGCCAGGCAGCTCCCGGCCAAGAACAAAAGAGAGCAGGCGGCGGGCGTCCTCGGAGAAGGCGCTCCCACCCGCCGGGCACTGGCTTCGCTGCTGCGGGAGGACGCACCCACTAGCAGCCCGCGGAGCAAGCCAGGCGGCGCGCGCGGTTTCTCCGAGAAAGCCGGCCGTGCACCTAGGAATTAACCGGCCGGCGCGCAAGGGGAGGGAAGCGGGGCGGGCGAGGGGTGGAGGGGGGGGAATGCTGAGCGCGCGCGAGAACAATAATAAGATCGTGTTTGCGGTCGCTGCCCGAGGAGGAATTCGGAGGAGGCGCGAGGCCCGGAGCTCGCACGGAACCCAGAAGCTCGGCGGGGAGGCGGCGGCTGCATGAGGCTGGCGACGCGGCTCCCGTGAGCAGCGCGCGGCGGTAGCAGCAGCAGCGGGACTCGGCGCGGCCGGACGCCGGCTCCCCTCCCCCGCAGCCGGGCGGGGATCTGTCGGGCCTGCGGTGCCCCCCGCCCACCGCTCGCCGCTCTCCCTCGTCGGAACCGCCGCTCGAGCGCCCGGCTCGAGGCCCGCAGGGAGCGCGGCGCGGTCCGTCGTCCCGCGGAGGGGCGGCCTCCCGGCATCTTCGCGGCGACCAAGGACCAGCGGCCAAGGGAACGACCGGGATGGCGCGTCCGCGGCCCCGCGAGTACAAAGCGGGAGACCTGGTCTTCGCCAAGATGAAGGGCTACCCGCACTGGCCCGCCCGGGTGAGTACAGCGGCCGCGCGCGCGGGCCCGCCCGCCCACCATTTTCCCTTCATGATGGCGCGCCCGCCCCCTTTCCCCATCACCTCGGCTCGAGCCCGCCTCGCAGCCGGCCGCCGCCTGGGCTGAGCCGCGAGCCGCGCTGCGCACCGGGCTCCGGGCCGAGGAGAAGGTTCCGGGCTGCGCCCTCGCCGGCTCGGCGGCCATCCTGACGCCCACGTTCGAAGGCGGGTCCGGCCGGACAGGCCCGACGTCGCCTTCCTCATGGAAGCCGGCGGTGACCGGGAAGCGGGCCCGGGGTGGAGGCGCCGGCGCCGGCTCCCAGCATGGTCCTGGGTAGACGCCCTGCCCCGGGCGAACGTCGAGGCAGGTAGGAAAGCAAAAGGCTGTCCCCTAGCCGGCGAGAGCCGGGGACGGTCGGTCCTAGAAAGGGGTTAGTCGTGCAGAGGCCAGCGGCAGCCTCGTGGCAGCATCTTCGATCTCAGAGCATCCTTCATCTTGCAGACTTGTTGAGTGTTTCCTGGGCGCGATTCCCTGTGCCCCACCTGCCCTCTCATTGTCCGTTACCTCCCTGGTGCCCTGGTTCTTAGAAACCTACACCAAATAGCCTGTCACTGGCTGGTGAGTTCAAGGAGCTCCTTGTGCCTTTTCACCTCCATATTTGTTTTAGGTCTGTTCCTTATTCTTGGCCTCGAACCAAACCCACGACAGCTCTCTTCTTCCTAAATAGCAAGACTGTCGCTAGGTTTTCTCTAGAAAGCATCTGCATTTAATACTCAGCATTCAGTATTTTTATTACGCTCCCTGACTGAGGAAGAATCACTACCGCCTGTGTGTGCACCTTATGTTGAAAAAAAATCAATCACTTTTATCTTTAATTTGTTTAAAATTAATAGTTGGCAGTTGTCTGACTGAAATAAATACAGGTAAAAGATAGTCAAGGCAGCTTGGAGACAAATGTTGATATTCTTGAGGAACAAAAATAGTCAAGGGGAAAGCTGACAACAATTAGAAGTGTGAACTCATGTGTTGTGTGGTAATGAAGTGAAGATAACAAGACCAAGGGGAAAATACACCCATTCACACAAGGAAGTGACATCAAGAGGGGCAGGCTGAAATTCAGTGAAGTTGAGGTAATGGATAGACATAATCATTTTTGAAATCGTTTGTTTTGGCATGGTTTTAAAATGGAAAGGACGTTGGGCCAGGAACTTAGGGGATCTGGAGAGTGGTTCAGGCAGTTAGGAACTAATCATTTTAACTGCCTGCACATCCATTTCTGTAACTTTAAAATAACTATCTCTAGGATTCCTTCCAACACTAACAACCTCGGGCGTCAAGAGGAAAAAACAGTCTTACTCAGATTCCACTCTGATGTGATAAGTTCTGCATGTATGAACTCCAGGTCCTTAAATAAGGCAAAGTTTCAAAGTTGAATTACTGGTTGTTATTGTTTTGTTGTTTGTTTGCTTTAATCTTACAAAATAGTGTATAATACTTGAAGGGCAAGATTTTTGTCTTTAGGGGTCTTTTTGGGAATCCCTGTGTCTGTCAAGCAAATAAACAGCTCTGTGAGGTTGTATGTATATATTTAGGTCACAGTCATGCCATAGAATCTTGCCATGGAAAAGTATCTTCTGAGGGCCAAAAGGAAAATACAATCTCATTAACCTACTGCTGTCACAGGTTGCCCACCTGTGGTAATTAGTGAAACAAAACTGCTACAAAAGTATTTCTAGTTGTATAAAAAAATTCCTAGAAGGTATAATTCCAAACCTATATAAAAAGGGAAATGAGAAAGCAAAAGCCATTAGGTTTTCAGATTTAAAACGATGCATGGAAGAAACGTCCATGTGTTCACTTTTACCTTCTTTTTGTTTTCTTCTTTTTTCTGTAGCTGAGGACCAAACCAAGGGTCTTGCTCTACCACTGAGCTAAATCCCCAACCCCCACATTTACCTTCTTAAGGAAAGTTCTAAGGATCACAAAAACTATAGCAACATTTTGCATTTTCCAAAGAAAGGTAAAGGTTAGGAGAAAAGAGTATTTTGAGACCTCCTCTTGATTACATATGCTTGATTACATATGTTCTCATTTTCATCTCAATTTTATGCAGCATTATCCCTCCTTATACCTGCTTCTACTTATTTGCATTTCCAGTCCTTTCACCTTATATAAAAGCTAGCAATATATGAGGCCCTAAAGAATCAAACCTAAGATGGGAAGATAAGGTTTTGTTTTTGTTTTTGTTTTTGTTTTTGTTTTCATACTATAGGAAGGAGCTTTGGAAAACAAGCCAGAGCTGGTCCATACAGGAATGGAAGAATAATTTCCTTGCTTCTGAGGAACATTTGTGGTTCAGGGAAGCACCTTGTGAGGAATGTGTGTCAAGAGGATGCATAGGAAGAGTTGGATTCCACTCCTGGCGGGCCTTGGTGCTTAGTAGTCTGGCTCTACTTCGATAACTCTTCTGCATTTCAATTTAGTAATAGGGAGCTTATTACTCTCCTTTATCTGTGCTTTCATTTCCTTCAGTCCAAAAGTCCAGTGTAGTGTCTACAGTATTTTGAGAGACAGGGAAAGACAACATTCAAATGACTTATATTACAGTAAATTGTTTTAATTATTCTACTTTATTGTTTCCCTTTACCTAATTTATAAGTTGAACTTTTTCATAGTTATATGCATTTCAAGAAAAAAAACCAATTTTATAGGATTTTGTACTGCCTCATTTTAGATATTCACTGTGAATCTTGAAGCATACTGAGATGATAAGGAGCTACTATATCCCAAAGCAGTGTGCTCAAGCAGATGTCTCTACTTTCTTCTTTATAACTTTATAACTTACATTGTCCCATTTCAAGTTCATATCTGGCTGTTTTTAGCTCTTTCATAAATGTGTTAATTTTCTCAATATTTTACCATGAAAAAAATGGTAAGAGAAGTTCAATTATACAGTGAACATCCATGTATCTTTCACCTAGATTTGTATCAGTTATATTGTAGTATCACATATTTGTTCTTGTATCAATCAATCCTTTTCTCCATATAGCAGTCTACCTTAATTTGATATATTTCAATATATGGTGTAGACATTGTTATAATTTACTCTTAAACAGTTAAATATGCTTGTCATTAACTAGAGATCAACATATTTAATGAATCTTTTTTCCTTATAAGGCAAAATTTATACAGAAGGAAACTTAAATGTACATTCACTAAATTTGACCAATATATACACTAGACTATATGTGACACAATAAAAATATCTACCAAGATATAAATTAGTTGCAGTAACTACGAAATTTCTCTTGTGTCTCTTCCCAGCAGATGTCTTCCTCCCTTTTCTCCCACCATTTATCTCTGTTATTTTAACATGAAATAGCAACTATTTCTTTGACTGTTGTGTATGGCTTTAAATACTAGTTCATTTGTGCATAAGGATTTGTTAACTTAATACTAAAAAAAAAATATGTGCACAAGGATCTGAACTTTTGATTGAGTTATCCTGTTGGTAAAATTGGAGTGTACATCTCTAATACATGTAAATTTATCTTAAAATATAATACATATATAAAATATAATACATCCTTTTATTTTATACTACTACTATGTACCTTGTAAAGTAAACACCAAAATGATCCAAAGGGGATGAAGTAAGAATATTTTATGGTTCAAATGTTTTATTGTCAAAATATTAACAGTAATGTATTAGATCCATATTTTTAAGCCTTAGTTTTTAGAATATTTCTGGTCTGTACTTTGTGGGACCCAAATGATCAGATAGCCTTGTAGTTTTTAATCTTCCAAAGAGGAGTTTTATTTTGTTTTGTTTTTCTGAGGGTTTTTTTAGATTACACTTGCCAGTTGAGTCATTTTTAAAAGTTGTTTGCTTGTATTCATTAGCATTGCCTGTGTAGAGCTTTCTTAGTTATTTGTCTGTTTGGTGAAAGGTAGTTGAATTAAATAAATATTCTATAATTCTGTCCAACCAAGCTCTCATAACTGTAAATAACAGTAAGCCTAAGCTAAATAAATACAACTGTTCTGAGTACGGACATTAATGTTCATTCATATATTAAATGACAATGAAACTTACTTTTTAGATTTAAAAAAAATTAAAATAGTGTTTTCTTCCCACACACCCACCCCATTCACCTTGTGAGTGAGTTATGAGCAGTCTGTGTTACAGAGTACAGAGAATAGCCTCAAAGCTTTTGTGCTTCAATGGAAGAGCCTTGTAAAGTTGGAAAACTTGATACTATGGACTTCAGTGGCAAATCATGTGCTTTGCAATCCCTCGTTCTCCCCTCTGCCCCAACCTATTCTCAGGCATGTTAGCCCATGCCTTTAGTCCTGCTACTCAGGAGGCTACCACAGGAGGATGGCTTGAGTTCAGAAAGCTTAAGGACAGACTGTGTAACATAGTGAGACACACACCTCCTCCCCATCTCAAAGTTTCAATGAATATATTTTTATATAAACTCTTAAACACTGTTCATAAGTAATTAATATACTCACTTTCAAAATCTGAAATTGAATACAAACCTACTTTGTGGCCTAGCAGTCTGTTGTCTTAGAACCAAGAAAAGATAAGTGTTTGTGTCCAGCAAAAGGTCTAAAAGTGTCTGCACACAGCAGCATACTCATAATAGACTGTAGAAACAACCCAGTGCCCCTCAGAGGAGGCTACTGTGTCAAGTAGTACTGATACTAATACCCACAAAAACTATAAAGGTGAGCCAAAGAAGGCAGGCATGGCAGTATGCTGAGTAGAAACCTATTTATATAATGTTCAGAAACAACCAAAGCTTCACAGTGACTGCGCGGGCAGTGGGAGCCGTGCTGCAGCTGTCCTGTGCCTTCATCTCCTGGTGCTGGATAAGCCAGAGCTCACAGAAAGCATGTCTTTACTGTACTGTAATGGAATTCTGTCTTAATTTTTAGAAACACATTTTTGGGCAGTATGTGGTATTACAACCTCTCTCACACATTTTATATGAGGTGAGGAAACAGAAAGTGGTCCTATAAGCTACATGGATTAGATTTCACCATTTTTAGTGTTCAGTGTTTTGTTTTCCTTTTACTGCTGGAGATTTAGCTCAATGGTAGTGCTCACTTCGCAATGTGAAGCCCTAAGTTCCATTCCGAGGCACTTGGAAACAGGAAAAAGTAGGTTTCATTTGCCACTTTACAACTTTCTTTCAGGTCTCCTTTTAGTTCTGGTTTCAGCTGCATTTCTTTACTTGCATTTGCCTTTCTGTTCCTTCCTTACTGAATCACTTAGGATCATGTTTTGGATCTGTCTCTACCTCTGTCACTTGATAGAACTTTACAGAAAAGCATTTACCTTACCCTTCTGTATTGCTTGAAGTCCTGAACTCTTACTGAACTTTTGTTGGGTATTTATTCTGTGTAGGGCACAATACTAGGTGATTTAAAATTTAGATTAAATTTGTGGCACAGTAAAGCCATAAATATAAAGTATTTTTATACCCTTTACTAATGTAAACATTTGGAACATTTTGGTTCCTTACCGTACCACAGTCCAAGTGCTGGTGGTCATGCATTTGTTTGTTTGCCTTTGGCAGAAAGCACTAGTATCTAAGACTTCCTTTCTGGAAAGCAGGCCACACATTTTTAAGAATTTAAGTGTGCGTAAATCTCTGCATAAAGGAAGATATCTATAATGTTCACTATTTATGCGTGAATCCAGAGAAGTTATCTTCAGTAGAAAACAGCACAGGCCTCTTCCCCAAGAGGCTGCATTGACCTTGCCAAGAAATAGGTGGGTTGTCTCATTCTTTTACGTAAACTGAGAGCAAATAAATAGTCAACTTAAACCCTTAATACCAATCTGTGCATTAATTCTTTGATGTACAGTCTCTACTCTTGTGATACTGCTTATGATTCTTTTGGAAGGTGACTGATAGTTTAGAACTATATACAACTTTATTAGAAGTGTCCATGAGTATCAAAGCAAGATAGGCTAGTTAGAAGATCATTTTCTGTTATTAAGAGTATCCAAAGGTTAGACAAGAATCTGGTCGGCTTGGTGTGGTTACTGGTTTAGGCCTTTCTGACACATCAAGTATGTTACTGGGAACATGATCTCCAGGTTGTCAACTATCATTGGTAAAATAGGTAAAGAAAGTATAATAAGAAGGTGAAGATGTAGCCCGGCAGTGGTGGTGCATGCTTTAAATTCCAGCACTCAGGAGCAGAGGCACTCAGGAGTTGGAGGCAAACATGTTCTACAGAGCAGGTTCCAGGACAGTCAGGACTACACAGAGGAACCCTGTTTTGAAAAACAAACAAACAAAAATATATGTGAAAATCATTTAAGGTAGTTTTGTTTGTGAAGATAATTATTTTAAACCAGGCTTAATTTTGTGTGCCTTTTAATTATTACTTTTTAAAATTATTCATCTTTATTATATTTTATAAACACCAGTAGACTGTTTAAAAATATGAATGTCTTTCACAATAAGTAGAAATGCTATTTATAAAAGATTATTTTAAAGGCAAATTACTAGTAGCCTTTTCATCTAAAATGTTTGACTCAATACTTTAAACTATTTGTACTATTATCAACTTTAGTTTTTGTTTTTGTTTTTGTTTTTGTTTTCAGAGACAGGTTTTCTCTGTGTAGCCCTGGCTGTCCTGGAACTCACTCTGTAGACCAGGCTGGCCTCCAACTCAGAAATTCACCTGCCTCTGCCTCCCAAGTGCTGGGATTAAAGGTGTGTACCACCACTGCCCAGCTATAATCAACTTTTTAAAAAGAAAGTAGATTGAATTTTATATTGTAGGTGATAGTTTCTCCTAGTAAAAAGTTGTATTATACAAATAATATTCATTGTAGAAGGATTAATATCACTCTACCTAGTTATAACCAACCTGAATATGCACTTAGAATGGTTATAAATTATAATAGTTCCTGTTATATAACACAGGTTATTTCCATTTTATATTACAAGATTCAGGAACATTCTAAATCCTTATTTTATTTGCTGAACCTCTAAACATTCTGTTTTTGAGTCAAGGGATATGTTTGCATTTTAGAGCTCTGGACTTATGTTACTAAGAGTGCTTTAACAGAGAAAGTTTGATTCCCACATGTTTATTAGCAAAAAAAAATGAATACCTGTTTTTCTTCTAGTTAGTTAGAAATAAATAACTTGACTTTTTAAGTGTCTAGCATGCATAAGGCTCTAGATTCTATCTTCAGCGCCAATAAATAAATCTGTCAATTTAACAAATGCTCACATGTACCTGATTCAAGTTATTTAATTATGGTTAACTATCTCTGAAAGTATATATATTATATATTTTTGACAATAGGATAAGGTAAATATAATAATACTTTTTACTCCCAAGACTTATCTTAAATGCACGACCCAATTAATGAATATCTTATTTTTATTATTGTTTCAAAACAGAGTCTCCTATTTTCTAGGTTGACTTCAAATCCATTTTGAAATAATAAATGACTTTAAACTTCTGCTCTT